>NC_037338.1:24314279-24620383 GCF_002263795.3 Bos taurus
ACTAAGCATTTACCATGTGTTCACCAAAAACCTATTCTTTAGGGTTATGGGCTGATTTTTGCTCCCCCACCTCCAAAGTCATATGTTGAAATCCTAAACCCCAGCACCTCAGAATATAACCATATTGCAGAAAGGGTCTTTAAAGAGGTCATCATCTTAGAGTGAGGTTTTCAGCATGGGCCTGAACCCATGTATGTCTGGTGTCCATATAAAAAGAGCAAATGTGGACACAAACAGGCGTGTTCACAGAGGAAAGACCATGTGAAGACAGTGAGAAGGCAGCCATCTACCAAGGAGAGAGGCCTCAGGAGAAACCCAACGCCTTGCTGACACCTTGATCTTGGAACCTCCAGAACTATGAGAAAATTAATTTCTGTTTTTAAGTCACCCAGTCTATGGTCATTTGTTATGGCAACCTGAGCAAACTAATACAACAACACATAAAATTAATACGATTATTATCACCATCTTAGAGATGGCAAGATGTTATGAAACTGGCCTAGTGCAAATAACAGAGCTGAAATTTGACAGTCAATTATCTGATCCCAGAATAGAAACTCTTCAGCCCTGTGTCCAACTGCTTCACTTCCTGGCTCCACTATGTATGTGCATATTTATTACTGCAGTGCAAGCCAGCCCACAACTTAATGGCTTGAAACAGAGACGTTTATTTTGCTGAATCATCAGTAATTTGGACAGGAACCTGGTGGGGACAGCTATTCCCTGCTCTACTTGGTGTCAGCTGGCATGGCTCCAAAGCTAAATCAAACCATCTGAGATCTAGCCACTCACTTGTTTGGTGACTGATGCTGGCTGGCACTTATGACCTTAACTGGTGCTGTTGGTCCAGACACTCCATGCGGCCTCTCTATATGGCTAAGCTTCCTCCTAACGTGGTGACTAATTCCAGGGCCGAGCATCCTAAGAGACAGAGTTGGACAGAAGCTGCATCGCCTTCTCTAACCCAGCCTTGGAAGACACACAGCATCACTTTCACCACATTGTCTTTATCAGAAGCCTGTTGCTAAAGGCAGCCCGTATTCCAGGGAGGAAGAATTCGGTGCTACCTTTTGATGGGAGGAGTATCAGGGAACAAACTTGCATACCTGTTTTAAAAGCACCACAGTGCAGCTGCCATTAACATGGCTGTCCGTATTTTAAGTCGGGTGTTTATTTACCAGCAGCATCACAGTCACTGAAAGGGCACTGAGCTGGGGGTCCAAAGCCCAGAGCAAGAGGCTTTCAGCTATCAGGGGCCAGGACTCCAAAACCATGTATGGGAAGAGCAGGACCTGCTTCAGATTCAGCCACCCTCCTCTGTATGGGACTGAGGTCACCGAATTCCATGTGTGTTAGTCGCTCAGTCGTGTCCCACTCTTTGCGACCCCATGGACTGTAGCCCACCAGGCTCCTCTGTCCATGGGATTCTCCACACAAGAATACTGGAGTGGGGTGCCACTTTCTCCTCCAGGGGATCTTCCCGACCCAGGGATCAAACCTGGGACTCTGGCACTGCAGGCGGATTCTTTACTGTCTGAGCCACTAGGGAAGCAGGCAATGAACTCCATGCCCACCTCTAAAACAAACACTAATCTCCATCAGAAGAATCTTAGTACTGCTCTTCTGATGCTTCATGTGACTCTCAGTTATGATCATTTGAGTCCTGCCTTGTCCTGTGCCCAAGTCACTGCCTGGGAAATGTAGCATGCCATATAATATTGAGCTCTTCCTTGGTGCCAGGCACTACCATTGGCACTTTATATTTCACTTAGTTATCTTATTAACCCTATGAAGAAGGTAATACTATACTTCCCATTTCACAGATGAAGAAACTGAAGCTTAAAAGAATTAAAAAACTTGCCCCAAATTTAGTAAAAGGCAGAGGCAGAATTACAGGCTGGGTGCTGACCAGCTCCATTTTCTCCAGGGCCCGGTGTCAGGCTCCTGGACTCCTGCCCAGCAACCAGGATCTGCTTCCTGTTGACAGGATTCCTGCATAGCCCAGCTGCCTGCCATGACATCCGATGGCTTCCGGAGTGTCCCTCCCTGCTCTATTCACCTTTCAGGGGCTTGGCATATGTCCTTTTGGATTTTATCTGCCCTCATTGTGAGCTACTCACTGGACTCTTACTTAAAAATGCTCCCCCCTCTGTGTTCACCCTCCTGATCTATGTCCCAGCCCATTCTGGTGACAGGACAGTGCCCTGGCATCATGACTTGAGAGCAACACCAAACAAAAGAGCATCCATGAATGAAAAATAAAAAGACAGAGATCCCAGAGTCAGGCCAACCTAGATCCTAGTCCTGATTCCACCATTTATTGTATGCAAAAATAATGAGGCCTCATTGCCTTACTGTGAGGATTCTCGATGCATTAATACACATACAGGGCTTGGCATGGTGCCTAGCACATAGTAAATGCTTAATAAATATTAGTTATCTTCGCTGCTGTTATTATCAGTAATATTTGTAAAAGATCCACTAGAGAGCCTAGCATATGGTAGGCATTCAAAGAATGATAGCTGTTAATCTCACAGTTTAAGTCCTGGAAAAGCTACAGGAATTCAGCAAGGGCCAGATAATAAGGTAGCGAAGACAGAAAGCAGGCTGCCTGAGCAAGTGTGCAGATCTGCAGATCTCTGCTTAATCCCTGACCTTGGGTATGACTGGCCTTGATTAAGTGGAAACGCCTCTCTCCAGGACGCCCATCTTCATCTGCCTCAATTAGGAGATGACAAGAGCTTCCTGAGCCTGCAAGCCCCAGGGAAAAGGAATTTCAAGAAAGAAAATCAAAAACACCCTCCATCTGCACACCTGCCTGGCAACCCTGATATGGCAATGCGGGCCACTGGGCACCATGTTCTGCTCTGCTCATCCGGTTGGCCTGCTGACCTATGGTGTCACAGGCTTTATCTGAAGCTTCAGGTTCTCAGAAAGCTGGTGAACGTGGTCAGAATATATAAAAGTCTCCCAGCCTCAAACCCACTCCAGCTTGAGCTGTTAACAAGAGAAGCAAACAGGTGGACAGTAACCAACCATGAGGTTTGTAATAGATGAGCCATCTCACACACACACACACACACATGCACCTTTGAGCATTTGGGAGCTACAGTACTGGGGTATCCTCTTCCATCATATTTTTCCTATTGCTCCTTTCCCAGGCAGGATCCTCTGAGCTAGATCCATGGATGCTCACAGATCCTGAGCCAATGCTGACCAAGCTGGGAGGGGATGGGGGAGTGGAGTATAAAGTTTGAACACACCTGATGGCTTCAAATAATGTCACCAGGTTGGTTACAATTGCTTGGCTCCTGTGTTCCTCCTGATTTACCTTCAAGCCAGATGACCAATGAGGTGACAGATATTTTCCCCAGACCACTCTCATTTCCCTCTTCCAATCAGACATGTATCTGGTGCCCTCTGGAATGACCTGGAAGAGCTCCCATTACTGCTCATGTTGCCTCTGAGTCTGAGCTCTCCCTTCCCTGCTCCAGAATTTGCCCATCTAGTGTACCAGACTCCTTCTGCCTTGACTCTTAGTCCTTAATTTTGCTTAGAATTCAGCTCTCCTCTGTATCAGTCATCTATTGCTATAATAATACTATGTAATAAATGATCCTAAAATCTTACTGGTTTATAAAAACAGTTAATTTTCTCACTTACAGTCTGTGGATTGGTAGAGTGCTCTGATTCAGCCTGTGGCTCAGATACAGATCAATTCCACATGCTACTCATTGGGGGGCCACCAGCTCCCTGAGACTGGCTCATCTCATTATGGATGGAAGAAGCATAAGAAAAAGCTAGTAGAAATTTCCCATGACCCTTAAGGCCTTCACTCAAAACTGGATACTGTCCAATCTACCCATGTCCATTGTCCAAGGCAAGTCAACTGGCCAAGCCCAAAGTCAAATAAATGGGGATGCATGATCGATCCACTGATTCTAGTAGGGTATGTGCAAAGTCATATGGCAAAGGGCATGGATAATTCTATTACAGGGAAGGTGCAAAGAATTGAGAATAATAACCCAATCTCCAATATTTCTCAAACAAGAATGCTATAATGAGCTTACCTGAGTAAGTTTCTAACTCCCACTTGCCTGCCAGGCCTCCTCACTCCTCACCCCAGCTCAGGCTTAGGGGCTGGCTCTGTGTGGACAGAACTTCGCCATGGAGACCCCTGCCCACTTGACTGCCAGCCATCAGCTGTCACTTATATCTCCAGCTGTTATTCACCACCTACTTGAACCTCCTGAACACTTAGAGAAGCCTGCAGCCTAACCAGCGCCTTAGAACCTTGTCTATCCTGGCTTCCAAAGAAGGATCTAGGACCAAGAACTGGAAAGTTGGAAAACTCCTGGGGAACCAATGCAGCTTCTCTCACTCTCCCTTGCTATATGATTTCTTCCTTTGCTCTCTCTGCACATCACCTTTTCTTTCTGGGAGTCAGCTTTCTCTGCTCCTCCCCTGACATGGTGAAGTAGAGCCTGCTCCAGCCCTGGAGCTACAGAAGCTCCCACTTCCAGCAACATGACCCAGCTAGTGTCCCACTGCCAAAAATCCCAGGGAGAGACCCCCATCAATCATGGCCAGGATCACATAGCACAAACGTGGCTACCCACCCACTCTAGATGGAAGACAAGAGTCGTGTGGGCTGCCAGACACTGAAGCAACAAGCAAGACGCTAAGCTGGAGTCCTCTGGGCTGACTCTAGTCAGAAGATGTGTTTAGCTTGGCCCACAGGGTTTGAAAATGTTTTGAATTACTTGACAAAATTTAGAAATGGAGAGTCCATATATGAATCCAGATTTTTTTTCTTAAAAAGTAGATCTGGACAGGAAGGGAGTATGAGGGCCCCTTGTGGGGCCTGACACCTCAGTTCTGTTTCTTGATCCAACTGGGAGTTATACCACTTGTTCCATTTTGTGAAAAATTCACCAAGCTGTACTTTTAAAATATATCCACTTTATAACTATGTATATTATTCTTTTTTATTTTAAAAGTGTAGATCTGTCCATAATGGAGCCACCTTCTAGCAAGGAACAAGTCAACTGGAGCTGAGTGGTTTTCCATTTTGTCATACTCTCTACCACTCCCCATTCTCCTCCCATCATTGAGGCAGACGGTCAGTAGTCATTTATCATCAATTTGGACCCTATTTGTCTTCTAATAGCACTAAGAAGAAAGTAACTCTTTTGTTTTATATCCAGAATTCCATCAACAGATGGAAAAGAGGAACTTCCCTGGTGATCCAGTAGTTAAGGCTCCGCACTTTCACTGCAGGGGGCACAGGTTCAATCCCTGGTTGGGGAACGGAAATCCTGCAAGCTGCAAGGCCAAAAAATAGGGGGGAAGGGGGAGGGGGTGCAAAAGAACACCAGAGAATGTTATGCGTTTACACAAAAATGGAAAAGTCCTTTTCCTTTTTGCCAGAAGTTAAAAACATTCTGGTGACTGCAGCCATGAAATTAAAAGACGCTTACTCCTTGGAAGGAAAGTTATGACCAACCTAGATAGCATATTCAAAAGCAGAGACATTACTTTGCCAACAAAGGTCCATCTAGTCAAGGCTATGGTTTTTCCTGTGGTCATGTATGGATGTGAGAGTTGGACTGTGAAGACAGCTGAGCACCGAAGAATTGATGCTTTTGAACTGTGGTGTTGAGAAGACTCTTGAGAGTCCCTTGGACTGCAAGGAGAGCCAACCAGTCCATTCTGAAGGAGATCAGCCCTGGGATTTCTTTGGAAGGACTGATGCTAAAGCTGAAACTCAAGTACTTTGGCCACCTCATGTGAAGAGTTGACTCATTGGAAAAGACTCTGATGCTTGGAGGGATTGGGGGCAGGAGGAAAAGGGGACGACAGAGGATGAGATGGCTGGATGGCATCACCGACTCGATGGACCTGCGATTCATGGGGTCGCAAAGAGTCGGACACGACTGAGCGACTGATCTGATCTGAAAAACATTCTTCCAAGTTTGACCTGCAAATAAAATATGTTAATATCAAAAGAATCAAGCCAAAGAGGCTGTGACTAATATATAGATTAATTATTGATTAGATATATTCATACTTAATGATCTAAAAATGAAGGACATTTCAATGCTTTTTTTTCAATTTAAACAAGTGATGCAACTGTGAAATGAAATTATGGAATAAAATAGGTAAGAATACTGCTCAGGCTTTGAGACCTTTCATGAATGCTGAGTTTGTAAAAGGGTATCTACTGACGACAGGAAATTCATGCCTTGAGTAAAAACAAGTATTTGCAAATGGAAGACTAAACAGAAATGCTGTTCTCAGCAAAATGACGACATGGCTGAGAACTTACAGGGCAGGTTGTGTGAAAAAGTTCAGTCATTTGTGGCATTTCCTAGGGAAGCTTATGAGAGCCCAGTTAAAATAATACCACCCAGTCAGCTCTATTTATTTATGGTTCCAAAGAGACTCCGATGTGATTGGAGAACTTTGGGCATGGTGTCCATCACAGGCACAACTTCAGGAAACGGCTGAGCTTTGTGTGTTGAGAAGTCTTGAAAAATATAAAGCAGACAGGTCAAATTTAGTAAGGCTGGCTATGAAACAGAGCTTCTGAGACGGTCAGCGTTAACAATGACCTTGTTATCAAACTTAAATCCAAGGTGCCAAAGTTTGCACTATCATAAAACCTAAATAATACACCAAGAATTGCCTTAGACTAAGTTAAAATAGACCCTATCATGGGCTTACTGAATTGGATTCGCTCCCATGGATGAAAGTATAGAGATTTCAATGCTTTGCCTAATGCATTGGATACACAATAGTAATAACATTCATCTGTTCTAATAATTAAGGATCGTTGGTGTGTAATGTTGAAGTCTTATTTGCAAATCAGAGGAACAACTGAAAGATTATTAACTTGTTTATATCATCCAACAACTCTCTAGCAACTATCTGATAAACATCCCAAGCCATCTAAGGCTTTCGGGTACTTCTCTGCAAGAATCTTTGCACAAGTCTGCAAATAGGCTATTGAATTTGTTCATTCTTAGTGAAATTATGACTTCAGAAAACTCATTTGGCAAAGATTAATCTGGCCCACTTTTCTATGCTAAAATCAATTTTCAAAAATGAAAGAGATCACTTTAACTGCTCTCCCAAAATTGTGGGATTGAAGATAGGATTCAAAAAAAGGTTCTAATTTTATAAAAATAAATACTATTATTCAACTCACCTTTCCTAATTAATAGTGTGCCATAAATGGAATCTTTTGAACAACAATTTAGTCCCCCAAATTAAATATTTCAACATTAGAATGCCAGAATTCTACAAATATCTCAAGAGCAGTTACCCTAAGTATAAATGCCATCATACAAAGATTCTATCCATGTTCAGCCATGAACAGCTGTTTTCCATTATGAAACTAAATAAAACTATTGCTCTCAGTTAAAGGATTCAAGGCTGAATTCTGTACAGCACATCACAACATGAAATGTAAGACCCAACACTGACATGTTGGGGCCAGAGAAAAAGTGTCACATTTCTGGTTATAAAGCAAAGAAGTAATGAGTTATGAAAGAAAAAATTAATAATTAAATATTGCTGTTTTTTCCAAATGTTATGTTTTCCAATTTTGAACTTAGTATATAATCTCCAATATCATACATGTTTGTACTACATTATGTGCTTATGCCACGGTCAAGTAAAAATGAAAGAAAGTTTGACTATATTTCTGGCAGCCCACTTTACTCACTTTTGTTGCATTTCTGGATTCTGTGGGAATCTGAATTTGCAACCTCTGGTTACACCATGTTTTTTTTTTCCCCACATATTCACCATTGGGACAGTGTGCATGTATTAGTTTTCAATGAAATATTTTATTCTAATAAATTCTGGGACTAGTATATTGAACTAGCAATATTAGGATAGAATAAATCATTGAGAAACAATAGGCGCTCACTTTCTCAATGGTAAAAACATAGAAAATCTAGAATAGATTTTTTAAAAAACCCTCCACTTATCTCTTGAGGTTGCCTCCAAAACCCAAAACCAAAATAAATGCATTTAGAGGAAGTATATATGTATTTAAAATGTATTTTTAATTAAAAATGCAATTATGCCACATAAAGTTTTAGAAATTTTCCATATCATTTAGTGTTCCACAAGTCAAGATTTTTAAGAGCTTCATATTATTCTATATTTGTAAAACAACTATCTTATTTGCTATTTTTGCACATTTAAGTTACTTCTCATTTTTAAAGTATTAGTCTGGTGGGCTGCAGTCCAGGGGGTCTCGAAGAGTCGGACATGACTGAGCGACTTCACTTTCACTTTTCCCTTTCATGCATTGGAGAAGGAAATGGCAACCCACTCCAGTGTTCTTGCCTGGAGAATCCCAGGGATGGGGGAGCCTGGTGGGCTACTGTCTATGGGGTCGCACAGAGTCGGACATGACTGAAGTGACTTAGCAGCAGCAGCAGCAGCAGTCTTAATAATAGTCCTGGCTCCATCCTTTTTTTAACCATAGCCATATTTTTACTCATAATATCTTATACTCAATATCTTTCCACTTGTAGTTTCCAGTAAAGGCTGGAATTGGCTCAAGTTAGAGTGTGCTAATCCTCCGAGGGAGCTAAAAGAATACCTCAAACTTGTGGGCCCTTCTTGAGCCCAACAACTTTTGGTACTTCCATTGACCCTGAGCTGTATTTTTCTGGACCCTTGGTTTTTATTAGTATTATTGCTCAGAGGGTGACAGGTTTGTTCTGTGTGACACGGGGCCTCTGATTGGTTCATTCGCCTACATAGGCCTCCTTGAAGAGAACCAGAGCTATCCTGCAAAGATAAAGTCCAAACTATCTAAGTCAGAGATGCCTAAATATGGTTAGAGAGAACACCTCTCTGATGTTAGGACCAACAGCCAACCGCCATCCAGCCAGCCCAGATACCATGGCTATTTTTACCTTGGGCTATGTCACGTGACCACCCTGCCCCCAACCCCACTCTCACAGCTATTTGTGTTCATCACATATGTTCATAAATCTTAGACCTCTTACTATTAGAAGAGATATAGGAGTAAATAGGATGCCTCCAGTCTGCTGGGGGAGGCAGTTCTGTCAATAAAGAAGCCCTGTTTAATTAGAAAGTCATTCTTCACAACTTTGGGAATCCCCAGTTTGACAAGGAGGTGACTCAACCATCAGGAAGCCTCTGGCTCGATGAAAGAAACCCAGTTTGCTGCTATGATCAAAGGCTCCCAGAAAATGTGCTGAGAGCATCAAGTGGGAAGTGAAAATAAGCATCTAAAAATAAGCAAGAACTTGCAAAGTGGAGGAAAAGACCTTCAGACAACCTGTTTAAGCTGGAGGTCCACGACTGCCAAATAGAGAGTGAAGAAAAACATAGCTTGTTGCAGCTTGACAAAGGACATCAGGAGCTGACCAGAAAGAAAAAAAATCCATAGAGTACTTGTCTTTAAAAGAAATGATAAAGATCTAAATTGAACAGCGTAAGAGAAAGTTTTTAAGTAAAAGAAGAATCAAGATATTCTGACTAAAGACACAAATGAGCACATGTCTTCACCTTCTCTCCTTTATGAGACCCCAGTAAATTCATGTTTAAGGTATTAATTCTTGACAAGGACGAAAAAGGGAAGGGGTCCTTCAGCAAAGGAAGAATTCCAGCCCAATTCTGGGAAACTTAAAGTCCACAGAAGATAACTCATTGATGAAGCAAAGTAGATGGCAGAGAAGGAATCTCGACCTCCTAGAACTTTCTTGGCCATGCCTGGAAAAGGTCAAGACTTGGAGACAGCAGACGGGGAATGATGAAAGTGAGAAATCAGAGATAAATTCAAATTCTGCATGCTGTGCTGTGCTTAGTCACTCAGTCATGTCCAACTCTTTGTGACCCCGTGAACTGTAGACTGCCAGGCTCCTCTGTCCATGGGGATTCTCCAGGCAAGAATACCAGAGTGGGTTG
The DNA here is from genome assembly GCF_002263795.3 of Bos taurus. Lineage (NCBI taxonomy): Eukaryota > Metazoa > Chordata > Mammalia > Artiodactyla > Bovidae > Bos > Bos taurus. The sequence goes on from NC_037338.1 coordinate 24,324,237, forward strand.
CCTTGCCCTCCTCCAGAGGATCTTCCCAACCCAGGGATCAAACCTAGGTCTACCGCATTGCAGGTGAATTCTTTACCATCTGAGCTACCAGGGAAGCCCATGAATACTGGAATGGTTAGCCTATCCCTTCTCCAGGAGGTCTTCCCAACCCAGGAATTGAACCAGCGTCTCCTACATTGCAGGTGGATTCTTTTCCACTGAGCTACCAGGGAAGCCCCAAATTCTGTGTACAGAATACTAAATGACACCCAGATTCCCTCCCCTATCTCAGTAGACAGAATAGCCTACAACCAGGCTCTGAATCCTGGGCTAGAAAGGGAAGAAAGAAAGAGGAGAGAGGGGTGGAGGGGAAGGGTCCAGAGGAGATGAGAAAGAGTTGAGAAGTGTGCTTCTCTAGGGAAATTTCTAGGAACTGCAGGGCTTATTGGTGGTTCCCCAGTAGAGACAGCTTCAGCATTCTGGCATTTCAGAAACCCACAACAAGATGGCCAGCTGCCACCCCCAGCCTTTGCTCTCCCTCAAGCCAAAGCTTCCAGTGACCACCCATAAACATCGAGCCCCCACACATACACATCTTTGTCCTTCCTTCTCACATGTGAACAACAAGGAAGGTTCCCCAGATACTGGGGAGAGCCTGCAACATGAAAGAGAGCCCTAGAGAGCTAGATCCTCATCCATCACAGCCAGAAGTCAGAAGATAATGTCTGAAGCTGATAAATCAAGGGCAGAATGGTATAAGCACGTTATTTAGATATGCTTTTTAGAACTAAAAACAGAAACAGATGAAAGTGAACATCTCTCAGTAGCAGAACAGAAGGCAGGGGAGTGGGGTGGGAAGGGCAGACAACTGTTGTTTTCCATCATGAGCTCTTTGGTACTATTTGGTTTGATTTTTTTAACTTTTAAAATATTTTGAAGAAAAGATCACACTGTAAAGCCATTGCCATAAAAGGAACCATTAAGATAATTCATTGCTATGTCATCTTAACATTTTGTTCCTTGAGTTTTAGTTTTTGTTCCTGGTTTTTTTTAAAAAGCAACCAATGCAAATGGAGATTCTCTAGCAGTTAGTTCCTCTGTGTCCATATTAAGTAGTATGTTACCTTGTGTTGTAGGGAATTGTTACAGAGAAGGAACCAGATTACATTATCCCTAAGTAATTTAATGGAGAGCGTCCTTTTTCGTTTTCCGATTAAACCAAGGAGAAACAAGAAATTAAGTCCTAAAGGATCAGGTCAGTCTCCCATCATCCCCAATATCTCTTGAGCAGATGGTATGTGCCAGTCAATGTTATAGATGCTGAAGACGCAGTAGTGCATCTTCAGGACAAACAAGGTATCATCCAGGAACTAACATTCTAGTGGGAGATGGAGGACAAACTATAGACAAAGAAACAAACAAATGAATGGGGACATTAGACAGTGTTAAGAGCTACACAGAGGATTGCAGTGGTGTGGTGAGAGGGATTGATACCTTAGCGTAGCTGACTACAGTTTTGAAAGCAATGACATTTGAATGAAAAGAAGGAGCCGACCTATAAAGACTGGGGAGTAACGTAGGGATGAGGGGAGCAATCCAAGTAGAAAAGCTCTAAGTGGGAGGGGAAAACTTAATATGACATATATGTGTGTTCTAAGGACAAAAAGAAGGCCAATTGCTGACCTTGATAGGTAAGAGGGGATGAAAAGAAATAATGGGATGAGGTAGGAAATGGAAAGACTAGATCATGTTGGGTTTTTAAGCCATAGTACTGCAGATGGTGATTGTAGCCATGAAATTAAAAGACGCTTACTCCTTGGAAGGAAAGTTATGACCAACCTAGATAGCATATTGAAAAGCAGAGACACTACTTTGCCAACAAAGGTCAGTCCAGTCAAGGCTATGGTTTTTCCAGTGGTCATGTATGGATGTGAGAGTTGGACTGTGAAGAAAGCTGAGCACCGACGAATTGATGCTTTTGAACTGTGGTGTTGGAGAAGACTCTTGAGAGTCCCTTGGACTGCAAGGAGATCCAACCAGTCCATCCTAAAGGAGATCAGCCCTGGGTGTTCTTTAGAAGGACTGATGCTAAAGCTGAAACTCCAGTACTTTGGCCACCTCATGTGAAGAGCTGACTCATTGGAAAAGACTCTGATGCTTGGAGGGATTGGGGGCAGGAGGAGAAGGGGACAACAGAGGATGAGATGGCTGGATGGCATCACCAACTCAATGGACCTGCGATTCATGGGGTCGCAAAGAGTCGGACACGACTGAGTGGCTGAACTGAACTGAACTGAAGGAATTTGGATTTTATTATATGTATTAATAGGAAGACTTTCAAGAAAGAGAGAGACTTGATTTGATCTAGGTTTTTGAACTTTCCTGCCTGGGATGGTTGGAGGCTGGTTGTTTTTTGTCTTTAGTTATCAAGAAAATAAAGGTTACAGTGAACTCAAAGTTGGCATGACCTCTCTTAGGAAGACAAGTTTTCATTCATTCAAAACTATTTATTGGGCATTTATTATCTGCCCAGCACTATGCTAGAAGTCAGAGATACACAAATCTTTGTCAAAAGGAGACTCTGTGGGGGACTTCTTTGGTAGTTCAGTGGCTAAGACTCTGTGCTTCCAATTCAGGGGGCCTGGGTTCAATCCCTGATCAGGGAACTAGATCCCAGAGGCCACAACTAAGAGTTCGCATGCTACAACGAAAGATCCCATGTGCTGCAACTAAGATAGAGTGCAGCCAAATAAATAAATATTTTTTAACTTTATTTTTAAAATAGGAGACTGTGTGGAATACTAACATGGAAGAACAGTATTGAATTCAGTTAGGATGAGATTTAAAATGAGAAACCACAAGACATTCTTTCTGTGAGAGTATTGTCAGGCTATCTGGATTTTATAGGAACCAAGAAAGGATATCTTCCTTCTCCAATCTTAAAAGGAAGTGTGATAATCTTACAAAGACGGCCTCCCTTTATTCATGCCCTTTGATATCCCTCCTGCCCTGACTGTGGGCTGGACTTGTGACTTGCTTTGGCTGATAGGACAAGAGCAAACATAACTTAAACAGAGGCTTGAAATACACCTTGTAAATCAGGACTTGCTTGCTTTCTTTTGCTCCTCTTAGAAACCTTAAAAACCATTACCATGTGAACAAGCCCAGATCAGCCTGCTGGACTATAATAAACATGAGTTTCCAAGTGTTTTTTTATTGCTTTAGATGACTCCAGCTAACCACCAAACATGAGTGTGAGGTCTTTCTAGGCTACCTATCCTCAGCTAAGCTGAAAGTGAAAGTGTTAGTCACTCAGTCATGTCCAACTCTTTGTGACCCCATGGACTATATATAGCCCACCAGGCTCCTCTGTCCATGGAATTCTCCAGGCAAGAATACTGGAGTGGATTGCCATTTCCTTCTCCAAGGGATCTTCCTGACCCAGGGATTGAACCCAGGTCTCCCGCATTACAGGCATATTCTTTACCAACTAAGCCACCAGGGAAGCCTGAATGAAGCCTAGTCCAGACAAGATAATTAATCCAGTTTACCCACAGAATAGTGAGAAAGAATACTGTCATTTTTAAGGCAGTATGCTTTAGGAGAACTTTGTTACTCAGCAAAAGCTAACTGATACAAGAACACAGAAAAATCAATGTACTTCTCAGAAAGGAAAACTTTAGGTCCCATACCTCAGGCTAAAGACTCGGTTCTTCTTATCAATGACCTCTGAATAGTGTCCATCTTTTTTTGCCTACCATCTCATACATCTATTGATTCTGCCTTTAGGCACTTACTTAGGGGAAAAACATGGTCCTGATCAAGATGACAGCAGATTCTATCAGAGGTGTACGCAAAGGGATCTGAACAGGTGACAATGAAACCCAAGTTAAGCATGTGGTGACAAAGTCAAGGTGGCAGCTCTGCAAATACAAGGTGGGATTAGCAAGAGTGGAACAAGGGAGACCCCAGGGGGAGAAACACTCTAAGAAGCTTTGCTCTGAACTCTGCCCTATCCAAGAACTCTTCACCCAGCCAAGGGATCTAAAACTCAATGGAGAGTCCATGAGATCAGTAAGAAAGAGTTTACAGCTTCCTTCCTCAAAAGGCTCCAAGATAAACAGAATAAACACCAGTTGGTCTCAGCTGGTCGCACGTTGGCCTGCCTGGAGGAGGGGGATGCCAGAGATAGCTTCTTGAGGTTGCTCCCAGCCATGCATTTCTAGGAAATAGACAATTATGAACAACATGGATTTTATTATCGTGACATCGCTAAGGTCTCTGCATAAAGCCTATATTTAAAAATATAAACATGTAAGTGAAAAAAAAATGTCAGGGGAATAAATATTTGTCTTAAAAGAGACCATCTGTTTCAAATTTTTATTTAAAAAAAAAAAAACCCAACATGTGTTTTATTTTAAATTTGTATGTGTGTTGTTATCCTTGGGTTAAGTATTAGGTAAATAGACAGAAGCATTGAGAATCCATTTTCCAGCAAATTTTGGTTAGAAATCCTTGTACACGTGACACAGGAGATAATTTGGGGGCTAATTGGAGCTTTGTGGGCAGCCGACTCCTTGCAGCCCTCTCCCTGTGTCCCTGTGTGGCGCGGTTGAGGGTTTCCCCGGCACGGGTGTTTGTTTTGGACAAGATGGCATTTTACACCTCAGCCAACACAACATATCACGGGCTGCTCCCCATCCAGCCAGCTCCAAATTGCAGGTGCGACCAGCATGGCAGAACCACAAGTCCACTTTTTTTGAGCCTGAGATGTAGCCTCAAAGCTCCTTTTTTAAAAAAAAAAAAAAGACACATTACTTGTTTATATTAAAAGAAGAGTACAAACGCAAGCCTCAGAGTATGAAATGGGTGCACCAAATATAAGGGCCAAAGGAATAGTATTTGGAACATCTAAAGAATTCCTACATATCAATGAGAAAGATGTAAAATCCAATAGAAAATAGGCAAAACCTTGAACAAGAAATTCATTCACAGCAACGTGGATAGACCTAGAGATTATCATACTAAGTGAAGTGAGTTAGACAGACAAAGACAAATATCATATGATATCACTTACATGAGGAATCTTAAAAAAAAATGAATTTATTTACAAAACAGAAACAGACTCACAGACTTCGAAAACAAACCTAGGGTTACCCAAGGGAAAAGGTCGGGGGAGGGATAAATTAGGAGTTTGGAATTAATATACACACACTATGTGTATAAAGTAGATAATCCATAAGAACCAACTGTATAGCACAGAGAACTCTACTCAAAGCTCAGTCATTTTGAATGCAAACCCTGTTTGGTAGCTGTAACCAGGCTGGCTGGAGTAAGACTGGGGTGTCAAAAATAGCTTTGCAAAGATGATTGTTATCTGGTCTTAATGGATGAATACGGGAGAGGCATGGGAGAGGGCATTTCAGAAAGAGGGTACAACAGGAATTACGAAAGGGTTCTGATATATTTTGAGAAATAGCATCAATTAGGGGCAGCTGCGAAAGAGGAACAACTGGAGATAAAGTTGGAGAGGTGCTGGGAACAGTAAACAACTTTTATTTTTTGTCTGTTCATCCCCCGCTGCATTCATTCCAGGTGATTCTGGTGGGGCTGTCAAGCTCTCCATTCAGAATACGTCACCCCCCCCGGACGCAGCCATTGGCCCAAGAATGGTCACATGACCCAGTTAAAGCCAAACAGAGTTTGTGCCATGCTTAGTTGCTCAGTTGTGTCTGACTCTTTGCAACCCCATGAACTGTAGCTGGCCAGGCACCTCTGTCCATGGGGGTTCTCCAGGCAAGAACTGGAATGGGTTGCCATGCCCTCCTCCAGGGGATCTTTCTGACCCAGGGATTGAAGCCAAGTCTTCTGCATTGCAGGCAGATTCTTTACCAGCTGAGCCACCAGGAAAGCCCAAGAATACTGGAATAGGTGGCCTATCCCTTGCTCAGTGCATCTTCCCAACCCAGGAACTGAACCAGGGTCTCCTGCATTACAGATGGATTCTTTACCAGCTGAGTTAACAGGGAAGCCCAGAGAACCAAAAAAAAATTTGGTTTGGTTTAATATGGTCTGATTTGGTTTGGAAGAGTGGGGTTGGTAATAGGAATCTGTGAAAAAGAGCATTCTCCTTCCTCCTAAGATCATAGACTGAAAGGACCCAGTAAGGCATCCTTCTCTTTCCCATCTTATAGAGAGTTTTTGTTTGTGAATTAAGATCAGTGCAGTGAAAAGCAGAGAGGAAAGAAAGATGACTGACATTATTTGAGCTCATGGGTCCAACTACACCTAACCAGGGTCTTTCCATGTTTACTATAACTGATCAGAGTCGGGTTTCCATATCTTGCAACTAAGAAATTATTGACTAGTACAGTTAGAGTTGGAAACCAAAATTAAATTCACAGCAAGAAGCAAACAGCCCAACCTGAAATAGGCAAGAGTCCAGTGGTTCCCTGGGCTAAAGAGCTAAAGAAAAGTGAAAGTGTTAGTCACTCAGCCGTATCCGACTTTTGTGACCCCATGGACTGTAGCTCACCAGACTCCTCTGTCCATGGAATTCTCCAGGCAAGAATACTGGAGTGGGTCGCCATTCCCTTCTCCAGGGAATCTTCCTGACCCAGGGATCAAACCCATATCTACTGAGGCTCTTGCATGGCAGGTGGATTCTCTAGCATTTGAGCCACCAGCTAACTGCCCACCAAAATACATGCTCCTACTCCATCTCATAGCGTTGTTACTGGGAAATGGACCTCCTACTAACGATTACATTTCCTGGCCCTCACTCCCTGGTTTGGATCTAGATGTGGTATTCTCACCAGCAGAATATGAGCAGAAACGATATGAATCATTTCCAGAACAAGACCTTAAAAGTGGGCCCTTCTTCTACACTCTATTTACTGTTCTGCCTGCATGGGAGGGTGATGAGATGGGGGAGATGGCACCACAACATGGGAAGAGCCTGTGTCCCTGAAACACCACGCTGAGAACTGTCACCTCTGAAAAGGAACACTGGGTCTGAACAGCTAATGCTGGCAAGATATGAACTTCTGAGTTTGTGCCATTATGCAGTTTGGACATCTAGTTGTTATATCAGCTGAGGTTACCCTAATTATTACATCCCTTTCAACATTCTGAAAGTTGTGCAACCCCAAAGTCTGCCACCTCTGGTTTTGCTCTCTAATGCCAGAATTACTCAGATCAATGAGTCCTGCTGGTGAAATCCACCATTACAAAATCTGCTAGTTGCATGAATTTATGGAGAACGTACTACATGCCAGGTGATGTACTAGCTGTTCAAGGTTACTGTAGTAAATTAGATATGCTATAGTTCACTGTTATCACCAATTACGAGATATACCATTACCATTCTATGTACCACTAAAAAATACACATTGCCTATGACGTGCCATCAAAAGCCACCCTAACTTCAGCAATGTGAATATGGAGGGGAGGGTGTTGAAAACTGATGAAATACAGTATTTCTAACCTTCAAGAAGCTGAAGATCTTATGGAAGAGCAGATAAGTAAATAAATATGTTCTGTAAAACACACATGTAGGAACAGCTAGGTAGACTGTTCAGCCAGTATCCAGAGAAACAATTGACTTGGCCATAGAAATGGGCAAATCTTCACAAAGGTAATATTTGAGCTGAATCTGGAAGGAGAAAAAGAGGAAGAATTTGCCAGATTTGCCAGGAGAGAGTCTCCCCTGGACCAGCGGGTCCAGCAGGTCTTTTAAATGCTTTCTCCAAACACTCAGAGGGGATTTCATGAATTTCCAGGGACTAGCATGGCTTAGCAAAATCTCAAAATACTATAGCGGTAAATTCCAATCAGGCAGCTTCATTTTCTGGATAAATGAAGGCTAATCTTTCAGGTGCCAAGGCACAATTTTAACTAGATTTTTTTAGTGGAAAACCTTCCAAACTATACCATAGTAAAAACCTTTGGCATCCAGAAGAGGTACATCAGGGGGTCTTGGTGAATCTCCAAGTCCGTAAATACAGCTAAGTTTGGACAGACTTCTGGCTTGCTCAGGGATCACATTTAGATGGAAAACCATAGGTATCTTGTGTGCAGCCTAGAAATACACATCACCCTCCCCTTCCACTGACTCTACAGATTTGCCTCTTGCTTGATGAGCAATTATATGTAACCAGTATATTGACCACGCATGACTTATGATGTAATCAAAGCACAATTTTATTTTCGTCTCTCATTATCCCTTTAAACTTGACTCCACATGGGCAGTCTTTCTCTACCATGAAATAAAAACTCCTTGTAGATCCATGACTTTTTAGTTCAGTCTTGGGTGGCTGACATTAGAAGCGACAGACAGAGTCCTGATTCAGTACGCTGAATGCCTGTTTCTGTATAAAGATTTAACTTGATTGAAGAGCATGTCTTCCTTCCACCCCCCTGCTCCAGTTTGCTTTGGGCTGAAAGCCTTTGGTGGGAAGGGAGGGAGTGGTTAGTCTAGCTGTCTTGTGTGTCTTCACCAACACACACACATATACACACACACACACTGAGGGCAGGGAGTCAGAGCACTGCAACAGCTCCCTCCAGAGAAATCTCTTTGCCCATCTCTTCTCCCTCTCCACTGCTTCAACCATTTTATATTCTCAAGGGGGATAAGGTAGTGTTGACAATTCTATTTCCTTTGTACACTCTGCAAGTCGTAATCTAACTCTGTAATTTTACATCTGTTATACCTTCAAGTCTCTGTCAAATTTTTATTTTTAAGATGCTACAGAATATATCATCATTATGGACTGACTGTGTCCCCACTGCCAGTTGAAGCCTTAATCCCCAACGCGATGGTATTTGTAGGTGGGACCTTTGAGAGATAATTAGGATTAGATGAGGTCATGAGAGTGGGGCCACCGTGGTAGGATTCTTCTTATTAGAAGAAGAGCTCTCTTAATCTCTCTGTCTCTGTCTCTCCCTTCACTGTGTGAGGACACAGCAAGAAGGTAGCCACCTGCAAGCCAGGAAGAGAGTTCTCACCAGAACCCAACCATGCTGGCATTCTGATCTTGGACTTCCATCCTCCAGAGGTGTGAGAAAATTGATTTACGTGGCTTAAGCAGCCGAGCCAATGGTATTTTGTTATGACAGCCTGAGCTGACTGATACAACTGATAACCAGAGCACTTACTGAAACAGTTCCATGGATAGCTCTCTCTAGCTTTTCCCTAGTTTCTGTGTTGGGCACATAGTAGGCAGTCAAAAAATATTTCTTAAATGAATAAATGAGTGTTTGTACAGCCAGAAAGATAGGATCACTCACTTTAAGTGACAACGCCACTATAAAACGCAACATTTCATTCTTTGTGTGTGTAATGTTAAACAACATACAAGTAGGCAGGGAAAAGAGCAAAGTTCCCTTTCACCATTTTCCTCCCTAACTCATAACCCTTCCCTACGAAGAGAGCATGCTGCTGCTGCTGCTGCTAAGTCGCTTCAGTCGTGTCCGACTCTGTGCGACCCCATAGATGGCAGCCCACGAAGCTCCCTCTTCCCTGGGATTCTCCAGGCAAGAACACTGGAGTGGGTTGCCATTTCCTTCTCCAATGCAGGAAAGTGAAAAGTAAGAGTGGAGTCGCTCAGTCGTGTCCGACTCCTAGCGACCCCATGGACTGCAGCCTACCAGGCTCCTCCGTCCATGGGATTTTCCAGCCAAGAGTACTGGAGTGGGGTGCCATTGCCTTCTCCGAGGACAGCATGCACATACACGCAGTGTGACATATTCCTTGCAGACCTTGTGCCTCGGTCTGTGTTACATGGTACTGTGTCAGACATGCAGTGCTGTAACTTGCACTTCCTTTTTAAAAATTTTTTTATTTATTTAATTATTTTTGTACTGGGTTTTTGTCGCTACACGCAGGCTTTCTCTAGCTGCAGTGACTGGGGCTTACTCTCTACTTGCAGAGCACGGGCTTCCATGGCGAGGGCTTCTCTTGTTGCAGAGCACGCGTTCTAGGGTGCGCAGGCTTCAGCGGTTGTAGCGCACGAGCTTAGTTGTTCCGCGGCATGTGGAATCTTCCTGGACAAGGGATCGAACTCGTATCCCCTGCATTGGCAGGTGGACTCTTAACCACCGGACCACCAGGGAAGTCCTGCACTTCCTCTTAAATCTAGCAGACTTCTCTATGCCAGTACATTCCTTATTCTTTTAAATGCTCTTTGTATTTCACAGCAGAGACCTACCTGTGCATGGGCATTTCGGGTGTTTCTAAATTTCCCCTCATATAACGTGGCAAAACATTTCTTTCCACATGCCTCTTTGGGCACATGCTTAAGTGTTGACCTAGGTTAGATGATTTGTGCATTGAAAACTTTGCTGGCCTCTTCCACACTGCTGTCCTAAGGCTGAGGTTTACATTCCACTCCACTCAAAATTTTCCGCATCCTGCCAGTACGGAAACTTTAAACCTTCTCAAATTTGTATTAATTTGATATTAGGGAAACACCTCAATGATAACTAGGTCTCTGATAACTAGTCAATTTTGTGGTCTTTTTTAATTTTTGCTATAAATTGCCTATTCTCACTTCGTATCTATTTTTCTGTTGGGTCATTTGGCTTTTAGTTGAATTTTATAGAAATTCTATTTTTGTGGTTTTTAACCCTCTGTCTCTTACATATGTTATAAATACTGTCTCCCAGAGTATCATTTGTCTTGATTTTGTTTACAGTATCTTTTTTGGTATGAAAGTTTTTGTGTTTATGCAAATATGATAAATGGCTCCTTTGTGGCATCCTTTGTTACTCCTAAGGTTAATAAAATATTCATTTATATTTTCTTCAGATGTTTTAAAAGTTTTTGGTGTTGTTTTGCAGAGTAGTTTAGCTTTCTATTCCATCTAGAATAAATTTTTGATATAGGAGGAAAAAAGGGAGCCAATTTTTTTCCCCTAAATTTTTGATGACCTCAATCTCATTTATTGAGTAATCTATCCTTTATCCCACTTATTGGCAATGCAACATTTATCCTGTATTAAATTACCATCTGTGTGTGTATGTGTATGAGTGATATTTCACTTTTGCCCTAAATTTTTGATGACCTCAATCTCATTTATGGAGTAATCTATCTTTTCTCTCATTTATTGGCAATGCAACATTTATCCTGTATTAAATTACTATCTGTGTGTGTGAGTGATATTTCACTCTAACTTATCCAAAATGTCTCTTTTCTTAAACTTCTTCAATTCTTTCACTAGCAACAAGAATTGGCTTGGGAGAGGAGCTATTTCTCAAGTACACATATATACATAGGAGATTCTTTTCACTTCCATGATGGAAAACAGAATACAAATGCTTTTTAATAAGAGGTTCTTTCCCTACCCCAGATGTACACTGTCGGCAGATCAACTGCATATTTCAGCAAATATCAAATTCTTATACTGTAGGGATCATGCAAGCATCAGAAATAGCTATTCCATCCCCTGGACTACTCGGTCACCATTGTACTCAATCCCTAGAGCATATTAGTGGAGAAGGCAATGGCACCCCACTCCAGTACTCTTGCCTGGAAAATCCCGTGGATGGAGGAGCCTGGTGGGCTGCAGTCCATGGGGTTGCTAAGAGTCTGACACAACTGAGCAACTTCACTTTCACTTTTCACTTTCATGCACTGGAGAAGGAAATGGCAACCCACCCCAGTGTTCTTGCCTGGAGAATCCCAGGGACAGGGGAGCCTGGTGGGCTGCTATCTATGGGGTTGCACAGAGTCGGACACGACTGAAGCGACTTAGCAGCAGAAAAGCGTATTAGATATGCAACTCTTGTTGACCTGGAATGGACCCTGGCCTGGACTGCTGCTTAGAGCTCTGCCTGGTGATGTCTACCTAGAACAGTTCCAGAAGAGGGGGGTCTCTGTCAGTGGGATTCAGTGTCTGCTGTGTAAAGTGTTCAGACAAGCACCCAGGAGGGGTATGTTCTGGAATCATTTCTTTCTAGCTTGTTTCCTAGTGACCCTTTGGGCATCCTAGATGCCAATCCCAATGTCCCCTGTCCCCACACAGCGCCAAAAGACAGGCATTCTTGTACACAGAGATGACATTTTACTATCTCAAATTAGAGATGACCCAAAAATAAATTTTCCATGCCAGCCAATTATTTCCAGAAAGAAAGCCCACAAATCAATGGTCCTAAAACTAAATATGTTATCTCTCAGAGGTACTCCACATTTGAACCGATTTATAAATAACAATCCCGATCCAGTACAAGTTACTTCATTTAGTTACCTTGGCACTCAAGGAGAGTTTTTCTTGGATAGAGTCCTGACAGTAGCGCTGCCCAAAGCCAGGCATTCTCTGGTGCTTTGCCAAGATTTTATTGGGCAGTGGCAAGGGTCTGGTTATACCGATCTTACACATTCTTAGCCATGGGCACTGCATCAGCCATGTTAATTGAAGTAGGCTTTGGAGCTCTGGGTTTGTTCATTCCCTGATGCTGTGGAATGGGCTCCAGGCAACTTTAGCAGAGAGTTCTGATCTTGCTGGTGAGCAGTGATGGGAGGGCTCAGCTTTCCAAAGGGATGCCAATCTCACCCAAGCTCAATCATCAGTCAAAATGTGGATAGGAACTCACAGGACATGAGGAACACTGCTCTTCAAGCCCAGCGAGGAAGGACAGTTTGAACCCTCTACCACTAAATATTTACTTAAAAGCCCTGTTGAGAAATAACACTATTCAGAGAGGATTGCATGAAGGATAAGCAGTCCATCCACCCTTCCAGATTTCCTAACACCAATCCCTGGATCCTGCCAGAGCGTCTGAAACACGGATGCCTGGAGTGCATCACGTTGGCCCCGGCAGAATTGCTTTTACTGAACTGCTTTTGGTGTGATGCCATCAGCATTTTTAAATGTAATTACAAGAAACAGTCCCATGAAAAGCATTATTACGTTTCAGGTAAGAAGGCTGTTGAAGACATTGTTCCTTACGTCACACAGTGTTTTCATTATTAAGTATCCTCCGGGGTAACTCTGAATTTACTACTAAAAATATTAGTGCTTCTCCTGGGCAATTGGTTTCCTTATCCATGGCATGATTTTTCTAGAGGATACTGTGAGGAACACTAGGGCAAAAGGCAATTAATTGGTTTTCCATGAAAAAGGGCTTCCATAGTAAAAAAAAAAAAAAAAAAATGGTAAAAATCTACAGGGCAAATTTGTTTTTGCTTTTAAAGCAAGACTTCTCGTCACTAATATGCATTACACATATATTGTTATGATATAACATTTATGTCCCTGGTGACCCATAGGATCATAATTAGCCAGTGCTTGTGTTGGGTCCGAACATAGAGCTGATGTGGATATTTACTTGCTTAAATCACCTTCTCTTCCCCACTCTGAGACTTCTGATTGCACTGCCCAGCTGCCCTGCAGCCAGGTATGGAGACCTTAGAAGTACTAAAATGTGACGTGAAAACTATTGTTGAGTCTCCTCTCTTGCTCCCTCACGCCTCCACCCCCACCACCTGGCTCTGCCTCCACATAGGGGCCCAGATACAGCAACATGTGTATCTTCAGCTGCTCCACTCTGACGCATGGGCTGCTGTTTCTCTCCATTCTTGCAAACTGGTTTTGCTCCCATCTTGTAAAAGTTCTCCTCCTGCCCCAGCCTCCAGTGCTCTGACTTCTCAGAGTGTCTCATTTCTTTCTCTTTTGTCACCTGGCTATTCCTGGCAAATCTTGCAAGACTGAGGAAAAATGCTCACATTTGTAGACATTATGAGATATTCAAAGTTCCGCTTTCTTCTCATGTGAGGAATAAACTAATCAGAGGGTATAATTTCCTTTTGGAATATTTATCTTAAAAAAAAAAAAAAAAAAACTGTGTTCATTGGTTATTGGGGCTCCAAGACTGACATTTTGCAAACATGGTTGGCAAAATGGAAACAAGGTTGTTTTTTGTATCATCACCACCACCACCACCCCACCAATCTTCTGGGTCCAAGGATAAGAGAATGCCTTAAAATTCTAGAAAACTGCATTCTGTACTCATGGCAGAAACTATTGCATATCGATTCCCCTCTATGTTAGCAATAGATGCTTCAATTTTTAGCTGGCACCCAGAATAAACACTATATTTCCTAGCCCCCTTTGCAACTAGAAGTAAACATGTGACTAAATGCCTATCAATAAGACATAAATGAAACTGGCATTTGTAACTACTGGGAAGTGTCATTAACGGTTTGCCTTTCTTAATCTATCTCTTTCTGCTCATGGGAGTGTGATGTGATGCCTGGAGCTCTTGTAGCTATCTTAAGTTATGAGGCAGCACACCAAGAACAATAGAGAAGCAAAATGCAAGAAGTCTAAGTCCCTGATAATTGTAATAGACCCACCATACACTCCTACACTTCCTAACTCTGGATCCTCTTATGTGAGTGAGAAATATTCATCTAGTTTAATTAGGGAGGTGTTGCTTGTGACTCAAAGCCATGTTTTGTCCTAATTAAACACTTGCTACCTACAGTTTTTCTGAAAGAGGAAAGAGCCTGAGTCTCATAGTCTAAGCCTAGATGTCATAGTCTAAGGTTGAAGGGACCCTCAAGAAGGAACTTTCAAATTGTCAAAAACAGAGAATGCAGAAGAGAGAGTGAGAAGTAAAGCCAACAGATCCACAGGGGTAATTGACAAGAGATGTACACGCTGGAGGACTCTGCTCCTCCAAGTACTTTTGAATCAGTATCATGAGGATTACCTGAGAGTTTGTTATGCACAACCTCAGGCCTGCCCCAGACACACTGAATCAGAAGATTCATTTTAGCAAGTCCCCAAACTAATTCATATGCACTTTGAAAAGTGAGAAGCATGGCCTTACAGAGGGCTTTACTATCACACACAAACAGAAATCAAAGCCACAGTTCCAGTTTGTCACAGGAGCTAGAACCAGGACGAAATTATTTTGGAAGGTACAATGCCATCAGAAAAACTGCTACTCAGCAGAGAAACTGGCTGGCCACCCCAAGGTGTAGGCCACCCCAAGGTGTAGGTAAGAGAAAAAAAAGAAAAGTTAATGAAAGAAATTGGAGCAGTTAGCCTGTGTGTGCTAGTATAAAACTCAAATTCTCACCCTTACCAAGGGGGGAAAAAAAGCCCAAAGCCAATAAAATGAAGTAAAACTGATCCGAGAAAAGAATCCTATAATGAAGAAACTACACCAGAGGGATGTCTCCAAATACTAGAGAATATATAGGACTTAGTGGAAGAAAATCCTACTGAAGATGAGACAAAACTTACAAAGTACACAAGGAAATGCAAAACCACGAATGTCAGCAAAAATTACAATGAGAGAAATCATTCCCAAGGAATTGCCAACTACATCTTCAAAAAAGGAATTTTAAATAACTTTGTCTAAAATGTTTTAAAACTAGAAGAATATAACCTATACAGCAAGTGCAGACATTATGAAAAAGAATTGCTTTGAAAAAGAACTGAAATAGGACTTCCTTGCAGGTCCAGTGGTTAAGACTCCATGGTTCCAATGCAATAGGCATGGGTTTGATCCCTCATTGGGGAACTAAGATCCCATATATCATGCAGCCAAAAAAAAAGGACTAAAATAAACTTCAAAAAATGAAAAACATAATCTTTCAAATTGAAAAACACAACTTCCATAGGCTGGTTCAACAGTCCATTGACAGAGCTGTGGAGGAAACTGGCGACTTGAAAAACAGACCCTCAAAAAATCACCTAAAACACATCATAAAGAAAAGGACATTTTGTTAAATATGTGAAAGAAAGAATATATCAGAAAGAAATTAAGAGCCATGGAGAATATGTTTTAATAGTTTTGTATCTATCTGTCAATAAGTGCTACAGAAAGTGAGACAACAGAGAAGAGGGTGAGAGGTAATATTTGCAGAGATGATGGCTAAGGGGTTTCCAGATTGAAAAAAAAAAAAGGTTCTAAGCCTTGGGTTGGAAAACATGTAGAATAAGTAAAAGTAAATACATACTTAGCCACATGATTGTGAAACCACAGAACATCAAGGGAAAAGATAATATTTTCAAAGATACTAGAAAATACAGGAAGATTATCTTCAAAGACATGTCTACCAGATTGATATCACCCTTCTTATTGGCAACAATAGCTGCCAGAAGATGAGGGAATAATATCTTAAAAGTGCTAAGCAGGGAGAGAAAGTCCATCTGCAATTCTGTATTCAGTTGACTCACATCTGAGACAGAGGACAAAGGAAAAGATATTTTCAGAAAAAGACTGAGTTAACTAAACATAGATCTTCTTTGATTAACTGCTAAAAGATTACTTCAGAAAAAGGAAGAGAGATGGGATTACAAGAAATGGTTGCGGGGATATATATATATATATATATCCTAAGTCATTTCAGTTGTGTCCAACGCTTTACAACCCTATGGACTGTAGCCTACCAGGCTCCTCTGTCCATAGGATCTTCCAGGCAAGAATACTGGAGTGGGTTGCCATTTCCTCCTCCAGGGATATGCGTGTGTGTGTGTGTGTGTGTGTGTGTGTGTGTTTAAACAAATTGCCCAACATCTGTTGGATCATAGAAAAAGCAAGAGAGTTCCAAAAAAACAGCTACCTCTGCTTCATGGACTACACTAAACCCTTTGACTGTGTGGATCACAAAGGAACTGTGAAATTCCTAAAGAGATGGGAAAACCATACCATCTTACCTGTCTCCTGAGAAACCTGTACGCAAGTCACAAGACAACAGTTAGAACTGGACATAGAACAACAGACTGGTTCAAAGTTGGGAAAGAAGTACATCAAGGCTGTGTATTGTCACCCTGCTTATTTAGCTTAAATGCAGAGTACATCATGTGAAATGCTGGGCTGGATGAAGCACAAGCTTGAATCAAGATTGCCAGGAGAAATATCAAAACCCTCAGATATGCAGATGATATCACTCTACTGGCAGAAAGTGAAGAGAAACAAGAGTCTCTTGATGAAGGTGAAAGAGGAGAGTGAAAAAGCTGGTTTAAAACTCAACATTCAAAAAACTAAGATCATGGCATCTGATCCCATCACTTCATGGCAAATAGATGGGGAAACAATGGAAACAGTGACAGACTTTATTTTCTTGGGCTCCATAATCACTATGGATGGTTACTGCAGCCATGAAATTAAAAAACACTTGCTCCTTGGGAGAAAGCCATGACAAGCCTAGGCTATGTTAACAAGCAGAGAATCACTTCACCAACAAAGATCCATAGAGTCAAAGTTATGGTTTTTCCAGTAGTCATGTATGGATATGAGAGTTGGACCATAAAGAAGGCTGAGCACGGAAGACCTGATGCTTTTGAACTGTGGTGCTGGAGAAGACTCTTGAGAGCCCCTTGGACAGCAAGGAGGTAAAACTAGTGAATCTTAGAGAAAATCAACTCTGAATATTCATTGGAAGGACTGATGCTGAAGCCAAAGCTCCAATACTTGGGCCACCTGATGTGAAGAGCTGACCCATTGGAAAAGACCCTGATGCTGGGAAAGATTGAAGGCAGGAGGAAAAGGAGACAACAGACGACAGGATGGTTGGATGGCATCACTGACTCAATGGACATGAGTTTGAGCAAGCTCTGGGAGATAGTGAAGGACAGGGAAGCCTGGTGTGCTGCAGTCCACAGGTCACAAAGAGGTTGACACGATTTAGAGACTGAACAGCTACAACAACAAACACGGTGGTGGATCTAGACAGGTACATATTTTAAAAGTAATAATACTGACAAATAGCAAAAACATGGCAGAACCAAATACTAGTCCATGGCAGCATGGAAGATGAGAGTATTCAAAGCATTCTGAGTTTTGTGTCTTTTCTAGGTAGACAATAAAGATACAGTCAATTTAAAATTTGTCCCAGAAACATGAAGTACAGATGCTAGGGGGGAAAAAACAATGAACCCAATCAAAAAATGGGCCAAAGATCTAAATAGATATTTCTCCAAAGAAGACATACAGATGACCAAAAAGCACATGAAAAGATGCTTAAGATAGCTAATTATTAGAAAAATGCAAATCAAAACTACAATGAGGTATCACTTCACAATGGTCAAAATGGCCATCTTCAAAAAGTTTATAAACAACGAATGCTGAAGAGGGCGTGGAGAAAAGGAAATGGCAAGCAGGGGTCTGTTGCACTGCCCATGCTGGACTGGAAGGACAGTGCCCAGTGGGAAGCATGCAGATGCTGCATGGAGTCAGGGGGTGGGGGCTTGCAGGGCAGGGCTGCTGCTGTAGGACTCCCAGGCCCTGCTTCTCTACCCAACTTTTCACAACTTGTGCTCACCCCACATGAAGCCGTCCAGCCCCAGAGCCTTATCTCAGTCGCAAGGAGATGCTACTCAGGAACCCCAGGGGCACCTTCAGGTGTAACAAACGCAAAAAGAGGCAAGAATATGTTGGTGTGAATGGAAGATGGGGTCAGAGCAAGCGGCCCACATTATGTGCCACACGCACCTTTATATAAATTATTTCATTTAGTCAGAGCCTCTTTAAGATGAGCATTATTGTTTTTGTAAAGATTACTATTCTGTCTGTTGCCTCTCACCCTGAAAATTGTGGAGTTGGATCTGAAAAATTAAAAGCAGTATGTCTTAAAGAGGGAAGAGAAGAGACCTCCCTCTCCCACCTTTTCTCACTAAGGCCCCAAACACTGCTGTTAAACCTTGCCCATCTTCCCTCTGTCCCCCGAATCCTCCAGTCCTCTACCCTTGACCCCAAGAGACTTCCTGCCATCCACACCCATCCGGCTTGCCAGCTTAAGTCTTCACACTGGGGTTGCATAACTCTATCCTGGCTGGGCCACTGGCCCTTCACCAGCTGGATTCACGTACAGCTGCTGAGCAGCCAGTGCCAATTTACACTGTACTCAGGCTAGGAATAGTACAGGAGAGGGGAGGGGCCCTGTTTACAGTGTAAAAGCAAGTATCAAGAGGACAAAGAGATGGGAATAACAGTTGTGACATGCCTGCTCTGTGCATTGCACTGACTGTTTTACACGTATTTTCTCATTAAGCTTCCCAACAAGCCTACAAATTACTATTAACCCTGCTTTAGATGTGGAAGGAGAAGCTCATAGGGTATAAGTAACTTTCCTGAATTTACAAGTCCTTTCTCTTATGGAAAGAGATCAAGAGATACAGACTCCAGGATCCTGAACCCATGACTCAGCCTCCTATAGCCACCCCCAGGAAGTTCTCCAAGGATTATAGATTTCCCAGGATGATGATGATGATAGAAATAAGAACAATGTAATAGAAACATTTATTGACGACATACGAGGCACTTTATATACATTATATAATACTAACATGTATAATAACTCTAAGAGAATCATACATTCAGTTCAGTTCAGTCGCTCAGTCATGTCTGACTCTTTGCTACCCAATGAATTGCAGCACACCAGGCCTCCGTGTCCATCACCAACTCCCAGGGTTCACTCAAACTCACGTCCATCGGGTCAGTGATGCCATCCAGCCATCTCATCCTCTGTTGTCCCCTTCTCCTCCTGGCCTCAATTCCTCCCAGCATCAGAGTCTTTTCCAATGAGTCAACTCTTCGCATGAGGTAGCTAAAGTACTGGAGTTTCAGCTTTAGCATCATTCCTTCCAAAGAAATCCCAGGGCTGATTTCCTTCAGAATGGACTGGTTGGATCTCCTTGCAGTCCAAGGGACTCTCAAGAGTCTTCTCCAACACCACAGTTAAAAGCATCAATTCTTCGGTGCTCAGCCTTCTTCACAGTCCAACTCTCACATCCATACATGACCACAGGAAAAACCATAGCCTTGACTAGACGGACCTTAGTTGGCAAAGTAATTAATGAGCCTCATTTCACAGTCAAAAAAAAACCCAAAAACTGAAGGATTATAAAGGTTATGCGATTTCCCACATTGAAGTCTATAAGATAATGGAGGTAGGATTTCAACCTGGGTAATCTGACTCAGGAAACCAAATGCGACCACTGGATTAGTTATGGTTAGGTGCTATGTGACAGACAAGTCCAATATAACAGTGACCTAAACAAGATAACTTATTTCTTTCTGAATTAAAAGAATGCTAGAAGCTGACAATGCAAGACTATTTGGCATTT
Organism: Bos taurus; assembly: GCF_002263795.3. NCBI lineage: Eukaryota > Metazoa > Chordata > Mammalia > Artiodactyla > Bovidae > Bos > Bos taurus. Next base: position 24,344,300 of record NC_037338.1, read on the forward strand.
CCTCAATCCTATGGATCCAATTTATCACTCTGCCATGCTATGGTACAGCCCACATTCTCATGTTCTAAAGTGGCTGCTAGAGTTCCAGCCATCACATCTGCATTAGTAGCACATATCAAATATGACCCGTCTTTTAAGGATGTTTCCTAAAAACCAACCATGCTAAGCATAGGAAAACTTTCAGTTCAGTTGAGTTCAGTTCAGTCGCTCAGTCGTGTCCGACTCTTTGCAACCCCATGAATCGCAGCACGCCAGGCCTCTCTGTCCATCACCAACTCCCAGAGTTCACTCAAACTCAGGTCCATCGAGTTGGTGATGCCATCCAGCCATCTCATCCTCTGTTGTCCCCTTCTCCTCCTCTCCCCAATTCCTCCCAGCATCAGACTTTTCCAATGAGTCAACTCTTCGAATGAGGTGGCCAAAGTATTGGAGTTTCACCTTTAGCATCAGTCCTTCCAAAGAACACCCAGGACTGATCTCCTTTAGAATAGACTGGTTGGATCCCCTGGCAGTCCAATGGACTCTCAAGAGTCTTCTCCAGCACCACAGTTCAAAAGCATCAGTTCTTTAGTGCTCAGCTTTCTTCACAGTCCAACTCTCACATCCATATATGACCACTGGAAAAACCGTAGCCTTGACTAGATGGACCTTTGTTGACAAAGTAATGTCTCTGCTTTTGAATATGCTACCTAGGTTGGTCATAACTTTTCTTCCAAGGAGTAAGTGCCTTTTAATTTCATGGCTGCAATCACCATCTGCAATGATTTTGGAGCCCCAAAAAATAAAGTCTGACACTGTTTCCACTGTTTCCCCATCTATTTCCCATGATGTGATGGGACCAGATGCCATGATCTTAGTTTTCTGAATGTTGAGCTTTAAGCCAACTTTTTCACTCTCCTCTTTCACTTTCATCAAGAGGCTTTTTAGTTCCTTTCTGCCATAAGGGTGGTGTCATCTGCATATCTGAGGTTATTGATATTTCTCCTGGCAATCTTGATTCCAGCTTGTGTTTCTTCCAGCACAGCATTTCTCATGATGTACTCTGCATATAAGTTAAATAAGCAGGGTGACAATATACAACCTTGACGTACTCCTTTTCCTATTTGGAACCAGTCTGTTGTTCCATGTCCAGTTCTAACTGTTGCTTCCTGACCTGCATACAGGTTTCTCAAGAGGCAGGTCAGGTGGTCTGGTATTCCCATCTCTTTCAGGATTTTCCACAGTTTACTGTGATCCACACAGTCAAAGGCTTTGGCATAGTCAATAAAGCAGAAATAGATGTTTTTCTGGAACTCTCTTGCTTTTTCCATGATCCAGCAGATGTTGGCAATTTGATCTCTGGTTCCTCTGCCTTTTCTAAAACCAGCTTGAACATCAGGAAGTTCACGGTTCACATATTGCTGAAGCCTGGCTTGTAGAATTTTGAGCATTAGTTTACTAGCATGTGAGATGAGTGCAATTGTGTGGTAGTTTGAGCATTCTTTGGCATTGCCTTTCTTTGGGATTGGAATGAAAACTGACCTTTTCCAGTCCTGTGGCCACTGCTGAGTTTTCCAAATTTGCTGGCATATTGAGTGCAGCACTTTCACAGCATCATCTTTCAGGATTTGAAATAGCTCAACTGGAATTCCATCACCTCCACTAGCTTTGTTCATATTGATGCTTTCTAAGGCCCCCTTGACTTCACATTCCAGGATGTCTGGCTGTAGGTGAATGATCACACCTAAGTTTGTGATTATCTTGGTCGTAAAGATCTTTTTTGTACAGTTCTTCTGTGTATTCTTGCCGCCTCTTCTTAATATCTTCTGCTCTTGTTAGGTCCATACCATTTCTGTCCTTTATTGAGCCCATCTTTGCATGAAATGTTCCCTGGTATCTCTAAGTTTCTTGAAGAGATCTCTAGTCTTTCCCATTCTGTTGTTTTCCTCTATTTCTTTGCATTGATCACTGAGGAAGGCTTTCTTATCTCTCCTTGCTATTCTTTGGAACTCTGAATTCAGATGCTTATATCTTTCCTTTTCTCCTTTGCTTTTTGCTTCTCTTCTTTTCATAGCTATTTGTAAGGCCTCCCCAGACAGCCATTTTGCTTTTTTGCATTTTTTTCCCATGGGGATGGTCTTGATCCCTGTCTCCATGTCACGAACCTCCATCCATAGTTCATCAGGCACTGTATCTATCAGATCTGGTCCCTTAAATCTAATTCTTACTTCCACTGTATAATCATAAGGGATTTGATTTAGGTCATACCTGAGTGGTCTAGTGGTTTTCCCTACTTTCTTCAATTTCAGTCTGAATTTGGCAATAAAGAGTTCATGATCTGAGCCACAGTCAGCTCCCAGTCTTGTTTTTGCTGACTGTATAGAGCTTCTCCATCTTTGGCTGCAAAGAATATAATCAATCTGATTTCAGTGTTGACCATCTGGTGATGTCCATGTGCAGAGCCTTCTCTTGTGTTGTTGGAAGAGGGTGTTTGCTATGACCAATGCATTCTCTTGGCAAAACCCTATTAGCCTTTGCCCTGCTTCATTATGTATTCCAAGGCCAAATCTGCCTGTTACCCCAGGTGTTTCTTGACTTCCTACTTTTGCATTCCAGTTCCCTGTAATGAAAAGAACATCTTTTTGGGTGTTAGTTCTAAAAGGTCTTGTAGATCTTCGTAGAACCATTCAACTTCAGCTTCTTCAGCGTTACTGGTTGGGGCATAGACTTGGATTACTGTGATATTGAATGGTTTGCCTTGGAAATGAACAGAGATCATTCTGTCGTTTTTGAGATTGCATCCAAGTACTGCATTTCAGACTCTTGTTGACCATGATGGCTACTCCATTTCTTCTAAGGGATTCCCGCCCACAGTATAGATATAATGGTCATCTGAGTTAAATTCACCCATTCCAGTCCATTTTAGTTCGCTGATTCCTAGAATGTCAATGTTCACTCTTGCCATCTCCTGTTTGACCACTTCCAATTTGCCTTGATTCATGGACCTGACATTCCAGGTTCCTATGTAATATTGCTCTTTACAGCTTCAGACCTTGCTTCTATCACCAGTCACATCCACAACTGGGTATTGCTTTTGCTCTATCCCTTCATTCTTCTGGAGTTATTTCTCCACTGATCTCCAGTAGCATATTGGGCACCTACGACCTGGGGAGTTCCTCTTTCAGTATCCTATCATTTTGCCTTTTCATACTGCTCATGGGGTTCTCAAGGCAAGAATAATGAGGTGGTTTGCCATTCCCTTCTCCAGTGGACCACATTCTGTCAGATCTCTCCACCATGACCACGTCCAAGGATACCCCACGTCCAAGGTAAGAGAAACCCAAGTAAGACTGTAGGTGTTGCGAGAGGGCATCAGAGGGCAGACACACTGAAACCATAATCACAGAAAACTAGTCAATCTGATCACATGGACCACAGCCTTGTCTAACTCAATGAAACTAAGCCATGCCATGTGGGGCCACCCAAGACAGGCGGGTCATGGTGGAGAAGTCTGACACAATGTGGTCCACTGGTGAATGAAAACTTTATTCTGGGCCAAAGGCCCAGCACTAACCTTGGTGAGCTAGGCTGGACAAAGAATGAGTCCGGTGCAGGCAGACTTAATGCCTAGATTAGAACATAACAGGCCAGAGGCCTCCTTACGGCCCTTTCCACAAGGCCTATCTTGCCACAGCTGCTACACAGGAAAAAGTGAGAGGAAATGCCCCTGTCTTAGGGGCCCAGTAAACATTCTCAGTTGTGTCCCGCCCTTGGGGAAAGGGTGAGGAAGAATAGTGTTTAAATGTGATTTTTGGCAAAAGTTCGTTGACTTTTGGATTCAAGCGAGGGTTTACCAACTCGAAATCCCATTTTGTTTGCAACGTACCACAACCCCCCTTCTTTTTTTTTTTTAACCAACACTGTCCTCCAGTAGTTATTCAAATAAACAAACAGGGCCCATAAGGTTTAGTGGCACAGAAGAATAAGAAAAAGAACAAGAAGAAAAAGAAACTGATTAATGAACCAGCTCTTCCTGTAATATTTATACAAAATTAAATGATCCAGGTAGAAATAATATCAGTAAAAATTAAGATGAAATAAATTAGAAATGCTTTAATGATGTCATGCACAGAAAATCAATTACAAGAGGAGAAAACATACCACCAGTTCCTCCAGAGGAAGCAAAACTTGTCCTAGTACTTAATTCCTCACATGGACACCGCATGCTCACCTCCAGGGCTTCTTAGACCATTCAAAGCAACTGACTTCTCTGTGAATCTGATTGCATCCATGAACACACTTCCCAGGGGGGGAAAAAAAAGCATATTCACCCATGCAATCATATTTTTCATTCAATTTCTGGCAATTCTCAGGCTCCAGAAGCTTAACCATGAATTTCAGTTTAGGAACCCCAATCTAGGTTACAGGCATGGCAGGGACATTTGCCTCAAACCCCGTCCAGGTAAGATGGAGGGTGGGGGGCAGGGAGGGACAATTTCCTACTGCCTGATAGGGAGCCGCACTGGGGGATCCCCAAGTGGCTGGGTTGAAATATGGCACCAGGTGCCTACAAGCCTTACCATTCAGAATTCAAAACTTAGAAACTCTTCCAATGGTTACTTTCTGAACTTCTCTCCCTTCCCCCACCTTTTTAAATTAAAGACTGTTTTAATATACTAACTAAAGCTCAGGGGTGGTAATGGAGGATTTTGTCTTGATTTAGATCTGGACTGCAGCAAGGGCATTCCTGCAGGCTTAGAGCTGGGGAGTATAGGACTAAGAAAGCTAGGCCAGTAGTGTTGGGCTGGGGGCAGGGCAACAAATACTCAGAAGCAAGCCCCTCTAATCCCTGCTCTTCCTGAATACATGAACCCCTGGTGTAGAGAATGAGAAAACACTTTGACATCAGACAGATACACATTTACATGTCACTTTTTCACAATGTCACTTACCTCCTGTATGGCTCAGGCAAGTCTTTATATCTAAGCCACATGTTCAGTGTCTGGCACATTGTAGATAGCAGGATAGAAAGTTTGCCTGAGAGAACTGGCTTTTAGGGGTGTGGCTTACTCTGCTCAATAATATGGGGCTTCCCATGTAGCTCAATGGTAAAGAATCTGCCTGCCAATGCAGGAGATGTAGGAGACACAGGTTTGATCCCTGGGTTGGAAAGATCTTCCGGAAAAGGAAATGGCAACCCACTCCAATATTCTTGCACGTCTTGCCATAAAAAGAAAATACTACAGACTACATGGCTTGGAAATATTTATTTCTCACCATTCTGAAGGCCAGAATTCCAAAATCAAGGCTCTGGCAGATTTGGTATCTGGTGAGAGTCCACTTCCTGGTGCATAGATGGCCATCTTCTTGCTCTGTCCTCACATGGTAGAAGGGGAGGAGGCTCTCTGGGGCACTAATCTCATTTATTAGGACTCCAACCCATGACCTAATTATCCCCTAAAGCCCCACCTCCTAATACCATCACACTGGCAGTTAGGTCTCAATATACACATTTGAGAGGTGGGGGGGAAAATATTTGGTGTATATCATGGTAAAAAGCCCTCAGAGCCCCAGAGCAATAAGGAGACAGAATGCCCATCCCTGGGATCCTGGGGAATGTGCTCTGAGATTCATTCAGGATGCCAGGGCCTGACTAGAAATCTTGCTCACAAAGACCCAGAACCCAGCAGCACAGCCCAGAACCATTCCCTGAGGAGAGAGTAGAGGCTGAAATGGAGGCCACACTGTTGTGGAAAAAGATAAAAATATTTTTAAATAACAGTAAAAGGATGGAGCAGAGAACACCAAAGACAAGGCATAGTGCTTGGGGGAGAAAGGAGTGATGTTGCTATTGGCATTTTGACCAGAACAGTTGATGAGTCCCCTCTCCGCTGCCAGGAATCCAACTGAGTACTGCCTTGGGGTGCTGAAGACCCTTCCCACCTGCCTTTCCCATGCCCCATCTGACCATCCAGGAGTAGGCTTGGCCGAGTCTCCATCTCCAACAAGATTAACAACTACCACCCAAGGTGAAATAGACCAGCCCAGACTTTTCCCCAGATGAGATTATTTTCAGAAAAGAAATCTGCCAAGAGACAAGAGTTACCAAGAGTGAGGAGGGGGAAACAGCATATTGGGGCCATGTGGGAAAAGTTGGTTTCTAGCATTGCCCACACACCAAGAGAGCAGAGAAATCAGATGCAGGAGGAAGGGGCACCCTTCCTTCATGGCCCCAACCTCTGGGCATTTATTCAGAGAGAGCGTATCTCTATTATCCAGAACCCAAAGCCTCTGGACTGGTCAGCGCTGATCTACTCGTGAGGACCCATCCAGAGACAAGGCTCTCCCTGGTCCCACCCCCACCTCCTTCGGGCATCCTTCTCCCAGCACATCAAATTAGCCTGAACATCCAACCCAAAACGCAAGGAGACAAAACCCAAGTGAGGACTCCGACAGCCTCTCCAGGCTGATTCCATCCCCCACCTCCCCCAGCCCTCACCTCAGGCTTGCCCTCTCCTTGGCAGAGCTCAAGGCAGGCTTATTTCCCCCAAGGTTGTCACAGACCAATTTTCTAAACTGCATGAAAACAGAAAACAAACAGAAAACCAAATCCACCAAAGCTTGAGTCTCAAGAACAGCTTGGCAGGCAGGAGCAACGTGCTAACAATTTCATGCTGTTTTAAGAGTTTCTAACTAAGCAATATGTACCAACAACCAGATGTGCCCTGATACCAGCAGAGGAGAACATGGGCTTCCAGAGACAGACAAGGATTTTTGTAAAACAGGAAAACACTCATCAGGAAATTTCCAAGCTTCCAAGCATGCTGGGCCAGGGGTCGGGGCAGGGGAGGTTGTCTCGTTCTGCCTGCCCTGCAAACTCATCTCACACAACTCTTTCTTCAGTTCTGCCACCGAATTTTGCTCACTCCACTATGCTGGGTACTCAGGATACCAAGCAAAAGCTCATAGCCTGAGCAAGACAAAAGCAAGGAAACAAACAATAATATGATATGTTACTGTTCTAAAAATGGAGGAAAGCAGTCCAGGAAGAAAGGTCTGACTCAGTCCATGTGGGAATCAGAGTGCTTCTCAGAGAAGATTTGAGTCAATGTATTTCAACATTGGGCTTTCCTGGTGGCTCAGACGGCAAAGAATCTGCGTGCAATGCAGGAGACCCAGGTTTGTTCCCTGGGGTAGGAAGATCCCTTGGAGAAGGGAATGGCTACCCCACTCCAGTATTCTTGCCTGGAGAATTCCATGGACAGAGAAGCCTGGTGAGCTACAGCCCATGGGATCGCAAAGAGTCAGACACGACCAGTGACTAACATTTATTTCAGTATTAATCTATGGAGCACCTACACATGCTGAGGATGCAGGTAACGAAAAAGTCAGATGTACTTCCTGTCCCCGTGGTATTTCCCACAATTAGGGGAAGCAGCAGTCATCCCAGAACTGAATGAAAGCACGTTGGCTGAGCCTGCAGCAGGTGATTCCAGAGTACTCGGTCCCCACCACGTGCAGGATGCTGGTACCAGAACGGCAGAGATGCAAACCAGCCACATGCAGCACAGCCTTTAAAGGAAGTCAGTGCCACCTCTTGTTTAAGGGTCTGCGGCTTGTGAATGGGCTTTAGTTTCCCAGTGAAATGAAGTCATCTTTGAGTCTGTCACTGAGGCCCCATCCACCTCTGAAAGGAACAGGGTCCAGCAGAGGCCAGGGCCTTAGGCTTCAAACTGCCCCAATATGACTGTCCCCGTGAAATGGGGTGGGGACTGACCCAGGACAGATAGATGTCCATCATGCTACCTTCAACCTCTGGCTCATTAGCTTATTACCACCTGCTTGTTTGCCACATGCAACAATTAATACTGCTCTTAGTCCTGAAATTACTGTAAAATAGTTATCTTGGATAAACATAAACATGTAAGTTATAACATGACTTTCATAATACTCTATTTTGAAACTTCAGATCAGATCAGTCGCTCAGTCATGTCCGACTCTTTGCAACCCCATGAATCGCAGCACGCCAGGCCTCCCTGTCCATCACCAACTCCCAGAGTTCACTCAGACTCATGTCCATCGAGTCAGTGATGCCATCCAGCCATCTCATCCTCTGTCGTCCCCTTCTCCTCCTGCCCCCAATTCCTCCCAGCATCAGAGTCTTTTCCAATGAGTCAACTCTTCACATGAGGTGGCCAAAGTACTGGAGTTTCAGCTTTAGCATCATTCCTTCCAAAGAACACCCAGGGCTGATCTCCTTCAGAATGGACTGGTTGGATCTCCTTGCAGTCCAAGGGACTCACAAGAGTCTTCTCCAACACCACAGTTCAAAAGCATCGATTCTTCAGCACTCAGCTTTCTTCACAGTCCAACTCTCACATCCATACATGACCACAAGAAAAACCATAGCCTTGACTAGACAAACCTTTGTTGGCAAAGTAATGTCTCTGCTTTGGAACATGCTATCTAGGTTGGTCATAACTTTCCTTCCAAGGAGTAAGCATCTTTTAATTTCATGGCTGCAGTCACCATCTGTAGTGATTTTGGAGCCCAGAAAAATAAAGTCTGACACTGTTTCCACTGTTTCCCCATCTATTTCCCATGAAGTGGTGGGACCAGATGCCATGATCTTCGTTTTCTGAATGTTGAGCTTTAAGCCAACTTTTTCACTCTCCACTTTCACTTTCATCAAGAGGCTTTTTAGATCCTCTTCACTTTCTGCCATAAGGGTGGTGTCATCTGCATATCTGAGGTTATTGATATTTCTCCCGGCAATCTTGATTCCAGTTTGTGTTTCTTCCAGCCCAGCGTTTCTCATGATGTACTCTGCATATAAGTTAAATAAGCAGGGTGACGATATACAGCCTTGACGAACTCCTTTTCCTATTTGGAACCAGTCTGTTGTTCCATGTCCAGTTCTAACTGTTGCTTCCTGACCTGCATACAAATTTCTCAAGAGGCAGATCAGGTGGTCTGGTATTCCCATCTCTTTCAGAATTGTCCACAGTTTATTGTGATCCACAGTAACTGCTGGGTGGGGGAGAATAAATTGAAAGACTGAGATTGACATATATACACTACTATATGTAAAATAGATAACTTATAAGGACCTACTGTACAGCACAGGGAACTCTAGCAATATTGTATAATGGCCCAAATCCTGAAAGATGACACTGTGAAAGTGCTTCACTCAATATGCCAGCAAATTTGGAAAACTCAGCAGTGCCCACAGGACTGGAAAAGGTCAGTTTTCATTCCAATCCCAAAGAAAGGCAATGCCAAAGAATTCTCAAACTACAGCACAATTGCACTCATCTCACACGCTAGTAAAGTAATGCTCAAAATTCTCCAAGCCAGGCTTCAGCAATACATGAACCGTGAACTTCCAGCTGTTCAAGCTGGTTTTAGAAACCAGAGATCAAACTGTCAACATCTGCTGGATCATCAAAAAAGCAAGAGAGTTCCAGAAAAACATCTATTTCTGCTTTATTGACTATACCAAAGCCTTTGACTGTGTGGATCACAATAAACTGTGGAAAATTCTGAAGGAAATGGGAATACCAGACCACCTGACCTGCCTCTTGAGAAACCTGTATGCAGGTCAGGAAGCAACAGTTATAACTGGACATGGAACATCAGACTGGTTCCAAATAGGAAAAGGAGTTCATCAAGGCTGTATATTGTCACCCTGCTTATTTAACTTCTATGCAGAGTACATCATGCGAAATGCTGGGCTGGATGAAGCACAAGCTGGAATCAAGACTGCTGGGAGAAATATCAATAACCTCAGATATGCAGATGACACCACCCTTATGGCAGAAAGTGAAGAACTAAAGAGCCTCTTGATGAAAGTGAAAGAGGAGAGTGAAAAAGTTGGCTTAAAGCCCAACATTCAGAAAACTAAGATCATGGCATCCGGTCCCATCGCTTCATGGGAAATAGATGGGGAAACAGTGGAAACAGTGGCTGACTTTATTTTTCTGGGCTCCAAGATTGCTGCAGATGGTGACTGCAGTCATGAAATCAAAAAGACACTTACTCCTTGGAAGGAAAGTTATGACCAGCCTAGACAGCATATTATAAAGCAGAGACATTACTTTACCAACAAAGGTCTGTCTAGTCAAGGCTATGGTTTTTCCAGTGGTCATGTATGGATGTGAGAGTTGGACTGTGAAGAAAGCTGAGCGCTGGAGAATTGATGCTTTTGAACTGTGGTGTTGAAGACTCTTGAGAGTCCCTTGGACTGCAAGGAAATCCAACCAGTCCATCCTAAAGGAGATCAGTCCTGGGTGTTCATTGGAAGGACTGCTGTTGAAGCTGAAACTCCAATATTTTGGCCATCTGATGTGAAGAACTGACTCATGTGAAAAGACCGTGATGCTGGGAAAGATAGAGGGCAGGAGGAGAAGGGGACCAGGATGAGATAGTTGGATGGCATCACTGACTTGATGGACATGGGTTTGGGTGGACTCTGGGAGTTGGTTATAGACAGGGAGGCCTGGCGTGTTGTGGTTCATGGGCTTGCAAAGAGTTGGACATGACTGAGCGACTGGACTGAACTGAACTGAACTATATGGGAAAAGAATCTGAAAGAGTGGAGATATACATGTGTGTGTATTATATAAAAAAATCTGTCTGCAATGTAGGAGACCTGGATTCGATCCCTGGGTCAGGAAGATCCCCTAGAGAAGGGAATAGCTACCCCCTCCAATATTCTTGCCTGGAAAATCCCAAGGACAGAGGAGCCTGGTGGACTATAGTCTATGGGGTCACAAAGAGTTAGACACAACCGAGTGACTAACACTCACATTTTTTTCGTATATGTATACATATATAACTGATTTTCTTTGCTGTATACCTGAAACTAACACAACATTCCAAATCAACTATGCTCCAATAAAAATTTTTTAAAAAAGATTGCCAACTTTTGCATGCTTTGAGGGGAAAAGAAATCAGTATTTAATTGTGACCTTTGATTTCTTTTAATTTTTTAAAAATACATGCAACTTTGAAAGAAAAAAAGTAGCTGCTAGCCTGGGCCTTCCCTGACCTGAAAGGTCACTTCAGGTCAGAAGTCCTCCTGTGCCCCAGGGAGTCCTTGCTCCCTGCAAAGTCCATTAGCTCAGGCTTAATGCCGTCTTAAAGCCTGTGGCCCTCTTTATTAGGGTTGTGTTTGTCACCTGGTAACTTGTTTATTGCCCCAGCTCTGGGGTGGGAAGGGGAGGATGGGCGTGAAGGTTACAAGTAGGTGGGAATTGCACACCTCAGGCCAGAGCCTCCCCTTGGTCATTATTTTCCCAGAATGACCTCTGGGGGTGGGGAGTACCAAGCCCTCCTTGAGCTAACACATGACAAGCTGGCACAAAAGAACTGCAAACAGGCCCCTAATTAATGGGTTTGCTTAGAGCTGTTCCTCTGTTTAGGAACTTCATCCCAATAATTGCAGGCTCCATAATCATTAATCAGTCACTACTACTTTTCTGGGTGCTGACCATAGGCCCAGCTCCATTCCAACCACCGTGAGGCCAGAAGAACAGAAAACAGGAATTCAGACCTATGCCAAGGGCTTCATCGTGGGAGCCCACGAATCCTCATGACAATCCAGAGAGGAGGGTATTATTATTTCTCTTTTCAGATGAGGAAACCAAGTCTCAATAAAACTAATTAGCTCAAGGTGATCAGCTCATCAGCAAGAAAATCAGAATTTTCACCTGAGTCTGATTGATTCCAAAGCGGGGGCTCTGGGAAGCAACAGACTAACTGTTCAAAACTGGTTCAGACCACACTGGCTGGGTTGTGCCAGGCACATCGTCTAGACCCTAGGAGCCCAGGAAGGGAACATACAGGGAAGGGGTCCTGAGAGGAGACAACATTCTAAAGGACTGGTAGCGTGGGCTGGGCCCTGAAGGGTGGAGAGAATCATACGTGTTTAATAAGTTGTACTCGGGCACTTTCTCCAACCACTAAGTCCAGGATTGGAAAGGATTGTGGAATCTGTGCCTCACTCAGGGCCAATAAATGATTAGTCAAATGTCCGAGGAGGACGTGTAGACACACTCACACACAGGCACACACACGCAGACCCACCTCGGCAGCTCCAAACAGTGCCTGGAATGGGCACAAGAAAAGAGGACCTCAGCAGGCAGTGAGACGTTGGCAACAGGCACCGGCAGGGATTAGGGCGAGGGCCAAACGCAGAGAAGACGTGGAGCCAGCGAGTCCTGTGACCACCCTGGGCCCGGGAGGTTGGCAGCTCCTGGAATGTCTCAATTTAGACCTTATCCCAGAACATGAGAAATGCCAGGGGCGGAGGAGAGGGGCCAGGAGAGGATGAAGAGCAGGGACTGACTGAGGACTGGGCTCTTTCTCCTCTTAATCAGCCACCTCCCCTCCTCTGAGTTCCCCCCACCTTGACCCTCAAAACACACACAGACCAGGTGTTCAGACCCCCAGCTCAAAATCCCATACAGATTCACCCACCAGTCTCTCCAGGGCCCTGGCTCTTTCCTTACTGATGTCTCTACCAGGCAGAGACTCAGGACCTGCAAGCCAAGCCTGGGTCTGGTCAAAGGCAGAAAAATGAGAGCCAGCCAGGATCTGGCCAGCCAGGCCCGCCCCAGCCCATCCTTTGAATGGGGTATGTGTGTCAGCCCTGGAGGAATTCCGTGCAGGCAAGCTGTTCTTTTCTAGAGCTGGGGTAAGAGTGTGAGCCTGAGCCCTGAGGTCATCCAAGCCCATCTTCCACGGCTCCAGGACCTGACACGCTGTCCCACCATCCATGACACGCATGACGTCACCAACGGGCTGTGTTACTGAATTAGATTCCAGAATGAGCTGCTGCTCCACAGGAGCAGGCCAGTTCTTCCCCCAGTGGCCAAAGCTTCTTAATCTCCAAGAAAAGTACACTCTAGTCCTGGAGAACAGGCTTGGAGCCAGTAGCCACCAACCAAGATTCGATAAACCAAACTCTAAATAGCCAGCAAGGCGGAGGCTCGGCTCCATCTACCAGTCAGCACAGTTCACTTGGAAACCCACCTGTCACTCAGCTGCCTGGCCCTCCACAACTGAACTAGGACAACTCTGAGTAGGGTCCCCACAAGTGTGAGCTGAGGGGGCCGGTCCCGTTCTGAAGCAACTCCCTCCCACCCCTGGCTGCTCTCCCAATCTTCCACAGAGCCTCTGGCTGTTCCTGACCTCAGCTAATGGGTCAGCGAGGCCAAAAGCCCATTTATCATTTTAATTTGCCACCAGCTACTGAGCTTTCTCTGGAGAGTCTTCCCCATACCATGTCCTAGGTGTCTGTGGAAACAGATGTGCTGGAAACCCCAGCTCTCCACGCTGCAGGCAAGGAAGCAAGAGAGAACAGGAAACCGAGAAGGAAACACTGAGAAGAGCCTGGATCTCCTGATCCTCCCAACAGAAACACAAAACACAGTTTATAGGAAGGTGATGATAAACTGTAATGATCTGTTATTCTGAGAAGACAGTGGTATCAGGAGGGAGATGGGGAGACCTTCCAACGGCAGACACCGTAAGCGAGCGTTCCTCCTAGGGCGCATGCCAGTGCTCCAGCCTCAGTCATGCCTTCGGGGTCGGACAGACCCTGAGCCTTACAGTTGAGGTGCCCACCTTGGAGCAGCAAGGAAAATGAGTCATGGCCACAGAACTGGGCTCAGCTGGTTTTCCAGCCTGCACAAGCCCTTGCGGGCTTTTCTCAAGGTCAGTTGAGAGACTCTGCCTCAGAGGGGAGACCAGCACCATCTTAGGTCTTTAATGGGACAGGCTGGAGGGATGAACCAAGGTTACATCCTGATGATCCTGCATCTTGCTGAACATCCCTGGCTAACTAACCAGCTCTCTCCCTCCATCCCTCTCTCCCTCCCACCTCCATCTACTCTCTTCCTTTTCCTCTTCCCATCCTCCATCCATCACTCATCCTGCACAAATTGTGTGTGTGTCTCTTCCTGGCAGCTGGCTCTGTCCCACTCTCTGCCCCCTCTCCACTCTCTCAAGCCCCCACATACTCTGTAGCCAGCAGGGGATGAGCTGTTCAGAGCTGACTGGAACAGGAAACAGCACTTTTGACTCTGAACATGTCGCAGTAGAACAGACTCTGCTGAAAGCCAGACTCGCTGGGCTCAGACATCGAACAGCAGCTTCAGGGACACACTCTGGCTGTGACTGTGAACCACATTATTTCCTACATGTGTCTGAGTCACCATCCACTCAACACTGTCACTTCCAGCCCAGCAAGGCCTTTCAGGTCCCTTTCTCTTGAGCATATGCAGCCTAAATTGGGCAGGTGACAAGAGGGGGAACGGGGAAGAGGATACCTTGGAGGAACTCCCAGGAACCACCTCAATATGAAAGACTGTAGATAAGACCAGAGAAGTGAAGTTGAAGGATAGTGTCCATAGGAACAGCCACATCTCCCACATCCCCCTCCCAGGCTGGTCTGGGAGCATTGAGCAAGCCCTAAAGAGCACAGGATGGTGGACTTCCTAGGACAGAGTTCAAACAACAGGTACACACGGACCTCACCTCAGATGACAAGAGCCCACTCGAGGCCTAGAGAAAGCCTTACTCACAACACAGGTTTTCCAACACTGAGAATTCAAGCTTGTCTGCAGAGTAGGGTTGTCAGGTAAAATACAAGATACATGGTTAAAACTGAATTTTGGATAAACAAATAATTTTCTAATTTCAGTTCAGTTCAGTTGCTCAGCCATGTCTGTCTCTTTGCGACCCCATGCACTGCAGCACGCCAGGCTTCCCATTCCATCACCAACTCCTGGAGCTTACTCAAACTCATGTCCATTGAGTCAGTGATGCCATCCAACCGTCTCATCCTCTGTCATCCCCTTCTCCTCCCGCCTTCAGTCTTTCCCAGCATTGACTCTTCAAACGAATCAGTTCTTCACATCAGGTGGCCAACATATTGGAGGTTCAGCTTCAGCATCAGTCCTTCCAATGAATATTAAGGACTAATTTCCTTTAGGATTGACAGGTTGGATCTTCTTGCTGTTCAAGGGACTTTTAAGATTCTCCAACACCACAGTTTAAAAGCATCAATTCTTCAGCACTCAGCTTTCTTTCTAGTCCAACTCTCACATCCATACATGACTACTGGAAAAAACATAGCTTTCACTAGACGGACCTTTGTTGGTAAAATAATGTCTCTGCTTTTTAATATACTGTCTAAGTTGGTCATAATTTTTCTTCCAAGGAGTAAGCGTCTTTTAATTTCATGGTTGCAGTCACCAACTGCAGTGATTTTAGAGCCCCCCAAAATAAAGTCTGTCACTGTTTCCACTGTATCCCCATCTATTTTCCATGAAGTGGTGGGACCAGATGCCATGATCTTTCTGAATGTTGAGCTTAAAGCCAACTTTTTCACTCTCCTCTTTCACTTTCATCAAGAGGCTCTATAGTTCTTCTTCGCTTTCTGCCATAAGGGTGGTATCGTCTGTGTATCTGAGGTTATTGATATTTCTCCCAGCAATCTTGATTCCAGCTTGTGCTTCATCCAGTCCAGCATTTCTCATGATGTACTCTGCATATAAGTTAAATAAGCAGGGTGACAATATGCAGCCTTGACGTACTCCTTTTCCTATTTGGAACCAGTCTGTTGTTCCATGTCCAGTTCTAACTGTTGCTTCTTACCTGCATACAGATTTCTCAGGAGGCAGGTCAGGTGGTCTGGTATTCCCATCTCTTTCAGAATTTTCTACAGTTTGTCATGATCCTCTGTTTTTCTGGAACTCCCTACCTTTTCCGATGACCAACAGATGTTGGCAATTTGATCTCTGGTTCCTTTGCCTTTTCTAATTTCAGTTCACTTCCGTTCAGTCACTCAGTTGTGTCCAACTCTTTGTGACCCATGAATCACAGCACGCCAGGCCTCCCTGTCCATCACCAACTCCCTGAGTTCACCCAAACTCACGTGCATCGAGTCAGTGATGCCATTCAACTATCTCATCCTCTGTCGTCCCCTTCTCTTCCTGCCCCCAATCCCTCACAGCATCAGGGTCTTTTCCAATGAGTCAACTCTTCACATGAGGTTGCCACAGTTTTGGAGTTTCAGCCTCAGCATCAGTCCTTCCAATGAACACCCAGGACTGGTCTCAATTTAGGATGGACGGGTTGGATCTCCTTGCAGTCCAAGGGACTCTCAAGCGTCTTCTCCAACACCACAGTTCAAAAGCATCAATTCTTCAGTGCTCAGCTTTCTTAACAGTCCAACTCTCACATTCATACATGACCACTGGAAAAACCATAGCCTTGACTAGACGGACCTTTGTTGGCAAGGTAATAGCTCTGCTTTTTAATATGCTATCTCAGTTCAGTTCAGTTCAGTTCAGTCACTCAGTCATGGCTGACTCTTTGTGACCCCATGAATCACAGCACGCCAGGCCTCCCTGTCCATCACCAACTCCCTGAGTTCACCTAAACTCATGTCCAAGGAGTCAGTGATGCCATCCAGCCATCTTATCCTCTGTCGTCCCCTTCTCCTCCTGCCCCCAATCCCTCCCAGCATTAGGGTCTTTTCCAATGAGTCAACTCTTCGCATGAGGTGGCCAAAGTATTGGAGTTTCAGCTTCAATATCAGTCCTTCCAATGAACACCCAGGACTGATCTCCTTTAGGATGGACTGGTTGGATCTCCTTGCAGTCCAAGGGACTCTCAAGAGTCTTCTCCAACACCACAGTTCAAAAGCATCAATTCTTCTGCGCTCAGCTTTCTTCACAGTCCAACTCTCACATCCATACATGACCACTGGAAAAACCATAGCCTTGACTAGACGGACCTTTGTTGACAAAGTAATGTCTCTGCTTTTTAATATGCTATCTAGGTTGGGCATAACTTTCTTTCCAAAGAGTAAGCGTCTTTTAATTTCATGGCTGCAATCACCATCTGCAGTGATTTTGGAGCCCAAAAAAATAAAGTCTGACACTGTTTCCACTGCTTCCCCATCTATTTCCCATGAAGTGGTGGGACCGGATGCCATGATCTTCGTTTTCTGAATGTTGAGCTTTAAGCCAACTTTTTCACTCTCCACTTTCACTTTCATCAAGAGGCTTTTTAGTTCCTCTTCACTTTCTGCCATAAGGGTGGTGTCACCTGCATATCTGAGGTTATTGATATTTCTCCTGGCAATCTTGATTCCAGCTTGTGCTTCTTCCAGCCCAGCATTTCGCATGATGTACTCTGCATATAAGTTAAATAAGCAGGGTGACAATATGCAGCCTTGACGTACTCCTTTTCCTATTTGGAACCAGTCTGTTGTTCCATGTCCAGTTCTAACTGATGCTTCCTGACCTGCATACAGGTTTCTCAAGAGGCAGGTCAGGTGGTCTGGTATTCCCATCTCTTTCAGAATTTTCCACAGTTTATTGTGATCCACACAGTCAAAATATTACATGAGACATATTAAAAAATAATTCATTGTGTATCTGAAATTCAAATTTAACTGGGTGCCTGTGTGTTCATTCGCTCAATTCAGCAATCCTACTACAGAACTACCTGACCCCACCGCCGTGTTGAAAATGGTGAGAGTACAATTTGATAAAAGGGACAAGAAACCCCGATCCACTCACTTCTTTGTCATCCTCCAGGCTCTTCTTCATCCCTCATCTCCACCCTGCTCACCCTAGTTCTCACCTTGACCTCTCTGGCCTCCCTCTCACCTGATCCTTCAACTGTTCCCAGATCCTGAGGCCCAGGTGTAGACCAATGTTTTGGTCCCTTAATTCAGCTGAACTGAGGTCAATTTTTTCAAAAGGAACTTTATAGAAATATTTGAATTCATTTTAAAAAGTATAATAGTTGTCATATGCAAGAAGATCCAATATAAAAAGCAGTCCTGAGGCTAGATAAGCCTATATGCTAAGTCACTTCAGTCGTGTCCGACTCTGTGCGACCCCATAGACGGCAGCCCACCAGCTCCCCCATCCCTGGGATTCTCCAGGCAAGAACACTGGAGTGGGTTGCCATTTCCGTCTCCAATGCATGAAAGTGAAAAGTGAAAGTGAAGTCGCTCAGTCGTGTCCGATTCTTAGCAACCCCATGGATTGCAGCCTAACAGGCTCCTCCGTCCATGGGATTTTCCAGGCAAGAGTACTGGAGTGGGGTGCCAGACATGGTCTTATCATTCTTTTCCATCACTGGTTCTTGGATTAATTGACTTGTAGCAAGGTTGTCTACTCACTGAAGCTGGACCAACATTCTGGAACAGAGGCTCTCACTGGCTATATATTAAAATCACCTAGGAAGCTTTTTGTAGCCTATTTTAGACCAATTAAATCAGAATTTCTGAGTAGGACTCAAGTATCTGGAGATGTAAAAGCTCCCCAGACAATTCTGATATGTAGCCAGGGTTGCTAACTCATATACATCGGAGTCACCTGAAAACCCATAAAAAGCTACTGATGTTTGCATCCCACCCTCAAAAATTCTGATTTAATTGGCACGAGGTGCAGCCTGAGCACTGGGATTTTTAAACACTCCCTGGGAGATTTTAACGTGTAGCCAAGCTGGAGAACCACAGTTCCTCATGCTTTAATAGACTTCAGCTCTTCCAGGGACCTCACTAAAATGCAGATGCTGACTCAGTAAGTCTGGGATGGAGCCTGGGAAGCTGCAAGTCTTACAAGTCTCAGGTGATACCAAAGCTGCTGGTCCTCAGGCCACTCTTGGATTAGCCAGGTCCTAGACTAGTGGGCCTCGAGCCTAGAGGCATATTGTAATCACCTTGGAGCTTTGACAACTTCTCCCAGCCCGGATCCCACCCCAGAGATTCTGATCTAATGGGTCTACAGCAGGGCTTGGCCATCCAGGTTGTAAAAGCCTCCCAGGTGATTCCATGTGCAGCCAAGGTTGAGAACTTTGGCTGGAGACCAGAATCTAGGCATCATTTTACAAGTGGCCCTGTGACCCCAGCGGGGAACACCACTCTCCCCCAGTCATTTCTGACTCACCTCTGGTCCCTGCCCCAGGGAAGACACTTTTTTCTCTTGCCTCCGAAGGCCATGCTCTCTTGTTAAAATTCCCTTTCTCCCACTTCGGACTGAACAAAGCCTCTAATTCCCAGCTCAGTTGCAAAAGAGAAATGACTGACACGATGCCCTGAAACCAATGACTGGTGGGAACCCGCTCACCCAGCCTTGCTCTGTTACCGATTGCTCCTTTTGCTCAAGTGGCCTTCTCTAAGGATGCCTCTCGAGTGTGCTGCACCCTCACCATCACACCCAAAGAGGAGAAACAGTGCTGTAACAGGATGCAATCAATCCAAGGTGCTGAGCAGTTTTCATTACTTGGTAGCTCCCAAGCCAGCTTAACACACAACCTCTCCCCTCTCTTCCCTCATCTTTTTGAAATGAAGTTGTGGGGACCTATGGGATAAGAAGTGGACTACAGAGAACCAAAATAAGACAACATAGAACTGAGGAAATGATGACTCCCTTTTCTACATGAAATTATTCATGAATCATTTTTTCCCCTAGGGGATGACCAACAATATCATCTGGAATGCATTTTCATTAGCAACTTCCATTTTCTGACAGAGCCTGTGTCTTTGGTTGGGAGTTGGGTGCTGCTGGGAGAAACATTTAAGTCCATGTCTTGAGTGCATGATGTTTGTGTAAATTCTGAACTCTAATGTGTAGAATTTGCAGGTCGCTGAAGTGTCCCAGTCTACTGAAATGGGTCTGGAATCAATAAGGTACACATCAAACTCAATTGTGTTTAATTTTCATTGCTACCTAGAGGAAAGCCTCGCACAGCCCTACTCGAATGAAATTAAACATGAAAGGCCATCTGAAGTGTAGAAGCAATACTTAACATGACCTGTAAATAGGGTAAAACATGGCAGCCTGGCCCATCACACCATCATGGTTCGTTTTTCTTTCCATAGTGGAGGTGACGGGCGCCACAAGAAAATCAGAAGAGACAGGGGCCCGTTGCAGATCTAAAGGAGAACAAAGTGTTTTCAGTTACACACCAGCAGGACTTCCCGCTTTGCACACCCCTGGAGTCTCTTCCAAGTGGAAAAATCAGAGAAGGAAGGCAAGTAAAACAAGGCCCTTCTGAACTTGGCCAGCCCCCCACCCCCACGCCGCCCCAGCTAAGTTCCCGGGGCCAGTGAGATAATGTAAGGCTCAGCCCTTGCAGCTGACGTGGGTGAGGGGCAGACACCCACTCTGGGCACTTCCAGCCGACACTGACCTTTCAGTCATGGAAACATTCCCCAGACCGACACTAATCGAGGGCACATCTGGTGTTTGGACCGCATCCAGATGGGGGTTGTGTTCGCAGAGTCAGCGTGATAACCCGCTGGGGAGGCAGAGCAGGGGAGAGCGCAGCGCTGCTGAGAGCAGTCAGCATCTCTGGCTGTGTGTGAGAGACGTGGTCACGCTGGGGCCAGTGGGTCAGAGACTGGAGACCACCTAATCCCTGTCCACCAACTCTCCCTGCCGCCACCAACAGAGGAGAAAACTACAGAGATGCAGAGAGCCCCGGTGGCGATCCGAGAGGTCCAGAACTGACCAGAGGCAGTCTAAAACCCCAGTGTTCCTGCTCCCTCTAATATACACTTCCCAGGTTTCTACACTCTCTCAAAGTGTAGTGTAGTACATATTATCTCAAGATAATATGCAGGATAAGGTGATGAAAAGAATCCAGCTGTTTCTTCTCTGCTGATTTCCTGCAGCTTGCAGGTGCAAAGGACAATTTTCCGATGCAGTGACAAATTCCCTCAGTCTCCATCCCCTGTGCCCATCCTTCTACCCCAATTCTTCCACTGGAACTTCTTTTTTTGGCTTCAAAAGGAGAAACTGCCTTTCCAGACTTTTTTTCAGAAATGAACTTGATACCTTATATCTAATCCCCAGGACAAGAGACCACATTTGGGTACGAGACCTCATAGTGCTGAAGATCTACACAGGTCAGGAATGACCGAAGATGTTGGCTAGCTCTTGTCATCTGTGTTACAAAGCTGACACCTGTCGCAGCCATGAACAGCACTGCTAAAGAGGTAATTAAGCAAACCAAAGCCAGGATAAAAGGGATTATTTCCCCTCCCACCCACACAGAGGGCTGTAGCCAGCTGTCAGAAGGACTTTCTTTCCATGACCCTCAGAGTACATTCCCCACTCCTAGGCACTCGGAGTTTCCACTCTTCCCCAGTGATCCTCTCTTGTATACACCTCCAGGCACAGATAATTACAGAAATCAGGAATCTCACCCAGCCATTCAAATCACAAAGAAATTAACAGGATCTTCAGATCTGTTTATTCTCCCTTATGTATTAAAAACATTAAAAGAAACAAGGAAATGATGCAGGTAAAAATTAGACCCATATCGGTGGTCAGCTTCCCAAAGTAAGTTTCAGCTCCTCCATTAACTAATCAGCTTGCAGAGCTCACCATGCATGCAAGCTAAGTCACTTCAGTCATGTCCGACTCTTTGTGACTCTGTGGACTGTAGCCCGACAGTCTCCTCTGTCCATGGGATTCTCCAGGCACGAATACTGGAGTGGGTTGCCCTCCTCCAGGAGATCTTCCAGACCCAGGGTTTGAACCCGCATCTCTGTGCCTCCTGCACTGGTGGGTGCATTCTTTACCACTAGCACCACCTGGGAAACGCGTGTACCAGCACTAATCTTTTCCTTCCACACCAGTCTCCATACAAAGACAAACTATCATCCACCGCACAGGCAATTTTGTCCTCTTCTGGGATGATCAGAAAGGAAAAATGTCTTCACTCCAACTTCCCCACCAACCTGAAGATCACTCTCCCACCCCTAGACCCTCACTTCTGTTGTCGCATCTGAGAAACAGGCTTTATCCACCCTTGATGGGCAGGACTGTGGTCATGAGACAGATGGATGGTCCTCCTCCTCCCTTTAGAGGACAGCTTATGAGTTTCATCCTCCTCAGAAGGATTGTGTAACACAAGCTGTCCAGATCTCTGAGAGAGAACCCACAGACACTCCACCTAAGCCAGTCGAGGTCCCTGCTGGTGCCAGCCCTTCCCACCCCCATCCCCACCCTGCCCCCGCTGATTTGGTACAAAGCCACTTCGTGTTCCATGCCAAACCAATAATTCGCAACACTCATCAAAATCTGCCTCCATCAACTGACTCAGCATTCCTGTTTTCCCAAGCAGAGCCAAGCTCCCTAACACCCTGACATCCTAGCCTTCACTTCACTGTTTACATCACATGAGAGCTTTGGGCTTTAGAAAGCCCAATCCCCTCTGGATCAAGTATGGAGATGATTCATCCTCTCTGAAAAAGACTACCCACCCCTTGATATCGGTGCCAAAAGGCTTCTGAGATGGGGCTCAGAGAGGACAGAGCTGGGGAGTCCTGTTGCTATGGAAACAAGTGAACCAGTTTCCAAAGGAGACAGACTAGTTTGGGGGGAAGCACTGCTTTGCCAGGGTTCCTGTAGAAATGGAGGAAGCCTCTGGCCTGGAGAGGCTGTGGCCACAGCCTGGGATCACGGTGGAGCCTTGGGCCACACGGACACTTTCCCGTCCCCCATATCTAAACCCTTGTCTCACTGAGAGATCCCACCCACCCCAGACATCCCATCTGGCCTTCTGGGTGGTTTCTTCAGCACAGCTCCCCCAGCCATGTGAAAGGTTTCCTCTGTGTCTACAGACAAAAAGCGTTTTGACTCAGTTCTGTGTTTTAGGAAGTGCGTTAAATTCCGTTAACTTTTGGCAGGATGGGGGTGGGGTGCTGAGCAGGATGACAACTAACAACTTGTCTGAACTTTTCACATTTCTCCTCAGTGCCTCGGTAAGGCTCACGATGAGGTCATCAATGATAAGGAGGGAGACCACCCAGCTGGATGGTCCCTCAACCCGGAGAGGACACTCCATAGGAATAAGCTGACAGAACTCAGAGGCTGCTTCACACACCAGAAGTAGCTAGCACAGGGCGAGGGCTACAGGGAGAGGAGTCAAAGTCCCAGAGACAGAATGTCAGGAAGGAGACTGATACATGAGTTATCAGATGCTCAACATTCAAGGGAGGGGGTGGCAAAAGAGACAATCCCCATCAAGGAAGATGTATAACAGAGAAACTGAGTTCCAAAAATAGAGGCTTCAACTGTTGGAAAGTCCTGGGAGCTGAGATAATAAAACTAATGATAACCTTAGAGGGCTTTCTATATGCCAAGCATTCAAGGCTATATATTCTCTCACATGTGTTACAGAATATAATCCTCATAACGACCCTGTGAGACTAGAAACCATCATGTGCCCATTTTACAGATGAGAAAACTAAGACTTTGAGAGACAAACAAGGTCACATAGGTCATAAGTAAAGGAACTGGGATTCAAACCAAAACCAGTCTGACCAGAATGCACACTCTTGACCATGAGACAACAGGTCCTAGAAATGGTGACCATGTCCACTAACCAGTTAGAAATTAGTATGTGAATGATGTCGGGAAAGTTTTAAGATCCCAGAAAACAATCATTGGCTTCATCCTGATTAGGATATCAGTTATTCACTCCATGCAGCACCATTTTCAGGGAAAGTGTATTACGACATTTACCATAAGTATTTGTATCCTATGGTCAGATAGCCCCCTGCCTTTCCAATGCTCCTTGCAACAAAAAAATACAACAGATAATAATGGGCTGAGTTAAAACTCCTGAACAGAAGCCCTTGATGTCCTGTCTGTTGATGGGATCCCAATTCATGATTTCCCCATTTTCTATGAGTCCTGGGGGAGATGGCAGAGAAGGCAATGGCAACCCAGTCCAGTACTCTTGCCTGGAAAATCCCATGGACGGAGGAGCCTGGTAGGCTGCAGTCCATGGGGTCGCAAAGAGTCGGACACGACTGAAGTGACTTAGCAGCAGCAGCAGCAGGGGGAGATGGTGGGCTCTTAAGATATGAGATGCAAAATCAAAGCAGGATGAGGCTCCAACCACCTCACTCTTGCCCTGGAACTTCCTCTATCTTGAGACACACTGCTCTCCCCAAATCATCCACCCAAATTAGGTCAAAAGCCTGAGGAAACCGTCAAGAGACAAGGTAGGAACAGGGGTCAGATTTTCTCTTTCATTGATTATTTTCTGATGACTTTAGGTCTGGTCTGGTTAAGCCGAATCCATCACTCTTAGGGGGTGGTGGGTGAGGAGAGGTGCAGATGTAGGAGTTTACCTAGGATGTTTAAAACCTCAGGGCAAAAAGAAAGGCATGAGAAGCTAACCTGAAGGAGATGTAGTTGCATACAGTAGGGGGATCTAAAGAGCCTCCTAGGTACCAGAAAGACTAACATAGTAAGAATTTTAAGAGGTAAGATGAAGGTAACTTGCTGTCAAAGGATGCAGATATGGCTAAAGAAACAGGGGAACTTAATTCCTTTCTCAAGCCATATAGGTGAATGGCTACCAAATGGTCAGACAGAAATACCTGTCTACAGGCTGCTAGAGAAAAATAAATAAATAAATGCAGGAAGAAATCAGATCCTCCAATGAGCAGGTAAGCAGGAAATTAAAATATCTGTACACTGACAATGCAGGACCACACGTGTTTTCAAAGAGACGGTTAGGAAGACAGTGTGAATATGTGTTAGCATCTGTCCTCTGTCGGCCAGCCTACACCCAGAGAGGGCAGTTACAAACCCCACAGCACTGGAAGGAACACGTTCCATGAAAACCCGTTCCAGTAGGAAAGGAGATGGGACAGCAGAGGCCAGGGCCCCTGGGGGAAAAATAGCGTGTCTTCCAGATCACACTAGACCAAGTAACAACATCTTTTCCTGAGCACTGACTAGGAACCAGGCACTTTACTGATCTAAGGGGTCCTGCGCAGCTTCTGAAATGGCTCTCACGGATTCTGGCCTTCTGTGTAATCCCTTCCCCTTGAGTGCGAACTGGACCTAGGGATTTGCCTTCAACAAATGGAACACAGCAAAAGTGATAGGATGTTACTTACTCCCTTCAAAAATATCTCCCTGAGTTATACCCCGCAGACCAATGGTGGAAGGCTCTTCTCGTGCTGACCAACGGTGCCTTAAACCTCGTCCTCTCTTTCAACCGTCCTTTCTGTGCCCTTGTTGCTACATTCCTTCTAGAAGACACACACTCAGGTAATCCTGAAGTAGGAGAGAGCTTGGCCTCCTCTTGCCATTGTTCAGCTCCTTCCCAATCAATCTCCTGCCAACCACAAATTAGCATTACACAGGCATTTACAGTGCAGCCCCCAGGGACAGATAGAAGCTGCTAATCCTCCTGAAGGGCCACTGGCACAATAGCACCCGTGGCGGCTCCTTTGCGGCACTTCCTGCTCCTTTGTGAGCTGTCCAAGTCAACCACAGATGGCGAGGTTGCTGCCCCGCCCCTCCCCGAGCAAACAGGAGACAGTAGGAGCCAGAGGAGCACGAAGCCTCCAAAACTTTGCTCCATGACCACACCCCTGAGCCTGCATTCCCAGCAGAAGACTCCCTTGGGTTGGATTCTATCTTGGAGCCTCCGACCTGATCCTCAGCACACACTTCCATTTCCCATTTTTCTGCTTAGTGTCACAAGTGGTCCCCAAATGGGACCAACCTGGAGCGTGAATTGCCCTGGGGCCAGGACAGACTGAGACCTACTCCTGCTCCCAGCAACTTGGATTAACAAAGTTTGGGAGGGGAAGGGTGTTTGTTTCCTCTTTTCTTTTTCTTAAGGAAAAAGAATTGGCCTTATTGATCTGGCCTTATTGAAGTCTGGTTGAGCCTTCTGATCCCAAAGGAAGGCAGCCCTGTCTGGTTTTTCCAGGGTCAGTGTTATCCCCAGGTGCAGCCTTTCTTCAGCCCCAAGGGCCCCCATGAATGCCGCCCTACCCACCTCAGTCCCCAGGGCTGGCATTTTGTAGCCCCCTGACCTTTCCCTACAGCCCAGTCTGGACTGGAGGGGAGCTTGCTAAAAGGGAAAGCTCTTATCACAAACATTTCCTGCCTCCTGCCTCCTGACCCTGCTGCATACCACAGCCCTTCCCTGGCCAGTGCAGCCACCAACGGCGGCCTGCGCAACGTCTTCATCAAGGATCTGCAAGGCAGGGTCCCCCACACCTGTCTCTACTCCAGATTCTGCTCCATCCAAGCTCATAGATTCTTACAGGCCACCCAAAGAGGCTCAGTCCCTGAAAAACACGGAAGGAAGTCAGGTGGAACCAGAAAGAAAGAGGTAAGGATTTTGAGTTCAAATAGAACCTGTGACTCACAGCTGGAGTTCTGCCACCTCCTGGAGGACCCTGCTGTCTATCTCTGACAAACAGAAAAGCAGAGAGGAAGGTGAGAGAAAGACCTGCACACCTGCGAGTGTCCCTGTGTGTGGCTACGTCATCTGCATCTCCCTGCCGAGTGTTTCTGGGCTGTGTGTGGAGCTGAAGCCTTTGGGACTATTCGGGGTTTGTGTGGTGAAGGACCTAGAGTTGAGGGCCAGCGGGTCTTAGACCCAGCTGTGCTCCGCAGGTCGCCAAGCTCCTAGGTCCCTCTCCCCTCCCCACACCTGGGGCACCCTAGTCCCACCCCTCCCCACGGCCTACTCTGGCCTTCTCTCTGCCTCCTGCCCCCGGCTTGCTGTGTGGTCCCAGGCCTCTGCCAGGAGGAGAGGGAGGGAGGGAGGGATGGGCCAGCATGTTTACAGTCAAGCATAACTGAACCTTTATTTTAAATAAATAAAACTTTTAGCCAGTTTTATTTCCCTTTTCTTTCAAAACGCTGTTTTCTCCCACCTTCTCCTCCTCCTCCTTCTCCCTCCTCCCCTTCCCATCATAGCTCAGCCTTCATCTGTGGGGCCACCCAGGGAGGGGTTGCGGGAGGGGGAGGCACAGAGGCCCCAGCTGACCCTGGGGCTTAGTGTCTTCTCAGGTCATGTGATACCCCCCCACACACACCTCTCAGATGCCCACAGAGCCCCTGGAGTGCTTCTGAATTCAGGGATGTCCAGCCATGAGGAAGAGACTAAACAGGAAGCCCAGGCCCCGCCACCATCAGCATGGTGTCCATCTGTTCTCCCCAGTCACTGGGTTGCCCATGCCCACCCCCGTTCCACTATGAAATTGCCATCCGTCTTCCACTTTGGCCTGTCATCTCTCTGTCTCCCCTGTTGGACCTCATCCATCTGTCCCTCCCACTGGACCACCGTGTCTCAGTATCTCCTTTGAGTTGTCATCAATTTACTTTCCCCATGAGATGTCCCATCTGTCCATCATCCCATTGGTCTGTCCTTCCATCCGATCCCCTTGATCATGCTTTTTTGTCCATCTGTCTCCCCTGCCCCCATAGAGTATACTTCTGCCCATCTGTCTCCCTGAATGGAACTAGCAAAGGCAGGTCTCTGAGATCTAGGGACAGCTGAAATTCTGTTCTGATTTTGATCCCGACAAAAATAATCATAGCTACCATCAATTAAGTATCTACTATATGCCATACACTATACACACATTACCCACTTTAATCCTCCCAGAGCCCCATGAGGGTATCTTTAGTGCCCCACCCCCACCATTTTATGAGTAAGGAAACTGAGGCCCAGAAGAGTAGAGGGTCTTGCCTAAGGTCACACAGCTCCTAGTGGCAGACGCAGGATCCAGAAATAGTTCTGCCCATACTGAGTAGGGGTGAGGACACAGTCTCCTTACTCCTCCACCCCGAGGATATAGGACTCCCCTGCCCCTGGCCCCTCTGCACGTTTAATTTACACTTTGCTGCTGGATGTTTTCGGGCTGATGAAGTTTCCTCCCTGCCCTGGCTCTGCACAAAAAGAGGAGGAAGAAAAGCAGCCAGATGTGAGAAGGATTGAAGGTCTTTTTGGGGGGATGGAAAGTGATGTTAAATAAACATCCAACAATATTCTTTCTGCAAAACGATCCATTTTCATGGCACCCAGGAGTTCGTCCAAGGGTCTCTGGGTCACTGGGGAAAAAGTGTTCCGTGTGTTTTGGCTCCATGTTCTTCCATTGGCCACAAAGAACTAATTCTTTCAATTAATGAAATCAGCACTGCTGATGGAGATGTACTGACAAATTATTTTCAAGACAAATATATTCACACCAATGGTGGGGCTGATAGGCCTGAAGGATTTGGAGGGCACAGAATGAAGGCTCCCCCACCAGTCAGACACTGAGGTCATTCACGATGGCCGGGTTGCTGACCACTGCCTCCAGGGACACTTCTCTCCGCCTGGAGCCATGGAGGCTGGGCTGGGTTGTCTGTGTCGAGGGGCTGACTATCAATGGGCTTCTGTATGGACCCGGCAGGTCCCCAGCACCCCTCCCCTCTCCCCTAGTGCCCCAGCCAAGTCCCCTTCAGGGCCTGGTCTGAAGGGCCCATTCAGCATGTAGGATTCTCTGATGGGAAATGAAAAGGAGACAGACAGATGCTTCCCTGGAGCTGAGGAAAAGCTGGAGGCCTGGAGACCGGAAGGGAAGCCTGAAGCCACAAAGGAGAAGCCCAGTGAGAAGAAAGAAGGGAGGCTGGAGGTCCTGAGGGAGGAGAAAGAAAGGAAGGAAAGCAGGAGAGGAGGCTGGGGGAGGGGATGGAAGGTGGGAGGACTTGATAGGGAGGGAGGAGGCCGGAAGGAGGCCCCCAGGCCCAGGGAGCAATCCCTGTTGGGAGAGGGAGCAGAGCCAGAAAGCAGTGTGGGATTTTTTAAAGCCACAGATTTAATTTCCTGATGATGTTTTTTTCAGGCTGATATTAGCAGCATTTTTCCTTTCCTAAGCAGATCTGTCAGTTGTGGAAAAGTGATCCAGAATGTGCTGGGTGACAAGGCCCAGCCTTTACCAGGATGGGCCCACAAGGATGACCCAAGGTCGAGCCAACATTTCATCTCCTTTTTGAACTCTAGAGAATAGGACAGATTTTGCTACTGGCCAGTCCTGGAGGAGGAGAGAAATGGTTGCTAGGCAGCTCTGGTGAAAAAGTGACAACTAGAAGCCAAAGGTGAGCTGAGTCCTGTCAACTAGCCGGGAACCCCGGGTTTTCCTGCCCAAACCCCAATTGAGTCAGTGTTCTGAGCTTTGAGGGTTGCAAGTTAGGACCTAAAGAAACCAAAGCCCAAAGGCCTTCAGAGCACTCTACACTACCACCAAACATCTTTCTAAAACCTTTCCTGTGTAGAATCCATCTGTGCAGCCCTGGGTTTACCAAATAAATTCCACACCCTGAGCCAAGAAAGCAAGGCCCTCAAGAGCCCAGATGCCCAGTGTAATCCAAGACTGGCTGCCTGGCCATCCCTGGGGGCTGGTACCACAGACTACTGCAGCAGAAAGTGGCATTTAACAAGAACCCCCACCCCCACCCCCAACCTCTACCCCTGTCCCCCATGTGTGTGCTCAACAGTAGAAGAAGCCCTGCTCCTGATGGCTTCTTCTCACTCCAGCTAGCCTGCTGTCACCATGGACAACTGCTGTCCCCACACACTGGAATCATAAACTTCTCCAAACACGTCTTTCACTTTCCAATTCCAAGCACTGGTTCATGTCAGCCCCTCCATCTTGAAGATGCTTCTTCCTCTGCTCACTTAGAAAATCTCGTCCACATTGAAGATCCAGCTCAAATACCACCCCTCAAGGGAGCTCCCTCCTACCATTCCCTTCCCTTGCCAGAGGTTAGAACTTTGATTGCAGCTGATTTCATCACCCATGAAGTGCTTTCCACTCTGTCTTGCATTTTGGTTGCTCACATATTTATTAAGGGATGGCATTATGCAATGGTTTACAGGACTTCCTAGGTTCAAATCCACACCTCACTGCTTCCTAATTGTGGCACTCAACAAGTGCTTAATCCACTTGAGCCTCACTTTCCTCACCTATAAAATGGGAGTGATAATTATACCTACTCATAGAGTTGTTGTAAGGATTTTTTAAATGTATTTATTGCATATAAGCAGAGACATTGCTTTGTCAACAAAGGTCCGTCTAGTCAAGGCTATGGTTTTTCCTGTGGTCATGTATGGATGTGAGAGTTGGACTGTGAAGAAAGCTGAGCACTGAAGAATTGATGCTTTTGAACTGTGGTGTTGGAGAAGACTCTTGAGAATCCCTTGGACTACAAGGAGATCCAACCAGTCCATTCTAAAGGAGATCAGTCCTGGGTGTTCTTTGGAAGGAATGATGCTAAAGCTGAAACTCCAGTACTTTGGCCACCTCATGCAAAGAGTTGTCTCATTGGAAAAGACTCTGATGCTGGGAGGGATTGGGGGCAGGAGGAGAAGGGGACGACAGAGGATGAGATGGCTGGATGGCATCACCAACTCAATGGACGTGAGTTTGAGTGAACTCCAGGAGTTGGCGATGGACAGGGAGGCCTGGCATGCTGCAATTCATGGGGTTGCAAAGAGTTGGACACAACTGAGCGACTGAACTGAACTGAACTGATTGCATATGGATATGCCAAACAATGGCATATAGTATCTGCTCAATAAATGGTTGTCAACTGAATGAAACAATCCAAAAAAGTGTTTTTTAGTCACAGAAGAAATAGATACTATCCATAAATCTCATAGCTTACTCAACCTAGTACGGCTGACAGATTATTTTGTGTCCCTTTTCCTAGAATCATAATTGTTTTTTTAAAAGAATCACTGTTGTTGTTTCTCTAATAATCATTAGTTAAAAATTCTTGCTTCCTCAATTTGGTTTCCATGCTGTCCCTCTTTGGGTTCTCTCTGCCCCACTCCCTGGTTCCCCTCTGAACACTTAATATTTTCTTTCAGTATCTTTTTAAATATTTTAACTAGTCATAAGTATTTATTTTATTTTCAACTTCTTTAATAATTTAATCATTAACATTCTTTTGACTCCCCAAAAAATGTTTCTTAAAACTCATATTCTGTGTTTTTATCTCCAAGGAAATACTTTGGCAGGGTTTTTGACCAGGAATGACACATTCTTTCCACAGCTACGCAAAGGGGGAAACTGAAAACCAATAGAGTCACATCGCCTTGATCCTATACCCAAAGAATTCCTCATATGCACGAGTCTCCAACTCTCCCACTGGCCATATTTCTCAATGCTGTCTCTACCAAAAATGTCCTTTCTGGTTAAATCCTTTTGGAAAGTGAAATGAATGCCATGAAAAGAAGCTCATTCAAGATGGGGGTTGTTCCAGAGTGCAGTTGCCTGGGATTACAATGGTCCCTGATACATAACAGACCCAATTATGGCATTTTTTAATTTCAATCAATAAGCATTTTTAATTTCCTTTCAGAGTCCCCTAGAGTGACCTGGTTGGGTTTAAGTGCAATGCAAATATCAAGCGTCTCCCATGGTGTGTCTGGGTTTATGTCTCAATCTTCTTTTTATTATCCAGGGCAACATATTGATCTTTGTAACCAAGCTCCTTCCACTCTGATAGAAAAAGAATTTCTCTCTTCTTGCCACTCTCACCCTGGCTTAAAGAAGGGAGAAAGGGCCAGATAAACCTACTCAATTTGAGATTTCAAGGAACTGCGGAGAAATGGAATCTCAGGCAACTGGGAATGTGATCTACATGGGAAATCCCTGCAAAGACACCTGCTTCTCCACAGGTCTTTATGTCCCAGGCTCTGGAGGTGCAGCCCCACGGGAGTGGCTTCTTATTGGAAAATGTAGCAAATACACATACACCAGAAGAGACAGAAGGCTCCGTCTGTGGGAAAAGGACAATCGGTGAACTTTCAAGCCCAGGGGGCGGGAGCAAGGCTTACAATTTGAGCTACATGTCTGGAAACTCAATACTGCCCGGAGTATCAATTACCTCACAGACTCAGCTCCTTTGCTGCTGTGAGGGCAGGAGGAGCCGGGCAGGTCTCTGACATGAAACTCTCTGTGCACTTTTAATTAACTCTAAGAAATGTGCATCAGATCTTCTAGAAAGGGAGATTGTTCTGCCCGGTTGAAGGACACGGGAGTCATCAAGATAGGAATTTGAGTATGACAAAAATATCAAGAGGTTCCCATGTCTGCCCTAGGCTGGGGAACTAAACAGCAGAGGGTTCACTCTTTAAATCATGGGACTGAGATTATTGCTTCACACCAAAATTCCTGATCGGGGTCTCTTTTCCAAAGAGAATTAAGAACTTCTCCTGTGCTGTCTGCTGTTAAGGTATCAAATGTCTTTGGTACTCAAGCATCAAAATGTAAGGAACCATCATGTCTTGATTCTATACAGGTTGGTAATTCCAGGTACATGGTTGTTACAGAATTCTACTGAACATCTGAGTGTGAACTCTCCCCTCACTCTGAGCCTGCCTCTAGACCACTAGACTAACTCTCTCCAAGTCTTCATTCATGTATTCTCCACCAACATTTAGTATGGACCTACCAGTACACTTGACACTATTCTAAGAACTTGGGATACAAATAGTCAAGACACAATGACCACCCTGAAGGGGCTTATTTTCTAGTAGAAAATGCAGATTTATGAATTAATAATAATGGCAGCTACTATTAATTGGACCCTTATGACAGATTTTTTAAAAATATTTTTAATTTATTTTTGACAAAAATTATCTACAAAAATTAATAATTATTATTAAAAATTATTTAATGTATATAATGTGATGTTTTGATATACAGATATGTTGACCACAAACTAGCTAATGTATCCATCACCTCCCATAGTTAAACATTTTGTGTGCAGTGAGAACACTTGAGATTTACTCACTTCACAAATTTCAAGTCTACAATGCATTACTATTAACTACAGTCACCATGCTTTATATTAGGTTTCTAGAACTTACTTATCTTATAACTGAAAGTTTGTATGCTTCAATCAATATCTTTAATTTTCCCCAACTCTCCAGCCTCTGGTAATCACCATTCTGTTCTCCGTTCTTTTTTTTTTTTTTACATTCCGCATATAAGTGAGATCATGCAGTATTTGCCTGTGTTAGTTTATTTTACTTGCAGAATGTTCCCTAGGTTCATCCATGCTGTTGCAAATGGCAGGATTTCCTTTCAAGACTGAATAATATTCCATTATGTGTATGTAATATATATTTAAGCCTTAATAATATTCCATTATATATATATATACACACACACACAAATAGATCTCATATTTCTTTATCCATCAATCTGTCAATAGAGACTTTGTTTCCACCTTATGATATGATATGCTTTCAATAACAAAGAGATTGTGAAAAAGTGGAAACAGTGACAGATTTCATTTTCTTGGGCTCCAAAATCACTGCAGATATTAACTGCACCCATGAAATTAAAAGACACTTGCTCCTTGGAAGAAAAGCTATGACAAACCTAGACAGCATATTAAAAAGCAGAGACATCACTTTGCCAACAAAGGTCCATACAGTTAAAGGTATAGTTTTTCTAGTAGTCATGTACGGATGTGAAAGTTGGACCATAAAGAAGGCTGAATACCAAAGAATTGATGCTTTTGAACTGTACTGAAGAAGACTCTTGAGAATCTCTTGCACAGCAAGGAGATCAAGTCAGTCAATCCTAAAGGAAATCAACCCTGAATATTCATTGGAAGGACTGATGTTGAAGCTCCAATACTTTGGTCACCTGATGTGAAGAGCTGACTCACTAGAAAAGTCCCTGATGCTGGGAAAGGTTGAAAGCAGAAGGAGAAGAGGGCAACAGAGGATGAGATAGTTGGATGGCATCACCAACTCAATGGACATGAATTTGAGCAAACCCTAGGAGATAGTGAAGGACATAGGAAGATATCCAGCAAACCTTGGGAGACAGTAAAGGACATAGGAAGATAGGAAGCCAGGCATGCTGCAATCCATGGGACTGCAAAGAGTCAGACACAGCTTAGCAACTGAACAACAATAAACAGTAGGCTGGGTATGGACCCCAAAGATGCTCACTCCCTGGTATTCATGTACTTCTGTAGTCCTCTTCTATACTGAGCAGGACTGACATCTGTAACTAGTAGAATTTATGGGGAAAAAAACTGTGTGCCTTCAGAGACTGGGCCGTAAGTGCTATGCAGCTTCCATCTCCGAACGGGCACCCTAGAAGAAATCTGACCGCCATGTGGTGATGACATTCAAGAAGCCCTATGGGGAGGCCACATGGAGAAGAAATGAGGCCTCCCCCCAACAACCTGGAAGGAACTGAAACCTTTTGCTAACAGCCATGTGACTCAGCCATCTTGAAAGCAAAGCCTCCAGTTTCAAACAAACCTTCAAATGACTGCAACGTCATTGGAAACATCAGGTCAGAACCACTCAGCCAAGTCGTTCCCAAATTCCTGACCTACAGAAAGTGTGTGAGAGAGTGTTCATTATTGGTTTAAGCCACTAAATTTGGGGTAATTTGTTCTGCAGCAGAAGATAACTAATACAGTGCTCTGTGCTCACTATCTGTTGAATCCTCTTGCCAGTCCTGTTGAGTATTTATTCCTGTCCCAACTTTACAGATAAGGAAAATGAGATTTAGAGAGGTTAAAATAAGACACAAAGTCAGAGCTGAAATCTAGCTCCACTGGGCTTCAAAGCCTGTGTTCTTTCCTCTGTACAATCTAGGGTTCTCAGTGCAAATGTATATTGGGAACATCTGTACAGGGAAGAAAAAGTCACAGCGGGAGAAGTAGTTCTACCTGGGAAAGTCTGGAATCAGAGGTGAGGAGGAGGCAGGCAAGACTTGGAATGGAAATGAAGGATGAGATATTCACCACGCAGGCAGCAAGTAGAGGGCTATCAAGGTGAACAGCCTTACCAGAGGCATGGAGGGTCAGCCTAGGGTATTCAGAACCTGCCTGGAGTTTCCAGATCTAGAAGAATCGATGTCATGTGGCTGGTTTTCCAGGAGGGGTTGGAAATCTTGGTTCTAGTCCAAGAACTACTCTTGCAGTCACAGGAACCCCCAAATCACTGAAACTGGTGCCTTTTCCACAAACTGCTGCCCTAGTCCCTGCTTTTGATGCACTCAAGTCCTCTTTATTGATCAGTTCTCTCTTACAGACCCAGGTCCTTGGCTTATCTGAAATATGTACCAGTTCTTGGCAAGAAACACTTGCCCCTTACAAAATTGTAGTTATGTAGTTACTACATAACTACATAAAAATGTAGTTACATTTGCATTCATATCATATCTCTTGTCTACTGCAAAGTATCACATGAACCTTCCTTCCTTCTTTAACGGTTACTAGAATGGATACAGGGAACTAAGTGTACTGGATTTCAGAGAGGGGCCTATCTTTTCTCATGGTAACCTTCTGGAAACACTGGTGGATTATATTAATAAATCAGAGGACCACAATATGGGAGACTAGTAGCTGGATTAATAACCAGGTTCAAAGGACAGTGATCCTGGATTGATGTCAAGTTCTAGAAGATAATCTATATTGGTGTGACTGATGGCTCAACCCTCAGCCCTCTCCCAGGCAACATCTTTTAAATCAATAACTTGAATGAAGATATAAAAAGCAGACATCACATTTTCTAATGGCTGAAACAAGGACAGTTAGTATTGATAGCAGAAATGAAAACTGCATACCTCTCCAAAGACCAGCCTAGGGCCAATCTACCAAGAGGAATTTCACCTGAAATGAAAGGGTCTTTACTTGAGTTCCAAAAGCCAGTGCACAAGAACACAACGTAGATCTCAGATTCAGCGGAAACTGTAAAAGGGAAAAACATTGAAGGGTGTTAGCCAATGGTGAGTTAACTAAGGAGTGAAGATGCAGCTGCATGAATCTGGCTTTCTGTTATGGAGGTGGGGGCAGGGGTAGGGAGGAAGGGCAGTTTAACTCTGAAGGTTTACTCCTGAGATTCTTCAGCCCCCCACTACCCCAGGGCTGCATTTAGTAACTCCTACTCTATTCCATTAAATGTATTTGGGTTCCCAGACCCTACCCGCCGCCCTGCCCCCAGCCGGAGCCACGAGCCCTTAGAAGGTAAAGAGAAACGCTGAGAGCTTGGAGTCTGGGAAGAGCTTGGAAACCAAAGCTCTCTGAGCCTCTCCCCGCATGGCCCTATCCCTGCTGATAAGGATGAGAGCGAGGCTGGCTGACAAGTGATTGGAAACAGGAGTTCCCAAACTCTTTAACCCTTCCCTAGCCTGCCTGCCTCTCTGGAGTCTCTGAACACTGAGGCGTGTCTCCCTGGGGCTCCCTCTCTGTACCGGGGCTCTTTGACTCTCGCCACCAACCTTTCCATCTTCCTCTCCCTTTGCCTGGCAGGTAAACAAATGCTGCCAACCTACCTGGAAAACAGTTACTACCACCACCACCACCGAACGCCAAGATAAAGCCCCTCCACCTTTGGACCACCCTGATAAGTCAGCCAGGGACTCCCCCTCTACTCCTGACTACCCACCCACCTACCCACCCCCGCCACCAAACCACCGCCACCCAGCACTCTTAGCCACCACACCCCGCCAGTCAGTTCAGAAGCAGGAGACTATGAGGTGAATGTCAGTGGTGAGCATTCACGGGTTCTGGGAGCAGAGACCTCAGGCTCAGTGCCAGCAGCCTAACCCCAGCCCCATTCTCTGCAGCCCTGGCTGGCTGTGGAGCCCTCTGGGGACCTTCAGGGGTTACCCTGAACCAGACCTGACCGCACTGAGTCATCTTAAGGGCCCTCCACCCACCTCGGTATTGCCTGCCACGTGGACAGGCCTCCTTGGATTGCAACAGATGACTAGAGGGTCTGTCCTTGGCAGTGGTCGCCAGAACTGAAGCTGAGAGGGAAACGGCCCCCAAACCCCCACCCCTGGGGAGAGGGAGTTAAGGATAAAACAGGTTTACTGGTCACAGTAATTAAGTGTAAAAGAGTTTCCTTCAGGAGAATGGAATTCAGATAAACTGCCATTATCATGCAAAGCAGCTTTGCACCTAAAAGCCCTTACCCAAACAAGCAGTTTAATTAAATCCCTAATCTTCACTGGCCTGTTGTGACCCCTTTCCTACCCCCCACCCCATCCATGCACTGTCTTAGGAACTTCAATATTCCATTTAAAACACTTAACTTGTAAGCATGCAAAACATGCCCCCACATGGTGCTTCTGGGTCTGGGTCCTCTGAGGCTCAGGTAGTCCTGATTGGGAAGCCAATGGCGAGGGTGTGCATGCTGGTGACAGTGAAGAGATGGAAGCGGGCATGGCCTCGAACAGGAGGATGTGTGCCTCGCACAGCCCTGCCAGCTCCTGTTCGTCCCCAGGAGGCTGGTGCCCACATAAGATCCACCCCACTCAAACGTAACATTCACAGTCTCACCACTCATGGAAAGTGGGTAGCAGCCCTTACAGACTTGGATGTGTTAAACCGGAAGAGGCAGGCCTGGACTAATTGACCTATCGTGTCCCCGTTTGTGAGGCCACACTGACCGCTACTAAGAACCACAGGAGGGATGCCAAGCCCGTTAGTGAGAACCACGTTCTCTGGAGAAAGGCTGGAGCAGCGATCTGCAGTTGAGGCAATGTGCTATAGGTAGAGGGAGCAGGCAAGCTCAGTCACCAAGTCGTGTCCAGCTCTTTTGCGACCCATTGGACTATAGGCCACCAGGCTCCTCTGCCCATGGGATTCTCCAGGCAAGAATACTGGAGTGGGTTGCCATGCCCTCCTCCAGGGGATCTTCCCGACCCAGGGATCAAACCCACATCTCCTGCATTGGCACACGAATTCTTTATCACTGAGCCACGGGGGAAGTCCCAGGTAGGAGGAGAGACTAGGATAACAGAATGGAATGGTTGAAGGGGGAAAAGCTGGGGAGAAGTCAGGTCCAAGGGGTGCTGATAGAGAACAACCCAGCAGAACCTTCTAACATCTCATAATGTTAGAGGAATTGTGCCTTCACGTAGGAAAGAAGGAAGAAAAGTGTCAGTCGCTCAGTTGTGTCCAACTCTTTGTGCCCCGTGGAATATATAGCCTGCCAGACTCCTCTGTCCATGGAATTCTGGAAACCACATATCAAATGCTGGGGGTCAGGGCATGTTATCTCTTCAGTTGCAACCATTGTAAGGCAGGGGTCCCTCAACCTCCAGGATATAATACCTGATGATCTGAAACGGAGCTGATGTAATAATAATAGAAATAAAATGTACAATAAATGGAATGCACTTGAATCATTCTGAAACCATCCCCCAACCCCATCAGTGGAAAACCTGTCTTCCACAAAACCAGTCCCTGGTGCCAAAAAGATTGGGAACTGCTGCTGTAAGACAGATCTCATTCTGTTACCTTCACCCCCACCCCCACAGGGAGAAACTAAGATGCAGGCTGGTGAGCAGACTGGCCCAATGTCACACAGCCTGTGTTCAGCAGAAGCACGATTCAAGCGCTGGCCTGCCACACTGAAAAGTCCACGCTTTCTGCGAAACCACAGATCAGCCGCAAGGATTATAATGTTGGAGAGGGGATTAACCACCCAAGAGTACTCATTGCCCTCCCTTGCTTCTGCAGTAAGAACGTTTCCATCCTGAAACAATCCACTGCCTCTGAGGGAGAGCGGGAAGGTCTCAGCAGGCATGAGGGACTCAGCTGTCAGCCCTTAGGAGGTGGACAAGGGAGCCAGGCTGGTGGCGGCGCGGGCGGGCTTGTTGGGGCTAAATTTCGAGAGAGAGAAGAGCCCCAGGGGAGTTTTCTTTGCAGGAAAGAAGCATCAGGTGCTGGAAGCTGCAGGGACGGGGTGGGGGGTGGGGTGGGGTGCATCTGTAAGTCATAGAACAAACACCAGACCTCTCCACTTAAGACCTCATTCTTTTGCTGGGGGTGAGCAGAGGAGGCACCTCTATTTGGGAACCAGTGAAACTTAAGTCACCCTGAACCCTGCACTTTTTCTGTTACTTGTATAGACTTCATGGTGCTTGGAGAAGCCGTGGACCTTCTGTAGAGGAAGTTATATTTCTGGAAATGAGACTCTCTGGATTCATGAAATTTGCCTGTTTCTTGAGGATTCCCTCCTTTTTTGTACAGTGGCTTTTCTTTGCAAAGAGAAGGCGTCTTTCAGGGAGGTTCCGATAAATCTTATGAGCAAATGAGTGAAGTGGAGGTGTTTGAGACAGCACGAGGCCCAGGCCCTAAGGGAGCTCCCCAAGTGCTTCATTCCTTTAGTCCTGAGCAGGGGTTCCACGCAGCCGGCCTTGAGTCCGCCCCCGCCTCCACCCCTGCTCCGAAGCCAGGTGTTTCCAAAGGTCATCCACTTGGAATGACAGGTGCTGCTATTTTGACTTCAGAAAGACAGCCTGGGAGGGAGGAAGACTCCTTGGCTCCAGGGTTGATATGGGTGGGTTAAGAAAATGGGATTTTGGAAAAGATCTGTTGCAGAGTCCTTTGTCTCTCTTAGAGCAAAGACAACAGAGAAGAATTTTAAAAGGCTGTCCTGGTCTCCAGAACCCCCTCTGGAAGCAGATGGCATGTCAACAGGTTCCAGGGCAGGCCCCAGAGGCCCCAAACCTGGGAGCCTTATTGGAATGCAATTACCCTAAGTGCTGGCTGCTGGGATGAAAAGGCAGGAATGCAATTATGGAAGGAGCATGCTGCAAGCTTTCATTGATTAACCTGTCCTGTCTGATTCCATTCCCCACTGGGATGATTTTGGGGCCTGGAGGGTTGCCCTGTGCCCTAAGGTTATGAGAAAGAAAAACAGTCACTGTAGAAAGCGAATGCCAGAAGCAGGGTTCGAGAGCCTCAGGAGGGCCTGTGGGCCCCTGAAATTGCATTGCAGATGTACTTGTGCAAATGCAAAGTGTGCGTTTAGGAAGAGATGTTACACTCCTTACATGCTTAGAGGGCCCTGCAGCCCTCAAAGGGTCAAGAAGCACTGGGTCGGGGGAATGAAGAGATATCAGCTGGGTTGTTGGAAGAGGCCTCCAGGAAGTCCCTTCAGTTTTCAACTCCAAGTGACTGTGACCCATCTGGGTGCAATTCTGGCTCCACCACTTGCCAGCAAGTCACTTAGCCTGTTGGTGTCTCAGTTTGGTCTGTAAAATGAAGGTAAAAATACCTACATCCTGGGGTTGCTGAGGGAATTAAATGATATAAAAATGCAAAGTTCTTAGCCCAACATCTAGCCCTTAATAAGCTTGCTAATAGGATCCATTTTGATTTTGATTTTCTATTCAAGTTCAGAAAATAAAGTGGCATATTTACAGGTACACTTCTGAGCGGTCTTTTGAACCTCCAACTCACAGTCTAGATTCTGTAGAAATCCCCTGGCAAGACCCTCCTCCAAAATTGAGAGGGACCCTGAGATCCAGCATCTCCAGACACTGCCTCCTCGAACCCTGCCCCACAGGGCACTTCTCCCCTGTGAGACACCAGGATCTGGCCACACCAGGGAACAAGAGCTTCTGGAAGAGGGGGCTTATCAAGTCTCTGGGTGGTGCCAGTGCAGTGGAGGGGTTATGACCAGCCTGCCCCATCAGGAAAAGTTTCTGGAAATTTCAGTCACCAAAATTTTCCTGCCTGTTGAAATGATGCAATCACACACTCAGTTAAAATGCACTTTTCTATCCTAACAAGGTCTAGAATGAGACTAATCCAAGACCCCGTATCTATAGAATGTCTAGAGTGGGACTAGCAAAAGAAAAACCAAGCCTCTCCTCTTTCCCTCTGTATTGTGTGTTAGTCACTCAGTCGTGTCCGACTCTGCGACCCCATGGACTGCAGCCCGCCAGGCTCCTCTGTCCATGGGATTCTCCAGGCAAGAATACTGGAGTGGGTTGCCATGTCCTTCTCCAGGGAATCTGCCTAACCCAGGGAGATCCCGGGTCTCCTGCACTGTAGTCAGATTCTTTACCATCTGAGCCATCAGGGACCCGGGTCCCTCTGGTATTAAGTGTGTTTTTTAAATTTTCTGTAATTTTGATGCTTTGCTCTGCGGCCTTGCTAACATTGGAGGGATGGCTCCTCTCCGGGGTTAGCCAGTTTCTAGAGATAAACACTCACCTGCCGGTACAGCTTTCATATGCAAACCAACCAACCCAGAGTCCAAGCCCTCAGCCACCTCCTTTATAGATCTCTTTACACTCCACAACAATATCCTCGACTCTAATCTCCCCAGGACCAGGGTACAGACAGCAGGGACAGCCCCTGTGCATTAGAACCCACTGCAATGTTTCAAACTAGCCAATCTGCTTACCCTGCCTGCCCTGTGGAAACCACAGTAAAGGCTCTTGTCCACATTTTCCATCACTCCCTCTGCCCCCTGACTGACCATGGTGCTTCCCCGTGTCCCCCACCATGGTGTGGCCTGTGCCCTTTTTGGGGCCCTATGAGTATAACAAACTATCTTTTCAATGGCAATTGTCTCCGGATCCTCTGACCCATTGGCCTTACCATACCTGAGTAATAACAATACCTGAGTAATAATAAAACCTACATTTAACACACCCTCTTGGGACTTCCCTGGTGGTCCAGTGGTTATGATTCCTGTGGTATGGCCGAAAGATTTTTTAAAACTTCTTTAAAACACTCTCTTTTCCTCACACCTTCCCCACCTGTGAGAGCCTAAGAGTTCTCCTCCTGTAGAACCCAGTCTACCCAGGCATCTTCCTTCCCAGTTCCAGTGGCTCTGGTCTCCTTCCTGCCACCTGTCCCTGCAGCCCCAGGGAGGAACCAAAGCCTCTACCACCTCCCAACTCCAGCAGGAATTCTAGAGGTGATAGCCTTGGGAGGATCTTTATTCTTCAGTTCCCAAGAGAGACTCTACCCAAGGAGCAGAGAGCTGGAGTGGGCTTTGAGCTGTTGATTCATCAATCATTCATTTATTCATTAATCATTCATCCCCCCTCCCATCAATCATTCATCTGCTTATTTATGCATTCAGCTTGTTTGTACCTCTTCCTTGCTTTGGTTGCAGCAGATGTTGGTCCTCTTCTGCTTTGATCTGTTCCCAGCTTCTGCGGCAGCTGCCCAGCAGAGGCCATCTGATGTCACTTTGTTCGTTACCTGGATGAAAGGGTGTCTCCCTCTCAGAGGAGCCTGAGACAAACAAAGGGACAGTGCAGAGCCGTCCCTGCCTGGAAGCCCCCTTCCATTGCAGGCTCCAGCCTCCTGGTCCACAGGTCAGTGGGAGGGGTGGGGAGGGGCTGCAGAGGGATCATCAGGGCCAAACAAAGAATAAAGGTTGTACACTTGCTTCACAGCTGCTTGAAAGCCACTTATCGGGGAGGCAGGGGGCCACAGGAGACTCAGCCTCCAGGCCTGGCTGTGAAGCCTGGGCCCAGCACTTTGCTGCAGTCCAATGTGTTAGTCACTCTTTGTGACCCCTTGGACTGTAACCCATCAGGCTCCTCTGTCCATGGGATTTCTCAGGCAAGAATACTGGAGTGGGTTGCCATTTTATCCTCCAGGGAATCTTCCTAACCCAGGGGTCAAACCCAGATCTCCTGCACTTCAGGCAGATTCTTCACCGTCTGAGCCACCAGGGAAGGTCATTTTCACTGTCCAGAGAACATGGCAAATGGCAACCTGAGGCTCGAGTTTTAGAGGCCTAAGCCACTAGCCTCCTGACAAGTCTGGCAGCTTCCACCCACCCCACCCTACTTCACCCCAGAAAGCCTCAATCAAAAGCCAGAGACCCTTTCACATGAGTCAGATTGTGTCCCCTCTGCTCAAGTCCCTGCCATGACATCCCATTCACTCAGCACAGAACCCGGGGCCCCAGAGGATTTGGTCTTCACTTACACCCCACTAACTTGCTCCTTTCAGGCCCCACTGGCCGTGCCCACCGTCAACTCACCAGCCACACTCCCACCTTAACGCTTTTACCCTGTGTTGTTTCCAGCCTTTTCCTGTGGAGTGCTCTTGATCCCTGAGTGCTCCTGAAAGTGACTCACTTCTCATGTCTTTCAAGTCTTTGCTCAGTTGATAGCTTTCCACAAGCCTACCCTGACCCACCATATTTAAAACTGCAAACCACACACACACACACCACTCCCAATCTCCTCAC
Organism: Bos taurus; assembly: GCF_002263795.3. Classification (NCBI taxonomy): domain Eukaryota; kingdom Metazoa; phylum Chordata; class Mammalia; order Artiodactyla; family Bovidae; genus Bos; species Bos taurus. Next base: position 24,387,137 of record NC_037338.1, read on the forward strand.
TCCTTAGCACTTACCGCCTTATAATATACTTCAGAATTCTTACTGTTTCTACTGTTTATTGTCTTTCTCCAAGTGCTAGAACACAGCCTCCAGAAGGGCAAGCGGTCTTTGTCTATCTTCTTCGCTGATGTATCCCAAGGGGGTACCCGTGGATGCCCGGTCCATTAGAGACGCTCAGTAAAGCATCCTTTGGAGGAAAGAATGAACGAATGACCAGGCTCTGGGAGGCTCTTAGGGTAAAGCCTGGGATGGCACAGGCTGTGGACTCTGGGGTTTGCTGTGGTAGAATCTAGGAGGTCCACAGTGACCTGGGTCAGCTGTGCTGAGGAGAAGGAAGCCAGACAGCTCACCCGCTGCCAGCCTTCTCAAGAAGCGAAGGTAGGCAGCACCATCAGGGAGAGCTGCGCTAACTCGAGATGCCAGCTCCGTGCCGCTCTGGGGCTGGCCAGCACTCTGGATATCATTAGCTGATTTGTTCTGCTCTGCAGAATGTACTTTTCATATTTAGGCAGAAAAAAACAGCTTTCGGTCCTCGTGCCCTTTCTTCTGTGAGCTGTAGCACATGGCCTGCTTATTATGAATTAATCCTCTAAAGAGCATGTTCATTATTCTAATTTAATTGTGCTTCGTTTCAGAAAATAACTCAACCCAGCGCGGAATAAACTCCAACACTGATCGGTTTTCAAGAAGTTAACCTAAGACAAAATACTGCTAGAGGGCAGCAGCAATTTGGAATCATTAAAGGGAACCCATGTAAATAATAAAAACAAAACTAAAATGCAGAATTAAATTAAGGAATAGGAAATTAAATTTGTGAATCTGATCTGAAATTGAGGCCCTATATGCACAGGCTTTACCCTGGCTTGGCTCTTTGCTCAGGAGGGCTGGGGTGGGAAGGTTCTGCAGAGGTTCCCAGCCCAGGGAAGCAGCCGACAGGAGTGCGCACACCAGCCTCGCCTCCTGGGTGACAGTGTGCTGTCCTGGGAAGAGTGGTGTAGGCTCGCAGGGAGTAAAGGGACTTCCCTCCCACGAGGCCCTCTAGGAGGAAGATGAGAGCCGCATCATCCCAGCTACTTCTGGATGACTTGCATCGAGTGCCAGTGACTAGAGAAGGAGAACCAACAGCCTGCAGCTGAGAGGCTGCGCTGCCACCACTGGAGGCTGCACAGGAAATGAGGCAGATGGATGCAGGCTGGCTGCCCCGAGATGCTGAGAGCAGACACAGGCAGAGTGGCCTCTCCAGTCCCACTCCACCCCAGCGCTCCGTCACCCTCCCACAGGTAACCCCACTTGGGACAGGGACTGGGGTCTTGCCCCCTGCCCTAGCAGTAGCCCCTAAGTCCTAAAGACTATTTAATGTACAGATGCGGAGATGCAGATTTCAACACCAGACAAATAGTCATCCCGGCAGGTAAAGAGGGAGACAGGGAAGAGAGATAAGTGGGGGTGTTGGGAGAGAGCAGACTTGCAGACTGCATGGTGTCTGAGGGCTAGGGGTACCAGGGGCAGGCTTAGCACCACGGCTCAGACTTCATTGTGTAGTTTACCAGGATTTTTAGACCGTGTTCCTAGGGTGTCTTCTCTCCTTCCTCCTGCCCCCAGCTCCATGCAGCTCTCTTCTCTTTCCCTCTCCTCCATTCGCCAAGGGGAAGGAGTCGAGCTTCCAGAGTCAAACAGGCTGGTTTGAATCACGGTTCTTTCTCTTACTTAGCACTGGAGCTGAGGGTACTATCTCGCCTTTCCTCCCCTCATTTTCCTCATGTGTTGTTGTTCGGTTGCTCAGTCGTGTCTGACTCTTCGTGACCCCATGGACTACAGCATGCCAGGCCTCCCTGCCCTTCACTGTCTCCCAGAATTTGCCCAAACTCATCTCCATTGAGTCGATGATGCCATCCAACCATCTCATCCTTTGTCATCCCCTTCTCCTCCTGCCCTCAATCTTTCCTAGCATCAGGGCCTTTTTCAATGAGGTGGCTCTTTGTATCAGGTGGCCAAAGTATTGGAGCTTCAGCTTCAGCATCAGTCCTTCCAATGAATATTCAGGGTTGATTTCCCTGATTTGATCTCCTTGCAGTCCAAGGGACTCTCAAGAGTCTTCTCCTGCACCACACTTTAAAAGTGTCAGTTCTTCAGCACTCAGCCTTCTTTATGGTCCAACTCTCACATCCATACATGACTACTGGAAAAACCATAGCTTTGACTATACAGACCTTTGTCGGCAAAGTTATGTCTCTGCTTTTTAATAAACTGTCTAGGTTTGTGATAGTTTTTCTTCCAAGGAGCAAGTGTCTTTTAATTTCATGGCTGCAGTCACTGTCCACAGTGATTTTGGAGCCCAAGAAAATAAAATCTGTCACTGTTTCCATTGTTTCCCCATCTATTTGCCATGAAGTGATGGGACTGGATGCCATGATCTTCGTTTTTTGAATGTTGAATTTTCAGCCAGATTTTTCTCTCTCTTTTACCCTCATCAAGAGGCTTTTTAGTTTCTCTTCATTTTCTGCCATTAGAGTGGTTTCATCTGCATATCTGAGGTTGCTGATATTTCTTGCTGCAATGTTGATTCCAGTTTAGTATTCATCCAGCCCAGCATTTTTCATGATGTGCTCTGTATCTAAGTTAAATAAGCAGGGTGACAATATACAGCCTTGATGTACTCCTTTCCCAATTTGGATCTGGTCTGTTGTTCCATGTCCAGTTCTACCTGTTGCTTCTTGACCTGAATTCAGGTTTCTCAGGAGACAGGTAAGGTGGTCTGGTATTCTTATCTCTTGAAGAATTTTGCACAGTTTGTTGCGATCCACACAGCCAAAGGTTTTAGCATAGTCAATGAAGTAGATGTTTTTGTGGAATTCCCTTGCTTTTTCTACGATCCAGTGGATATTGGCAATTTGATCTCTGGTTCCTCTGCCTTTTCTAAACCCAGCTTGTACATCTGGAAGTTCTCGGTTCACATACTGCTGAAGTCTGGCTTGAAGGATTTTGAGCATTACCTTGGTAGCAAGTGAAATGAGCACAATTGTACAGCAGCATGAACATTCTCTGGCATTGCCTCTCTTTGGGATTGGAATGAAAACTGACCTTTTCCAGTCCTGTGTTGCTGACATATTGAGTGCAGCACTTTAACAGCATTGTCTTTTAGGATTTGAAATAGCTTGGCTGGAATTCCATCACCTCCCTAGCTTTGTTTGTAGTAATGCTTCCCAAGGCCCACTTGACTTCACACTCCAGGATATCTGGCTCTAGGTGAGTGACCACACCATTGTAGTTATCTGGGTCATTAAGGCCTTTTTTGTATAGTTCTGTGTATTCTTGCCACCTCTTAATCTCTTCTGCTTCTGTTAGGTCCTTGCTGTTTCTGTTCTTTACTGGGCCCATCTTTGCATGAAATGTTCCCTTAGTATCTCCAATTTTCTTGAAGACATCTCTAGTCTTTCCCATTCTATTGTTTTCCTCTATATCTTTGCATCATTCACTATTCTCTGGAACTCTGCATTCAGTTGGTATCTCACCTTTCTTCACCTCAGTTTCCTTGTGTGTAATAATAATAATACCTACCACCTTGGTTAGTTACAAGGAGTAAATGAAATAAAGCAGCTGGTCCCAGCAGGCACACAGGCATTTCTGCCATTTCATTTTCTGCTTTATCAGCACGGGCCCCTACACTCTACACAGAAATACACACGCATTCACACATGTGCATACACAGGCTCTATCCTCATCAAAAGCCTTAGGCTGTGTTTCCAGAACACCACAACTAGCTTTGGGTTTTTTGTTGTTTTTTTTTTTTTTACCAGTCACTTGACTGCTTGCCTTGATTCACGAAGGCAAACACTGAAACATATGGCCATATTCCAGTATCTGCGTGGTTCTCCATGTCCATCTTCATTTTGCAGTCTACACAAAATTAATCACCTTACACCCTTTTTTGAAACAAAAGGAGAGCATAAGCAAGCAAAAAGCTTATGTGCATAATTTAAGGGACAGTGGTATTGGTTGCTCAGTCCATTAAACAGTGATTGCACCTAAAAATATCAAACAAGGAGATAACAAGGGCAGAAAAGGCTAACAGTCTTGCTGAACTCCCTGGCTGCTTCCCCTGGGGTCCCTTTACTGCTTGTGAGAGGCGGTGCTAGATCTCTTGTCCATCCCATGATCTGTTAGGGCACCATGATCTATAGCCCATCTTGGCTCCCCCAAAACAAATCCAGTAACTTCTATCAAAGGAAAATGATTCATGACATTAGTTAAAGGTGGTTTAAACAGATTTTATTCCAAACGAGAGGGGAATGCTGCTGAAGTGGGTTTGTGTTAGTGGAAAGAGATAGGGTTCAACTCCAGGCTGCTATTGTTTTTGTTGCTGTTTAGTCGCTAAGTCCAGAGAAGGCAATGGCAACCCACTCCAGTATTTTTGTCTGGAGAACCTCAGGGACGGGGGAGCCTGGTGGGCTGCCATCTATGGGGTTGCACAGAGTTGGACACAACTGATTAGCAGCAGCAGTCGCTAAGTCATGTCCAACTCATTTTCGACCCCAAGTCTTTTGGTGGACTGCTGCTGCTACTGCTGCTAAGCCGCTTCAGTCGTGTCCGACCCTGTGCGACCCATAGATGGCAGCCCACCAGGCTCCCCCGTCCCTGGGATTCTCAAGGCAAGAACACTGGAGTGGGTTGCCATTTCCTTCTTCAATGCATGAAAGTGAAAAGTGGAAGTGAAGTCGCTCAGTCGTGTCCAACTCTTAGCGACCCCATGGACTGCAGCCCACCAGGCTCCTGCATCCATGGGATTTTCCAGGCAAGAGTACTAGAGTGGGGTGCCATTGCCTTCTCTGTTTGGTGGACTATAGCCCACCAACTCCTCTGTCTATGGGATTTCCCAGGCAAGAATGCTGGAGTGAGTTGCCATTTCCTAGTCCAGGGGATCTTTCTGACCCAGTGATCGAACCCGGGTCTCCTGCATTGGCAGGTAGTTTCTTTACCACTGAGCCACCAGGGTAAGCCTGCAACCCCAGAGATGACAAGGAAAAGCAGGAATTTATAGCCAAGGAGCAGGGTGGGATCCATGCATGGAAAATTACTAAGAGGATGCATCAGAGCTTAGGAGGGATTCTGGCTCAACAGACCTAACAGGACTCTTGCTGAAGGCAGGCTACAAGGATCTGACACCAGTTAGGGGGATGGAGTGGATGAAGACCCCAGTCAGATGACAAGTGTGATCAGATACCAAGAGCAGAGGATTGTGACTAAACTGACTCAGCAGGACTCCTGATAAACCTAGACAATGCAGAAATTAACACTGAAGCCCCAAAGTTAGGGCCTGATTGAGAAGAGAGTTCAGAAGAGCCTGAGTAGAGTCTGGGCAAGAAGAGGACCTTTGCCATTCTAGAGTGGCTTTGTGGCCAGATTCAAGACCAGCTGGAGATGCACCGTCAGTGGAAAGGAAGCTGGAGAGCCAAGCTCGGCCTGAGGCTTCCAGGAACCAGGTTGAGTTACCTGAAGTTAAGGACAAGGGCAGAAGGTCACAGTGGTGGTCTGTACTTAGATGGAGGGGCAAAGGCTGCAAAATAACCCCTAGGCCCTTAAGCAAAGGCCACCCAAATCTCTTAGATACACAAAACACATGGGAAAAGAGAGCTTCCAAAGGGGCCTGCCCACAGGACGCACCTGAAGGAGGTTAATTTCTAGGAGGCTGGAATGAGCCTGGCTGGTTAAACGGTTTCTGTATTTTTGAACCTGGATGAAAACTTCTGCATCCGGAGGACAAACCTGTCTGCCCAGGTAGGCATCTGCATGGGCACAGCCTCACCATTTGACCATGAAGTTCAAGTCGTGTCTACCCAAAAGAAGAGCTTCCAAGGTGGCTGCATTTTCAAGGACCAAATTGGCTTCTCTCAATCAACCAAACTCCCTTCTATATAAAATAATGTTGCTCGGCTTATGTGACCCACCCACACATAAAATCATCCATGGATTCCTTTCCTGGCGTGTGAGTCTGAAAGTCACTCAGTCGTGTTCAACTCTTTGCAGCCCCATGGACTATACGGTCCATGGAATTCTCCAGGCCAGAATGCTGGCGTGGGTAGCCTTTCTCTTTCCCCAGGGGATCTTCCCAACCCAGGGATAGAACCCAGGTCTCCTGCATTGCAGGCAAATTCTTTACCAGCTGAGCCACAAGGGAAGCCCATTCCTTTCCTTACTAGATAATAATATTGCTGATAATACTAGCAAAAATAGTCAACACTCATCAGGAGCTGGCTTATCAAACGTCTGTTCTAAGATCTTTGTAAGAATCAGCTCATTTAATATTTACAACTGTCTGAAATAGTTATTATCATCCCCATTCTAAAGATGAGGAAACTAAGGGCCAGGGAAATCCAGCAACTTGCCCATTATAACAATAGAACATAGCAGCGCTAGGGTTTGAATCCATTTAAGAATTTTTGGAAACTTAGCCAACCTTTTTACACACATACACACAAAGATTCTGGAGCCACCTATCCATAATACAGCGCTTCCTGTTGGTCGGCAGCTCCCCGTCCACAAATCTATCCATAGTGACCCTAAATCTAGGCCACACAAGTAAAGAGACTACACTGGACCTTCAGTGACTCACATCTGGAATGTTTTCAAAAATGCCTTCACACCATTTGCTCCCCTGGTCCTCATGGCTGGGTCTTCATGGTCATCCTTGCCCTTTGGCAAGTGCTGCGGCCTGTGTTCTGTGGGATGTATGGTTTATAGACAAGACCAGGCTTTATTCTGTTTCACAGGTCGGCTCCTTACAGCCTGTGAGGGCAACACAGGTTTGGCATCTGGGAGAATGTTCCTAGAGGAAACAGGCTTGTCAGTGTGCAGATACTTGTTTAAATTCCAGACCCTGGTTTTTAAGACACACATTTGCAGTGGGCCTATATATTGCGATAGATGAACGGTTTTCTGGAGTATCTGTATTATTAGATTTGACCTACCAACGAAACAGCAAAGAAAGAGTGGAAAATTAAAGGTGATTTGATATTAGCCTCCTATTCATATTAGAAAAAGTAACTACTCTTGCGGTTTTCCTCACAGAGGTGTCTTTATTCATTTGACATGCCTTTAATAACTAATTCTAGTTGTCTGGTTGCCAAGAAAGATTTCCTACGGGCAGACTTGAAAGTGACTCGGAACTCTTTGCATGCCCGGCTTCAAATGATCCCAGAACAGCAAACATTCTGCTTCCCTCCAGACTTCTGAAGTGTGGGAATAACATGAAAGAATGAACAAGAATCATTCTGCAGCCTGCCTATCCTCAGACTGAAGCTGGCTGGCAGAGGCTGTGGCTGGGTCTACACGGACCAGGCATAGGGAGATTTGAAATAATCTCATGAATTTAATCTATGGAGTTCACCAAACCAAGTGATTTCTTTCAAGAAAAGAAATCTACTTTGGGGCCAGAATGATCCAGGTCAGTCATAGGCAGACTGAGTTTTCCTCTGCCTGTGTAGACCTGGAGTGGGCAGAGAAAGACAGGGAAAACCATAGCATCCCAACCAAGGAGCACATACTATGAATATGTATGAATATTCACTATGGTGGTTATTTATCCATCTACGCATGCCATCCTAAGTGGGTCATGTACATAAGCTCATCTAATCCTCAAAAGATCAACAATCCTACCTATGAAGTGATTATTCCCATTTGACAGATGTGAACACCAAGCCTATGAAAAGTTATATGACTTGCCCAGGACACACAGTTTGGGAGGCAGAGGTTGGTTAGTTGTTCATCAAGCATCACCCTCTTCCTTCTGGACTCTCTGCTAGATGCCATTCCCAGGCCCCCTTGCAGGCAGGTGCAGCCATACGACTCAATTCTAACCAATAGCAACTGAGTAGAAATGGCATAAGCCATTTCCAGGTCTGGCCCATAAAACCTGCCTGTACAACAGATTCTCTCTTCTTCCACCCAATGGCTGAATGTGAGAGAGGAGGACCTGGAGAAGGGCAGAATCTGAATATGTAAGAATCTAAGAATCTCCACAATTGCTTTGAGCAGAGTAGCTTCCTCATCACTGCTCCTGCAGGAGAGGGTGATGTGAGCTGGAAATAATCAATTGTGCTAAAGCACTGAAGTTTAGTGATTGTTGGTTCCAGCAGAAAGCCTGAACTCCAAAGTCCATGCTCTTGGCCCTTCCTTGTCTGGAACTGCACTAGGTCTGATCAACCCTCCCCAGGAGACATTAAGACCCTCTAACTTTTTTTGAGTCTCATTCTTCCTATCTATCTCTACCAGGCCTGAGATGGTGATTTCTTAGCTTTCCACTTTCATGTCTATGCAGACACATTCCTGGTTTTAGAGAATCTGATCAAAGCCACTCCTTCTGTTTCTCAGTTAATCCCTCCCCATGTGAGGCTCTGGACCTCTGTCTGTGATTCCTCCTCTCTCCCAGGGACTTATCAAACTGGTCACTAGTGTCTCTTCCACCCTTGCCCTGCCCCCTTTCTCTCAGCCCCTGCTCTGTTCTGGCCTTCATCACATCTCACCTGATGTAATCATAACAACCTCCAAACTTGTCTCGTCCCCTCCTTCCCATCTTCCTGTTTCCTCCAAAATGGATCTTCCTAAAATGGATCTAGTTCCAGCATCCTTTGAATTACATTTCCCCAGGTGCAGTCTAACAGTAATAAAAATGCAAATACCTTTGACCAAGTAATTTCACTTCTGTGAATTTACAGAAACACACACAAAGTGATTAACATATGCGCGTATTAACTGCATCATTGTTTGAAGTAGTAAAAGACTGGGAACATCAAATGTCTGTCAGTGAAGTCTTGTTAAATAAACTATGGAGCACATTGAGTCTTACCTAAAAATCTCTAGGATCTATGGTTAAGTGATGATAAGCAAGGTAAAGGTTAAGTGTATACAACATGTTAATATTTGTGTTTTTAAAGTACTGGGGAAATATATCTCCATATGTTTACAAAGACATGGAATACCTCTGGAAGAATGCACAAGAAAAACTGGTAACAGCATTTGCTTCCAGGAAGAGAACAGAGCAATTGGAAATCAGGGGTAGGATGGAGACTTACTTTTCACTGAATATACTTTTGTATCAAGAGTTTATTCAGAACATGGATTATTTTTGAACATTAAAACACAACATGACCTGTTGGTACTTATTCGATGAAGTCCAAATCCTTTAGTCTGAAAGGAAAGACTCTCCAAGTTCTAGCTCCAACGAGTTTTTCCTGCTGGCCTTCTCACGCTACCGGCAGCATGGCTCTCAGGACATTCCTTGTACATCCCCATCTCTGTACCTTTGTTTAGAGCTCTCCCTCTCCTGGAAAGTCCCGACCCTGATCGGCAAGAACGCATTTCATCTGTTACCATCTTCATTTTCTTTATAACTTTATACTATGGCCCTTGATCCCAGTTTGCTGTATGTTTGAGGTAGGTGTCTTTCCTACAAGATGGTATGATATTTTATACATAGAAAGTGTTCAAAATATGCCAATGCCTTGAACCAAATTTATAATTTCACATGTCTCAGCCACAGCTTCTAAGAACAGCTGAGATCACCCTTCCCCAAGGTAAGGAAGGAGCAGGATCTGGAATTTACCCCATCAGGGAGGGGGTTGGACTAGGCCAGTAATACATCTCAGCCTGGGATGTTCTGCAAGAATGCATCTCATCCCCTGGTTTACTCCCAAGGTCACTCAGCTCTCTATCTCTTTGTCCAAAGACCCCCCAGAGTCAATGGTGCTGCTATGCTCAGAACTGAGCACTGGCCCTGTGGAATTGGACAGGGGAGAGAGAGAGACAGAGAGAGACGTCCATTGCCCTGGACCACAGTCTAGGGTTTAAACTCAGTTGTCACTATTATTTGAAGCCTATTAAGTTTATTTATGTTCCAAAGCAGGTCCACTAGAGAAGGACCATCATAGTCATAAATATCAGGGCTGCTGTTCTCCAGACACAGCTGGGCCTGTGGGCCCCTCCCCTTCTCAGCTCTGCAGACCCCACTTACAGGCAGGAGCCACATGCTCAGATTCAGGACAGCGCCCGCATCCTATCTGACCAATCCTGTCCACTCAGCCAGCACAACACATGCTCCTTCTGCATATCTGGGGTAGCTGGAGTGTGTCTGAACAAGACTCCGCGATCTGGGGGAGGGATGGCGTCTTCCAGTCCTACCCAAGTCATATGCACAAGGATCAGGAGCCCAGGGGTCCAGGCTTTCTCCTCAAAGAACCATGGGGACACAAGGATGGGCACTGAACCTGGGCACATCTAGAAGTCCATAAGAGAACACAGGACCGCTGGATATGATGTCCTCTGAGTTCTTGGCTGCATGGGGTTTTCATTTCATGTACCAGTGTGGGTTGGAGGAGACCTTTTAGTCCTAAGAGCCAGTGTCTTCAAAGCATATCCCACTGTACACTGGCCTTGGGAGAGTCTCCATGGAAAAGTAAAGGATATCTTGTGGTCAGAAAAGTTTATGAAACACTAAATATCCATTAAATCCTCCTCTGGGGAGAGTCACAATGTATATTTGCATATTAAAGGTCCCGAGAAGTCCTGCAGTAGAATGTACTTTCAGGGTGCTCTAAACATATTTGACAAAAGTATCCTTTTTTGGTAATCCTTATGAACATCCCTTGATAGGAGTGTTACATGGAGTACATTTTGGGAAGAGCTGCCTTTAGAGGTGTGTAAGCAATTCCCTCCCTTCCTTTAGCAAAGCCTAGGAGGAGAAACTTCTCTAACTTTCCCTTCACCTGATCAGTCAGAGCATGCTCTGTTGGTTTAGAGCAGTGGTTCCTAGATTAGCAGCACATTTAAATTTGCTACCACTGCAAATTTTCAGACCCCAATTGAACCAGATGCTCTGAGGGTGAGATCCAACGATTTGTGTTTTAACATGCCCTCCAGTTAATCTGGATGCAAGCTGTTAGTCTAAAGTTTTGGAAATCTCTTTCTCTGAATAGGTCTTATTTTACCTTCTTCATTTTCTGTATATGGTTTTATTTATCCCATACTTAATTCCGAAAAGGAAAAGATATGAACAACCAGTACTAAAATACTCACATACTAGCACAATTAAAACATGCATGCACACACAGAGAAACACTCCTTCCAATAATTCCACTTCTCTTCAATAATTCCACTTACCTCCTTCAGATCTGTAAGGCCCTCCTTGACCATTTCCAAAATGTCAATGTCCTCCCACTGGGCCTCCCTACTACCCTTCCTCCTCTACTTTATTTTTCTCCAGCATGTACAGAAGACAAAGGAGCCCAGTGGGCCACAGTCCATGGGGTCACCAAGAGTGGGATGAGACTGAGCATGGGCGCACACACACACACACACACACACTATCCAATATACTGTAAATTTTTATATCAATTTTCTTGCTCCCATCTAAAATCTAAATTCCATGGAAGCAGGGCTTTTCATCCGTTTCATCTCCTGCTTTTCCCTAGAACCAAAATGCCTCCAGCTTTAACCGTTGTTTAGTCATTCAGTTGTGTCGAATCTTTGCGACCCCGTGAACTGTAGCCCGTCAGGCTCCTCTGTGCATGGGATTTCCCAGGCAAGAATGCTGGAGTGGGTTGCCATTTCCTTCTCTAGGGGATCTTGCCGACCCAGGGATCGAACACACTGCAGGAGGATTCTTTACGCTTGAGCCAGCAGGGAAGCCCCTCTGCCTTAGTACATATTTGTTTAATGAGTGAGCCTTATTACAAGGAGTTAGGTGAGGGCCACTGCCTTGACAAAACAATTTCACTGGAGTTTCCGGGCATGCACAGAGTTACAGAGATCTCTAACTAATAACAGGAAATCAGACACTCCTGAAAAGGACAGAATTAGTGACACCCTCTTTTAGCCTGGAGGGCTCCTTGGGTGGGTAACAGAGCTATTGCTGGAGGCAGTCTGCCCCTGATGGATGGTGTCAGAGCCACAAGACTAAAATAGCTTCCACGGAGGAAACTTTTCTCTCTCCAGTGAGAAATGGACAGGCTTCTGCCCACAGATGTCTGTACTGAACTTACCTCCTGGCAGGGAGAAGCCGAAAGGGCGTGAAAGACAGGAAACTCTGCTGGTTTCATCAGTTTCGCAGGTTAAAAGTGGCAGGGCCTGAGGGGAAGATGGGAAGAGGGGGCGGCGGCAGAGCCGTCGACCATACTGAGTTATTTTTCAACAGCCTGCCAGGGCAGTAGCCCCCACCTCGGAAGAACGTATCCAGCACTGATAAATTTATAAAGTATTTGACCTTTAATCAATCCTAATATTTTCAATCCACAGAGCCTTCTTAAACGCCTGCAGCCTGCCCCTGGGCCCCTATTCATCACAATTACTGCTCCAACTGTCGGAGGCAGTGCATGAAACGGCGCACGCTGACGTCCAATATTTTATCACTAATAAAGAGAAACATCCCAAGTATTTGCACAGTTCTGATACTTTCCAGCCTCGAGCCCAGGAAAAGGGGGAGCGTGGTAGATTTATGCTCACTGCCCGGCATTCTTATTGGCCTTCTCGGCTGGAGCCTCTGGGACCGCTGGTCTCTGGCGCTTCACAGCCACAGACTCCGGCAAGCCTGCGGGAAGCTGGCCGGGCGCGCGCCAGACGGCCTGGGAGGGGCCCGCCGAGCACACAGTAGGCCCTTCCTCCGGCATCTGGAAAGTGGTGCGAAACATTATAAAGGCGATTTTTAAAAATCATGATTTGGCAAGGGCTCGCCTACACTGGTGGCTTTGTAAACAGATCAGTTGTTTATGAGGAATCTTGTTCCGGTTGTTGCCGCGTTTCGCCTTCCGTACCGCCCCCCTCCCCGCCCTCCACCATCCCCAGGCTGTGTCTGCGCGCAGCCAGGTCCCTTCTCAGACTCAGGACACTCCCTCTTTGGCCTCCCAGCTCCAAGCAGAGGGAAGCTCAGTTTCCAGCCAGTGTTCAGACGGCTGCGTCTACATGGCACCCAAACATCTGGATGAAATGTAAATAAAACAAGCAGATGTTTCTTCTTCCTTATAGCAGGTGCCTTGGCAGAGCCCTCTGCTGTAGGCTATATGGGAAGGGCTTTCTGGAGTCTGGGGCCCGGAGCAGGTTGGGGAGTGCAGCCCACTCCTTATCGAGGAGCTGGTCACTCCAGTCTCACAGAGAGGAAAGAATGAACAAATACAGCCAGACACCCCTGGGGAGAAGGTGCTGGCAACTGGATAGTGGTGCTTGTGTGGACAGGATGGAGGGTTTGGGAACTAGGGGCAAGAGGAAGGAGAGGGGTAGAGACTTCCTGATGCAAATCAGTGGGGAGAAGAGTTGATATCAAATCCCTCTTGAATTTCGTTGTGAACAAGGATTCTCTGAGCCTCTGCATTCTACACCACTGCCATCCAGTAGTTCAGTTCAATCCAGTCACTCAGTGTCTGACTCTTTGCAACCCCATGGACTGCAGCACGCCAGGCTTCCTGTCCATCACCAACTCCCAGAGCTTGCTCAAACTCATGTCCATTGAGTCTGTGATGCCATCCAATCATCTCATCCTCTGTCATTCCCTTCTCCTCCTGCCTTCAATCTCTCCCAGCATCAGGTTCTTTTCTAATGAGTCAGTTCTTCGCGTCAAGTGGCCCAAGTATTGGAGTTTCAGCTTCAGCATCAGTCCTTACGATGAATATTCAGGACTGATTTCTTTTAGGATTGACTGGTTTGATCTCCTTGCAGTCCAAGGGACTCTGAAGAGTCTTCTCCAACATCACAGTTCAAAAGCATCAATTCTTCAGCATCCAGTAGGGGGAGAAGAAATGGCCTCCTCTGTACCCCAGGGACCAAGTCGCACAGAAGCGGGGCTTAGAAAGTGGCACAAATTTCCCCATCTCACCCCCTGTTCTAAAAGGAGACCAAAGTGCAATCACTTCAGACTAATAAAGGAGAGTTAAGATATCTATGAAAGGGATCATTGAAGAAGGAGGGGGGACAGAGAAACAGAGGAGATTCACTGGTTACCAATCATCTTCCTTCACTCCTTCCATTCTTTCCACCCTGACCCTGTGTGTCACACTGTCACACTCCCCCAGACCTGTGAGTAACACTGAACACACTCTCCCAGCTCTCTCCCCCAAGCCCCCAGTCCTGTGTGTGACACTAAAAACAGTCCCCCAGTCCTCTGCCCCACTCTACCGCTCTAGCACTGGGTGTAACTGGGACATGGTCTCCCTTCCTCCCCCTACTCCCTTAGTTCCTGTGTGTAGCACTGAATACACTCCCCCATCCTGTCCCCAGATTTCTAGCCCAGGTGGAACACTGACATCCCCAAGCCCCCAACCCTGTGTGTGACATAAACACTCCTTCCAGTCCTTTCCGCTACTAGCCCATCCCTTGGGTGAAGCATGGCGGGCACTCCTTTGGCACCCCCATAGATAGCCCTTATGTGTCAAACCAAACACATTCCTCAGGGCTGCCTTCCTCGGAAGCAACTTTTTTACCCACTATCTCCAGAGAGACTTTCAGGACCCTGCAGTGATCCTTTGCCTGCCACCTGCACCACCCCACAACCACCCCGAACCAGCACAAACAAATAAGCATTGTTGTGTGAGTGTGTATCTGTGTGTGTCGAACATGGCAGTAATCCGAAGGTTGCTGTTCCCATCTCCCCCACTCATTCGCTGACTATTGGGTTTTGCGCCAAAGGCAATATTTTCCGTTGACCTCAGTGTTCATATCTGTAAAATTGAGCTACAGTTCAACATCCAGCTATCCGGTACCCGTGGGAAAGCATCTGATTTCCACATCGAGAAACCAGCTACTGGACTGTGGTTGGGACCAGGTGAGGCACAGTTTGGGGAAGGAGATTATACTTTGGTAGAGAAGCCATTTTTTCATTGTTTTTCTTGCCTTTTTTTTTTTAAATGAAACAGGAAGAACCGAGCCATGCCCCAAGGCTGTGGGTTTTTTAAGCAAAGACTTTCCCCCCTGATAACCACAGCGACCCCTAAAAGAAGCAGAGGGCTTCCTCTCACTTTGGGGAGGGTGGGTAAGAAATCAGACACAAAGAAAACTGGAGTATGGGTGAGCCAAACCCCCTTCCCCCAAGTAGCCTTGCTCTTCTGTATCACGGGTTAGAAGTTTATAGGAATTCTGGATCCATGGTTTCCTACGGTCCCTTTTACAGATCTTGTTAATTTATTACCCGTGGTTACACTTTTAATGGAAATCATGAAGAAATGGTAAAGGAAACATGAGCTAATTTTTTTCCAGTGACACATTTCACTGCTATTTAAATAGCCGTTCTGCCAAACCAAACACAGCGCTTACAGCCAGCGGTGACACATGAAGGAGATGGCTGTGGCCGATCCTGCCCGCGGCATGCAGAACAGGCGAGACTTTCTCTCAGCTTCCCCAAGGGCTGGATGCCAAGCGGGGTGGGGGTGGATGGCGGGGTGGCGGGAGCTGGAGCCTGGGGCACAGCTGGAGCCCCAGCGCCTGGTGATCGCCGCTCCCACCCTCTCCCAGGCAGGGCTATTTCTCTCTGCCTGGAGCCCACTCCTTGCCCCCCATGAAAGGCCCTGGGGTGACTGTTTCCCCAGCAGCCCCAGGGCACCCCCCACCAGAGCAGTCCACAACCAGGCCATGACGAACTGAGGCTGCCTGGCACTCACTGCTGGATGATCTGCTCAAGCCTCTAAATGGGAACATTATCAGGTTGTATAAAACCAGGGACAGACTTTGGGGAAAGCCTGGCCAGCTTTGTTCAGTTCTGCGGTGGTGGTGGCCGTGACCGTGACCACGCCTACACAGGGCGCCTTTGTTGGGCAAACCCAGAGCCTCTGACTTCTCCTCACAAACATTTGCCTCTGACACTTTCTTGCTCCCTGGCTGTGGGGCTGTGATGTCACCCAGCACTTATTCACTTTTCAAGAAGCCAATTGATAGCACATAGTGGAAAGGTGCCAACAGGGTACCTCTTAAAAAGCTTTCTTCACAAGAGAAAAAAAACATGTAACTCTATGTGGTGATGGGTAGTAACTAGACTTATTACAATGATCATTTCATTATGTATACAAATAGCAAGTTATTTGCAGTGTGTACCTGAAACTATCATACTGTAGTATGTCAATTATATCCCAATGTTTTAAAAAGAAGAAGCTGAACAAGAGCTCTGGCATTTGGTGAGACAGAAGCTGGGGCCTGGAGTGTCGGGGAAGGGGGAACAAGCCACAGAGGCTCTGGCCATAGCTGGTACAGGGCAGGAGCGGAGAAGGGAGCCCTTGTTGTCCAATCCTCCCCAGGATTTAAAAATGCAGTGGGACTGAGGAAAAGGAAGTGTGTAGGGGCTGACATCTGGCCCTTGGAGACCTGGGATCAGCTGTCAAATTCAGGGGCCCTGTGAGAGCCCTGTGGCACTGACATTCTCACGTTGGTCTCCTCTGATGAATAGCAGGGGAGCGGGTGGGGGGTGATTCAAGGAGGGTGAGATGGGAACAGAGTGTTCGGGAGGGAGAAGCCTGCAGGAGCTGAGGCTTTTGCCCCACTCAGGCCTCACTGGAGCTTGAACAAGCATGACCACATCTCTATCCCCGCCATGGCATGTTCCGTGGCCCCCAGAGCCCCTTGTGAGTGTCAAGGTGGGCAGAGCAGAGGGCCTGTGACAGAATTTGCCAGCAGGCCTGCTGGCATCTTGGGAGAAACCACACTCTCCCCTCTGCTTTCCAGAGAGAAAACCCACTTTAGTGAGGCTTCAGAGAGAAGTTAACTGTCATCTTTTCTTTGCCAAAAAGTATATTAAATTCACTGACCACATTTTTCCAAACCCGAGTGCAGAGGACATTAGATGCAATGCACCCTGGCTGTGGGCTCTGGTGCGCTGGGCACCCCACACATTTCATTTTGCATTATTAATACTTAAAGCAAAGCAGCTGTTCTCTGCACACATAGAGCCCAGAGCTTGTCCACAATTCCTGCGAAGACATCTCCCTGGGACAAGATGCACCAGCTAGAAAGCCACTGATCCTCAGGGGTTGGGCCTCCTGGGGCAAAGTTCTCCAAGCAGCCATTTGTTGATCTCCAGTGACATTCTGGGCCGTTCCTGGGCCAGGGGCTTGGTGGTTTATTGGGAAGAGCAGATTCTGTTGATCTAGCTTAGGTAAGATTCAGTGAGTCCACTCTGAACAGATTTTTGAGAGGGGTGAGAAGATGTCTCTGATACACCAGCCTCTTCTTTAAGCCCTGGGCCCCAGGGTGAGGTTCCCTGGACTTTCATGTGTTCTCCCCAACCCTTTTCTCCTTCAAAACTAGAACTCTAATACCAAGCTTTTGCATCTTGGAACCTGGCATCCTCCTGCTAGTGTTTGCACATTAAAGCCTCATCACTCAGCCTGGTGAGGAGGTTCTTGCCTGGGTCTGTGGGACAGCCTGTCACCCAAAGCCCCCTCCCCAACCTGCCTTGGTTCGATCACCTCCAGCTCCCTGTGCAGCAGCAACCTGGGGCTGCTCTGGCTCCAGACGCACTAAACACAGTCCTTCCGTAGACCGTCTGCTTCTTCTACTTGCCTTTGAAGTCTCAGGACAAAAGTTACCTCCTCTCAGCACCCCTCCTACTATAGGATGAACTAATTACTTACTCCTCTCGCCTCCCCTAACACTTTATGTTCCATTCTATTTTGGCGGATATCTCATTCTATCATCAACCTTTCTTTCTATACTTTTAAAGACTAATATTTATAGAGCACTTCCTAGGTACATGATTCTTTAAGTAGAATTATGTTAATGCATCATATAATTCTCACAATAACTTTATGAAATGCGTTCTGTAATTATCCCGATTTCGCAGATGACAAAACAGAGGCTTAGAGATGGTAAGTAGTATGCCCAAGGTTACATAATTAAGAGGTCTCTATTTCCGCCCAGAGCTGCTTAAGGAAGAAGGTGTGTGACTTGTGCTTCCAGGGCCTACCTAACACTCTGTCTCTTTATAGGTGTTTGATGCATGCTTGTTGATACAATAATAAAAATAAACAGAGCAAGCAGAGGGACTTTCTCAGGCCAGGATCTACTGAGATACCCTAGTGTCACTATTTAGGCAACTGCCCCAGCTCGAGCTCCTGGAGAACAAGGAGGAAAAAGTTGGCAGGAACACACGTGTTGTCTCAAATTCCAGTTCCATGTGAAGTTAAACTAGCTGTGTCTCTGTTTTCTCATTTACAAACTGGTGAAAATAAGAATACCAACCTAATTTAATCCTTACTACAACCAACCCAATCAATCCTGCCTGACCTGGATAAAACAGGGCAGGAGGTTGACACGTGGAAAAAAATGTAAGGATTAAGTGGAGTGATCTGTGGGTAGAATGAATACATGTATTTGTACGGCTGAGTCCCTTTGATATTCATCTGAAACTACCACAGCATTGTTAGTCAGCTGTACCCCAATACAAAATGGTTTTGGTGTTAAAAATAAAAACTGAAAAAGAATGCAGCCAGATGGCAAAAATAAATAAATAAGTAAATTAAGTGATACGTGGAGAGCACGTAACCCAGTTATTGCCGCAGTATAGACAAGCACGTCCATGTCTTATTCCTGCACACTGAAGTGCTCTGACAGCATGGGTGAAAACAATGTATTATATTTACATAGGGCTCCACGAGGCTCTGCTACAGCATCTCTTGATTTAACCCCCGCAACTTCTGCAAGCCAAATACTACTACAGTCCTGTTGTAGACATTCAGTGCTATACAGCAAACCACTCCCAAACTCAGCTGACTTAATAACATCTCTTTTGCTCACAAATCTGGAATTTGTACAGGGCTGGGTAGGGAAGCTCTTCTCTGCTCCATTTGGCACCAGCCCGAGAAACTTGAAGACTCGGGGTCAGAAGAATCAGAAGGCTCTCACTTACCACGGATGCTGGCTGGAACACTCAGCTAGCACCTACACATGCTCCCTCCAAGTGGCCTGAGCTTTCTCAAAGACCAGGGGCCAAGTTCCAGTGAGAGAGAGAGATTGAGAGGCAGTCAGTGAAAGCCATATGCTTGTACGGCCTAGCCTAGGAAGTCACCCAGTGTCATTTCTGACACACTTTATTTGTTGAGGCAGTCACAGAGACCTGCCCAGGCTCAAGGGGAGGGGACATAGACTCCACCTCTTAATGAGAATAATAAGGTTTCTGGAAGAGAGTGTTGGACTGGAAATACTGTTATGGCCTTTTTGGGAAACACAGAGTCCCAATTTGCAGAGAACATTGAGGGGAGGAGCTATGTGGTGACCTGTGCACAACATCCATGAGTGACAAAGCCAGAACTGGAACCCAGGTCTTCTGACTCCAAATCCCAAGCTTTTTACACAGAAATATGTCCCTTCCAATCCCATTCGTCCAGGCTTCGGAAAGACCCAGCCCCTTGTCTACATAATGAGTCTTTCAGAGCAAGCCTCCTCGCAGGCCCACGCGCGCGCACGCACACACACACACCCAGAGCCACAGCTTAACTTCCTTCCAGCAGCACCTTTAGCCCCATGGACCTGGTGATGTAAAGAGTTCCTCAGTGTTTCAGACCCCACTTGGCTGCATCCCTGCCAGGCCAAGCTGAGTTGAGGGACCCAGGGCAACCAGGAACCAGAGCTGGGGAGTCCTGATGCTCAGGACTGATGGTGGGAAGGAATGACAGGAGACAGCATCTATAATTCCAGACAACAGCAGGAGCTAGAAGACAGTGGGTAATTTGGGTAATTTTTGGAAAATGTGAGTGTGATGTCGGCCTCAGTGAAAGAGAGAAGAAAGTGGCGAGGAGTGGGGGATGGTCCTGGGGTAGGGGCCAGTGGGGAAAGGCAAAGACAGTGGAGTTGTAACGTGAGAAAGTTTATTAGTCTCAAAAAGTTTAACTTGAAGCTCACAGCCTGCCCCCACGCCTCTGCCCAGCATGGGCAAATAACACATGTGATTGTAAGCTGTGCTGGTGGGTCCTGGTTGAGTCCAGGATGGGAGGTGGGAATGCATTGATTTCTTCACGGATTATTGAGCATGAGCACAAAGCCAGCCCTTTGCCAGCCCAGGGACATCAAGAATCAGCAAGGAGCCCTGAGAAATCCCTGCCCGGGTCAGGTGGGAGGAGGCTGCAGAGGTCAGGGTTGGGGCAGTTCAACCCTTTGGGGAATTTGGCTGGTGCGTCTAGCAGTGCTCTGATTGGCTGGTTAAGGCTCCATCCGAAGAACCGGGTGCTCCCTGGACAACTTGTCCGATGTGCAGAGCCAGGTATCAGCCAGCACACAGTGGGGGCAGCCTGGATTCTGACAGTGATGCGCACATATCCACAGCCAGGCACAGCTGGAATCACAGCTGGGTGACCTGGGGCAAGTCACTGAACCTCATGCAGACTGAGTGCAATGGGAGCAACAATTCCTACTCCAAAGAGGTGTCATGAGCCTTAAATAAGGATGGTTGGGTTAAAAATAAGGATGTATGCCCTGAGTGCTCTCCCTGGTGTCTGGCACCTACAATGCAACAACTGGTCATTCCTGTCCCTTTCTCTTTCCTATTCTTTCACAGAAAACCCAAACCATGATTCATCCTAAACCTTATCCAGTCCAGACCAGCAGAGCCAAAGAGAGGCAAAGCTCATGAAGACTTGGGGCAAGGGTTGTAGACAGAGGGTCTAACAGGCACTTTCTGCCTTTAGAGTCCATGGTACAGGTGCCCTTGCAGGACACTGAGCTGAGGTCACTGGGAGGAGGGGCACTGGGAGGGACTCTTGTCACCCTGGGGAGCTTGTCCTTAAGATCCAATCAGTCCCAAAGGCTATTCCTGAAACCTGCCATTCCATTACGCCCTGGGGAGGAGCCAGCAAGAACAAACAGAAGTGCAGGTGCCAGGGAAGGTTGCTTCATCTCCATTTTGGAGACACAGTCCTGGGCTTCTCTCTGCCTCTCTTTTCTCACCCAGAGAACAGGAGGGTTGGCCCTATGGTGTCCTATTAGTTCCCTCTGTTTTCCTCCTCTCTCCTTACGACCCCTCGTACCCCTTCCCACAGGCCATCCCAAACAAACCATGCTTATCAAGAGGGATACATTGGGTTGTCTGTGAGGATTTCTCTAGAGTCCTCTCTGTGGCTCCAGCTTCTGAGGCCCCCTGGCTGCCTTGTCTGAGCCAGGGCTGGGGTTCGGGTAGGGGCACTGCAGCCCCAGGCTTTCCCAGAGGACTCCGATGCTATTCTCACCTTTGGCCCTCTGAGATTCTTGGATAGTCTTAGACCCCCCTCCCAAAGTTGCTGGATGAAAAATAGAAACTTAGGGGTGAGGGTGAAAATTAACAAGGCTCAAACCTTGTCTGTGCCTTTCTGTTGAGACTAACAACCCAAAACAATCCTCCCTTCTCTTCTTCCCCCTCTCCTGGCAGCTCCAGGATCCTCCAATTGAGTCCTGCCTGGGCCGGATTAGGGAAAGAAGGAGGTTATGGTCCATGCAAGAGTCATACCCTGAACTTTATGGGGTTTGCAGCCCAGGTGCAGAGCTGGGTCCCGCCCTTTCTCAACAACAGCCAGAGAAATGAAATTCAGGCTCCATGGGGCAAGGAGGAAGCAAGGAGGCTTGGAAGACAAACTGCAGGGAGAAGATAAAAGGGTGTTTGTGTAGGGGTACAGACGGCAGCCTCCAGGTGAGGAATAAGAAGAACTTGTAAGGGAGTTGCTTGTGCCATAACCAGTAAGTGACAGGGGACAGGAAGTTGCCAGGGGTTGCCAGAAGGTTACTGATCAGGGAAGCAGGTTTCAGGCAAGCATGGAGAGCTGGGTTGCATTTCAGAAGAGCCCAGGGCCACCTTCCAGGGGCCACAGCTCACAGTCCCCAGAGGACCTGCAGCCACTATATTCTCTCAGAACCACTCCTGTCTTCCTCATCCTCAGACCTTTAGCTCCACAGAGGAGCCTCAGGGCAGCTGGAGCCCAACATTCCCTGGGCCCTTCCAGCCCCAACATTTATCTTCGGGTTATTTTCATTCCCAAGAACAAAGAAGCTTTCTATTCAGCAAGTGGTGAGAACCACACCTCTGACAAGCCATAGATCACCCTCAAGGAGAGCAGGCAGGAGGGGCTGGTGGCCAGCACGTGGGGCTGCTTCACCCTCCCACCCAGACCCATGGAGGGGGCATCTGGCTCCTGGCCTGCTGGAGGGTCCCAGCAGAAGGCAGAAAGTGTACGGGACAAACCGGTTCTGGAGCCAGAGGCCGAGCAGAGGTAGGAAGAGGGAGAATTTGGACTCTCAGGGAGGATGACGCTCTGGGCAAACCCTGCTTGAAGCCAAACTCTATGGGCTCAGTCTCCTCATGTGAGATATGTGTTGGTCTCCCAAGTCATCTAGGGAACTCTAAAAAAAGAAGGGCAATAAAAGCTCATGGTTTATAAAGACCAACAGTACAGAAAAGGTACGTAGTGGATTCATATCCCCAGTGGCTGCCATTGTAGCTGAATTCCTTGTTTTCTTCAATAAGTATATTTGAATACACTGGCATGTATAAGTATAGATACACATATAGACATGTATATACATACAGGCAGGGCTTCCTCGGTGGCTCAGCAGTAAAGACTCCTCCTGCCAATGCAGGAGACAAGAGTTCGATCGTGGGTTGGGAAGATCCCCTGGAGAAGGAACTGGCAACCCACACCAGTGTTCTTGTCTGGGAAATCCCACGTACTGAGGAGTCTGGAGGGCTACAGTCCATGGGGTCACAAGAGTCAGACATGACTTAGCGACTAAACCTCTACTACCCCACACGTTCAAGCATAAAAATTATCCATTTGTATATATTTGCTGAGAAATTAAACACACTACAAGGTCCTTTCTACACTTAGCCATATAATTTGTAAGTCACTCCATATTTTGTACATATAGAACTGTTTCCCAGTTACTGATATTTTAGTATTCTACTATATTGGTGGACACTGTGGTAATTCTCCATCTTTCTTTATTACAAATAGTACTGCAGTAAATATTCATGTAACATACTTCTTTGTGAACACTTCCAAGTACCAGTAGGACATACTCCTAGAAGAACTGCCAGGCAGATCAAAGGGCATGTGGATGTATTTTTGTTTTAATGGATATTGCTAAATTGCTCTTCATAAAGGTTGAACCCAGACATCAACGACATATGAGAGTGCCTCACATCTCAGGCCAATACAGTGTGTTTTTTACAGCTTTTTGATCCACATTAATTTAATCTGATAGATGAGAAAAATAACATTTCATTGTGGTTATAACTTGCATTTCACTCATTACAAATAAGGTTGAGAAACTTTTTAATGTGTTTCAAAGCCATCTGCATTAAGGGAGCTGTAAAATACACTGAACTCTGGATCCCACACTCAAAACTTTGATTCAGTAAACTCAAAAATCAGTTTTGTTTTTAAAGACTCGAGCCATTGAGGTAGATAAAGATCTTTTTAATATTTATTTTTGTTTGTTTATCTGGCTGCACCAGGTCTTAGTTGCAGGACGTGAAATTTTTGACCTTTGCTGTGGCACGCAGGCTCTTGGTTGCAGCGTGTGATATCCAGTTCCCTGACCAGGAATCAAACCTGGGCCCGTGTATTGGGAGCTTGGAGTCTTAGCCACCAGACCACCAGGGAAGTCCAGGGTAGATAAAGATCTCTTAAGGAGAACATAGAAAACATTCTCCATGAGAGAAAAGATGGATATATTACTTCAACTAAATTAAATTATAAATGCCTATCCATTAAAAGAGAATGAAAAGTCAAGCAACAGACTGGGTTTACAATATATATTCTACAAAGAACTCAGGCGAGAGTATATAAAGAACTCCTCCAAATCAACAAGAAAAAGAAAAAATCAACAACCAAACTTTTTTTTTTTTAATCTGTGTTTATTTGGCTGTGTTGGGTCTTAGTCGTGGCATGCTCAATCTTTGCTGTGGCATGTGGGATCCAGTTCCCTGACCAGGGATCAAACCCAGGCCCCCTGAATTGGGAGCTCGGAGTTTTATCCACTAGGCCACCAGGGAAATACCAACGACCCAATTTTTTAGGTAGAAAAAAAGATATAAAAAGATGAACAGATGTTTACCCATAACTCATCAGGGAAAAGTAAATTAAAACCACAATGAGGTATCACTACCAGCAGTATATTGACAAATATTTAACAACCAAGTTCCAGAAATTAAAACTTTTTGCGGTGTAAACACTACCACTATGGCTGATTTCAAGCTATGAGTGTGACATCACTGATTGCAGAATTGGGAAGAGGTATGTACAACTGACTCTCATAAGCCACAGAAGCCAGCTCCAGCACGTCACAGAGGCCTCACCACACCCAACGTGAAGGTAAAATAAAAAAGACTGATCACACCAAGTGCTGGTAAGGATGTAGAGCAAGTAGAACTCTAAACACACTGCTAGGATGAGTGTGAATTGGTACAATCACCCTGGGAAACCGGTAGTAATTACTAAAGCCGAATGTTGTCTGATTCAATGATATGTGTTCCCCACAACAATGCATATCCCACAGAAGTGAATACATATGTGATGGCTAATTTTGAGTGTCAACTTGATGGGCCCAGGAGGTCCTCAGGCTTTTGGTCAAATGTTATTCTGGGTGGGTCTGTAAGGATGTTTTTGTTTCTTTTTTTAATCTTAAAAATGTGCTTATTTATTTTTTATTTTGGCTGTGCTGGGTCTTCATTGTAACATGTGGGGGCTTCTCTTCTTGCAGAGCACAGGTTCTAGAGTACACAGGCTCAGTAATTGCATTGTGCAGGCTTCTCTAGCTGTGGTGCACAGGCTTAATTGCCCCACGGCATGTGGAATCTTTGTTCCCCATCAGAGATCAAACCCACATCCCCTGCACTGGAAGGAGGATTCTTAACTACTGGACCACAAGAGAAGTCCCTGCAAGGGTGTTTTTGGATGAGATTAACATTTGAATCAGTAAACTGAGTAATGCTGATTGCCCTCCCCAGTGTAAGTGGGCACCATCTAATCAGCTGAAGACCTGAATAAAACAAAATGGCTGAGTAAGAAGTTCCTCCTGCCTGACTGCCCTCAAGGGGGCATCAGTTCTTTCATTCCTGTGGACTCAATACTGAAACAGCAGTTCTTTCTGGGTCTTGAGCCTGTTCGTCTGCTAGCACTGGAACTTACACCATCAGCTCTCCTGGTTCTCAGGCCTTTGGATTCAGACTGGAATTTACCATCAGCTCTGGTGTGGGTCTAGTGAACACAGATCCTGGGACTTGTCAACCTCTATAATCACATGGGGCAATTCCATGAGAC
The DNA here is from genome assembly GCF_002263795.3 of Bos taurus. Classification (NCBI taxonomy): domain Eukaryota; kingdom Metazoa; phylum Chordata; class Mammalia; order Artiodactyla; family Bovidae; genus Bos; species Bos taurus. The sequence continues at coordinate 24,412,381 of NC_037338.1, forward strand.
CATGTGCTGCGGCTACCGAAGTCTGTGCACTCTAGGGCCTGTGGTCCGCGACAAGAGAAGCCACTACAATGAGAAGCCTGTGTACGACAACAGAATAGCCCCTGCTCACCAAAGCTAGAGAAAGCTCATCTGCAGCAGGGAAGACCCAGCACAGCCAAAAATAAGTAAATAAGGAAAGACTATGTATATGAACTTTTAAAATAGGCAAAACTAATCTGTTTTAAAAGGAGTATGTCAAGGCTGCATATTGTCACCCTGCTTATTTAATTTATATGCAGAGTACATCATGAGAAACTCTGGGCTGGAAGAAGCGCAAGCTGGAATCAAGATTGCTGGAAGAAACATCAATAACCTCAGATATGCAGATGACACCACCCTTACGGCAGAAAGTGAAGAAGAACTGAAGAACCTCTTGGTGAAAGTGAAAGAGGAGAGTGAAAAAGTTGGCTTAAAGCTCAACATTCAGAAAACTAAGACCATGGCATCTGATCCCATCACTTCATGGCAAATAGATGGAGAAACAGTGGAAACAGTGGCAGACTTTATTTTTTAGGGCTCCAAAATCACTGCAGATGGTGACTGCAGCCATGAAATTAAAAGAAGCTTGCTCCTTGGAAGAAAAGGTATGACCAACCTAGACAGCATATTAAAAAGCAGAGACATTACATTGCCAACAAAGGTCCGTCTAGACAAGGCTATGGTTTTTCCAGTGGTCATGTATGGATGTGAGAGTTGGACTAGAAAGAAAACTGAGTGACAAAGAATTGATGCTTTTGAACTGTGGTGTTGGAGAATACACTTGAGAATCCCTTAGACTGCAAGGAGATCCGACCTGTCAATCCTAAAAGAAATCAGTCCTGAATATCCATTGGAAGAACTGATGCTGAAGCTGAAACTCCAACACTTTGGCCACCTGATGTGGCCAACTCATTGGAAAAGACGCTGATGCTGGGAAAGATTGAAGGAGGGAGGAGAAGGGGACGACAGAGGATGAGATGGTTGTACGGCATCACTGACATGATGGACGTGAGTTTGAGCAAACTCCAGGAGTCAGTGATGGACAGGGAAGCCTGGTGTGCTGCAGTCCATGGGGTCACAAAGTGTCAGACACGACTGAGTGACTGAACTGACCTGAATCTGTTTTAAGCTAAATCAGAATGGCAATTACCTTTAGGGGAGTTGGTTTCAACATGAAGCAAGTATGAGGAAATGTACTGCAATTTGAGAGTTCTATATTTCTATAGAAAGGTTCTGTATTTTGTTATGGATGGTAGTTGCTGCTGCTGCTGCTAAGTCACTTCAGTCGTGTCCGACTCTGTGTAACCCCATAGACGGCAGCCCACCAGGCTCCCCGGTCCCTGGGATTCTCCGGGCAAGAACACTGGAGTGGGTTGCTATTTCCTTCTCCAATGCATGAAAGTGAAAAGTGAAAGTGAAGTTGCTCAGTCGTGTCCGACTCTTAGTGACCCCATGGACTGCAGCCCACCAGGCTCCTCCGTCCATGGGATTTTCCAGGCAAGAGTACTGGAGTGGGGTGCCATTGCCTTCTCCATGGATGGTAGTTACAAGGGTAAAAATCCACTCAACAGTACCCAACTTAAGATTCATATCCTTCACTGTTTACATGATGGACCACAGTATAATTTTTACAGTGAAAATCCTTTTTCAAAACTACCAGCTATTTCTGATGATCAGCCTGGTATAGGAAACTTTGGGCTTGGAATCTGAAAGTCCCCTTAGAGCTAGCATTCTGTGAATGTGAGAATGGCTCAAGGACAAAAGCAAGAAGAAAGGAGCAGAGTGTAGAGGCAAGGGCTGAAAAACAGAAAAAAAGGGAGACCTTTGGGCAGAGACAGAACTGCCACTCAAGGAGTTACCAAAAAGACATAAACATCCTCGGGCTGGGAGCCACCTGAACACATATGTGGGCCAGGGGAGAAGGCAAGACGGATTATGCAAGAACAAAAAAAGACTATATGGTAGAGAAAGACACTCAAATTGATGAGCTCAAACCCAGGGGTGATCCAGATTTCATGACATGGACTCAAGACTGGTATAACTTGAGGAAGGGGGACTCCAGGAAAAAGAAGGCAAATTTATGAATATAAAGTCAGATACAAGAGTATATGTTGATTATGGTTACCAAAGGGAAGAGCAGGGAGGTGGGGAGAATAAATTAGGAGTTTGGAGTTAACAGATAAACACTACTATATATAAAATAGATGAAACTATTTGCAGGGCAGAAATAGAGATACAGACATAGAGAAAGGACATATATATATGGACACAGAGGGGAAGGGTAGGATGGCACAAATTGGAAGACCCCTTAAGACTGACATATATACACTGCTGCTGCTACTGCTGCTGCTAAGTCACTTCAGTCACGTCTGACTCTGTGCAACCCCATAGACGGCAGCCCATCAGGCGCCTCTGTCCCCGGGATTCTCCAGGCAAGCATACTGGAGTGGATTGCCATTTCCTTCTCCACACATATACATTACCATGTGTAAAATGGAAGCCACCCTGGACTTCCCTTGTAGCACAGCTGGTAAAGAATCTGCCTGCAATGAGGGAGACCCAGGTTTGATCCCTGGGTTGGGAAGATCCCCTGGAGAAGGGAAAGGCTACCCACTCCAGTATTCTGGCCTGGAGAATTCCATGGACTCTACAGTCCATGGGGTCGCAAAGAATTGGACATGACTGAGCGACTTTCACTCACTCACTCATGAATAAAATAGCTAGAAACTCAGGCATATGAAGACAGGCAGAGACTGGAGTGATGCTGCCACAAGCCAAGGAACTCCAGGAGCTTAAAAAGGCAAGGAAGGTTTAAAGCATTCTTCCCTAGAGCCTTTGCAGAGAGGGCCAGCCTTCTGGACTCCAGAACTGTGAGAAAAATATATTTCTGTTGTTTTAAGTCACCCTGTTTCTGGTAATTTGTTATAGCATCTCTAGGCAGCTAACACAGATTCCATTCCAAACTTTGTTTCTCCTCCATTACCCAAACATTTCTTGTGGGATTGTGATACAACACATTCACAATCTGAAATGCCCTCCAGCCATGTTACCTCAAGGCACAGGTAGGGCAGCAGAGTAAACTGCAGAGAAGTCCCCCCGGAAGCCCCTCCCATAGCAGACGGCCAGCAGTAATTTAACTACAACACTAAAGTGAATGGAAGCCTCATAAATACAACTCAGTGAACCGAGACTAAACACATCCTGAACTTAGCTTCCCCTTAGCTGGGTCCCAACAAATCCCCTCACCTTCTCCAAGGCCACTCAATGCAGCAGAACTGTATAGCCAAGGAAATCAGAGCAGAGAGAGACAGACATCTTAACAATCATGGTTAAAGGATCTGACTTTTGTAATTTTACCAAACATATCACCTCATGGATGTAATGCTACGGTTCCCACCCTCAGATCCTTGGAAAGGCTTATACAAGTTTCACTGGGAGCTAAAACTTCTTTTGCTTCCTGGTAATCCCCTCTGTGGAGAAGGCAATGGCACCCCACTCCAGCACTCTTGCCTGGAAAATCCCATGGACGGAGGAGCCTGGTGGGCTGCAGTCCATGGGGTCTCGAAGAGTCGGACACGACTGAGCGACTTTACTTTCACTTTTCACTTTCATGCATTGGAGAAGGAAATAGCAACCCACTCCAGTGTTCTTGCCTGGAGAATCCCAGGGACCGGGGAGCCTGGTGGGCTGCCATCTATGGGGTTACACAGAGTCGGACACGACTGAAGTGACTTAGCAGCAGCAGCAGCAGCAATCCCCTCTGAGTCAACCTCCAGCATGAAGCACCACGTTTCCCCTGAGATATCTCAGGGGAACCGAGTGCTTTCTGGCACCGCCAACCAGAATGCTTTCCAGCGGACCCACTCTCCACTCTCAAGGATATACTTGGGGCAGACAAGTGATGTCAGTGCCATGGAAGGAAAGTGAGTATGGCAAATCCAATTTGGTTTCCATATTCCAGGCAAGGTTTTCAAATCAGAAAGAATAAATATTTGGAAGTCAGTTTAGAAGCTGGAATTAACTGAAGAGAACTGAGGCTTCTCTAAGAGCCTCTAAATTCATATTTTCTATTGCGGGGACTCACAAGAACTTGTGGATGAAACAGTGCTGTAACTCCAGTGTATCACGAAGGCTGGAAGAGATACTGGATTTTGGTAGCTGAGCAGACATAGTTGGAACTTTTTTTAAAAAGAGGAGGCTGGTACTGATAACTGTAGGCTATCAATCTCAGGGAAAATTCTGAAACAGATTTTGAGTGTGTGTATATGTCCATTTGGGGGCCAAGGCTGCAGAGTATTAGCAGGTTCCCAGAAAAGTTTATGACTCCTAAAGTGATCTAAAAGCATTGAGGAAAGATTTCCTCTGGGAAGAAAAATTTTTTCCCTGCTTCTCCCTGGTGGTTAAGTGAGAACACAGCAGAGAAAGAGCCCACTCATGGTCACACAGCAAAGTGATGGAAGAATCAGGACCAACACCCAGGGCTTCTGACTCCAAGTTCAAGGTTTGTTCCTTCTTCAACTTCTCACAGCTCCACCCTCATCCCATCATACATTTACATGGAAACCATCACTTTTTCCAAAATGCTTTTTTTTCCACCTCTCCATCAAATCGTATCAGGAGATGCCCAGAGCTCAGCTACAGGGGCAGGGTGTGGTTTATGAACTGTGTGTGTAAACTGTCCCACTCCTGAGAGGAGACTGACAGAGCCTGAGCCTAACACTCAATCCAAAGGAATCCTTTTGGATTTGGAAATCCCTAGACACGGCTTGGGAAATGAGGGCCTGGGTATAATGGGAAAACCATGAGAGGCTGACTGGAGATATATATCCTTTAAAGAGTATTTGGAGTTCCTTTCCAGGGAGTCAGAAAGGAATTCTCTGGGCGTATAGTGGGGTTCACTAAGCTCCTCTCTCCTGCCAAGTTAATTTCACTTTTTTCATAGATCCTCTACCCTGCCAGATTAGGGGAAGGAAGCAGACATATTTCTTCAAATTCTTGATAAAATTGCTTATAATGGACAAGAAGAAATATTGGATGAAAATGTTGTTGGAAGGTACATACATGTTTCGGGATTCACCCTTGTCTTACTCCGTTTAAACTTTTTATGCATGATGTAAATAAGGATATTATTGGCATGCTTCCTAAACTGCATACAATATTAAACTGGAATCACTGGCTTTCCAATCAATAAACCTTTATCAAAAGCTTCTAAATAAAGAAACCAAGGGGATGAAAGACATTTCTTCCTGCAAGAGCTCAGAGAAATAGCCCAGAATGGCACTGGAATGCTCCCAGCCTGTCTCCTCCTGAGGCAAAGGAATAGAATCAGTCTACTGTTGAAATGGAATCAGATATTTCTTCACTGATGCTATGGGAGAAAACGGGTCCACTGAACACCAGGTGGGGTTCATTTCTGGCCAGAGGTGGCCCCAGAACCCAGCTGGCTGACCCTGAACCTCAGATCCTGAGACCGAGTCCGGTCCCCACTGCCCAGCAGTGCAGGAGGACAGATGAATAGCAGGGCCTATGGCCTCTACCTGCCCTCCAGCCTCAGAAGAGGGAGATGCCCACCCTGGGTCTTTCGGGCTCTGCTGGAGGCTGTGTGGTGTTCCTGTGTGTGGCCCTTCAACTCCCAGACACTCCCAGAGGGAGAACAACGCATCCTTATCTTAGTCAACCCACAGTTGCACGCCAGGACCGGGGGTCTGATTCCAGTGGGCATGAAAACTGAGTCACAGCACAGCCCTCAGATGGACGGTCCCCACCAGTGTGCTTCCCAGAGTTCAGCAAAGCGCCTGACCCAGCCCTAATCCCGACACCAATAGCAAACCACGTGCTCACCCAAATCCCACCTGCCCCTCCCCCTCTTTGCTAACACACAACCATCTGAACCCCAGCCCAGGCCTCATGTAACCCAACGCTAACACTAAATAAAATAACTAAAATAACTCCCACACCAGCTTCCACGCCAAACAGTTTTATCCTGCCCTAAATTTAACTCCAATTCAAACTGCACCTTATGTCAAAAAAAAGACAGATTCTCTTCGCTGCCCCACAATCTGGTGGCCTTGACCAACAGCTGTCTGCAATTTGTACCTTGAAACATGCCCTACACAATTGTCCTTTGGGTTTAAAAATCTGATAGGAGACTCTTACCATTATTAAAGGATTTAATACACAGAAATCTATTTGGAAAGAACCAGATCTCAGAAGTGGACGACTGAGAAATAGAGACATTTTAGTTATTTCCTCTACAAACAGCAGACAGGGATGAAAGTTCTCAAGAAACTCTCCCACCCCAACCCTTGGTCTGCCAGGAGTCATCAGGAAATGGATTACCTTCAATTTATAAATGATGAATAATTGCTAGCTTCTAAGAAATGCTAGAAGAATCCAAAGGAAGATGCTAGCTTTTTACAGAGAAGATAGCTTTGTAAAGACACACCAGCATTTTTCATTCCAATTTAACTCCAGCTTCCACCTGACCCTGAAAGGCTGTAGAGGTCCCCAGCCTGTGACCCAAGGGCTGCAAAGCTAAATGTGAGGCAGGGAAGGTGGGATTTCAGAGCATGAGGCCTTAGGTAAGCTGCAGAGCTGTGCTCTGTTGGGAAAGGCAGAGGTCAGTCTAGAAATGTGACTCCAAAATAGGCTGTCAATCAAGGCGGAGCAAGACAAATAACCAGGGCTGAGACACAAAGCCCAGAGGCTGGACGGCAGGAGCGGGGGAGGCCGACAGGAAACTTCAGGTCGGGGCAGGCAGACAGGGGGCGAGTGGTCTGAAGTAATCCCGGGGTCCAGGTGCCAGCACCCCAAGCAGCTTTCACACCCTTTCAGTATAAGTTCATGGAAAAGCCATATCCCTTTTAATAAACATTTTTACTGATTAAAAAAAAATGAAGAATATTTACAAAGAATAAAAAGTTTGTAGAAGCAAATTAAAATTAACTACAACCTATTGACTTACGGTCACGTAAAGAGGCAAGATGTTACTAGCATTTAATTATTTCAAGAATTTATCCTTTTACCCTGTAGGTTCAGTTACTAACATCTAGATGGAAAAACAAAACTCCTGTTCCCTTTGTTTGTCTAGGAGGACAAAACCTCCTGAAAAGAAACCAAGGCCACAGCTGATGCTAGCCTACCCGATTCTATTTCGTGGCCTTCTGGGAAGACTGCTCTTCAATCAGTAAATGTGTATTGATCATCTCCTGTATGATCTGTGTATGCTCAGCACACGCAGATACCATCCCTTCTCAGGGCACTTCTACCCTTTGCAACAGTCCCCAGTGTTCCCCTAGCCCGGTCCTACAACATATCACTGACCCACGCTTGTGCACACACACCTGTATACTCCCATACCACAGCATCATACACACAGTTGCACACTCACACATACATTCAATCACACACACTCACATGCTCACATCACATCAACATACACTTATACACTCACAGATGACACACTCATATACATATAACTCACACTCTCACACACAAAGTCACTGATAAAGACACACACACACACACACACACACACTCAAGCCCCCAGTGTAAAGTCAGCTTTAGCATTTATCACATATAATGCCATTAATTATATTGGGTTAGCCAAAAAGTTTGGGTTTTTCCATACAATGTTAGAGAAAAATCCAAACAAACTTTCTGGCCAACCCAATATAATGTCTCTCGCTTATCTCTGTCTCAGCCTGGAAACTTCCTAAGTTCACTTCTGTGAGCTCATCTTCCCACACAGTGTCTGGCACTGTATGAACTTTGAAGCCATGACTAAGGTCTTTGGTCCAAGGGACAAGTCATCCTCTTTCAGACCTCTCTTTCTCCCTCAGGTCGAAGTTGAAACTGGGGGACATAAATCTAAGGGAACCCTTCAGAAAATCCTAGGATCTAGGGCCGCGCCCTCCCTGCGGTGCTCACCCCTCGGGTGGGAGAGGCAGAGATGAACTAGGGTGGGGGCAGGGCATCTCTGTTGGGGTCTGGCTGCCATCACTCATCCCTCATGCTTTGCCGTGACTTCCCACACCCCCAGGTGCCCACCCCTCCCCTGCACCAGCACACCCCTGGAGAGCTGGCTCCAGAAAACAACACCTGGGACTCCTGGAAGTGGGGGCAGATGGGGATCCGCCCTCCTCCCCGACCCCTACCACAATGCACCAATGCTGAGTCCCCTCACTTCCTTCCACAAGGCCAGCTGCAGGCAAGACCTTCTGCTGGGCTCTTCACCGCTCTCCACCTAGGGACCCATTAGCATTTTAAGGTTCTTATTCCCACACACATCCTGTCCTGGGATTGTCCTCCTCCTCGAGGCATTAGCACCTTCACCGCGCCTCTTATCACCCCAGCCCCGCCTACCTGGGGTCAGCCTTCAATCCACAAGTGTCTGGGGGAAGAGCCGGGAAACCTGGTCACACTTCCCAGGCGTGTCTCACAGTCCATCCCTTTCTGTCCAAGGCATGTCCTAAGTCCTGAGCCCCCTCCCATCTTTGCCCCCTCCCCCTACAAGAGGTGTTCCCATAATCAGTAGGCATCAGTGGGCTCTAATCAACCCCCTGTTTTGACTATTTTAGCAGCAATAAAAGGGCCATAAAGAGAAAGTCAGTGGGCCCTTCAGGAACAGGGATCTCCTTCGCTGTGATATAATGAAAAACACCAAGTGCTTCCTCGGAGCCCTAAGTGACAGCCCTGGCAGCGGGGCTATTGGAGGAAGCCTAATTATGCTATAAATTAAAGGGCTTTTTTTTTTAACCCAACATTATGACCTTTAATAAGATTGTTTTTACAACCGGCTGTCAATAAATCATGCAGGAGCCCCAGTAAGAAGCATTCTCGGAGAACTTCTGCGAATTTCATTAGCTGCAGTTTATTTGGTTTTGGCAAGCTATGATGTTTTTTAAATCTCAAATTAAAGGCTCTGAACCATAAAAGCTAATTCAGAAAAGTTCCTGTTTCAGCCCCCGAAAACAAGCTTTCCTAATTGCAGAAATTAGCTAAGATGTGGCCAGGCCAGGAGGTCATTAGCTGGGAAGCAATGACAAGTGGCCAGGGCTTCACCAACTTGGCGGCCCCGGACCAGGAAGGAACCTGAAGGTGACAGTCGGAGGGGACAGCCGGCCCAACCGTGGCCAGCCCTGGGAGGTCCACATCCTGGGGGACTGCGGATCTCAACAAGGACAGGCCAGCTCACCAAGCAGGGCTGAAGGGGGCCAGCTCTGCCACTGCAGCCAATGTCCTTAGGCCAGGACACTGGGAATCCCACACAACTGTTTAACCCAAAGCCCAGAATTTCTCCCCACCCCAGCTTCCTTGAGTTCAGTTCTTGTCCTCCTTGACAAGTGTTAGTCTAACACCGACTGTCACAATCTTCCTGAACTACATGTGAGAAGATAAACGAAAAATAGGATACACACTGGCATATGCAGAGGCATCACTATGGCAAAGAAGTACACGGAGTCAGCAAAAGCAGGGCCAAGAGAAGCAGAGACGACAGGAGGTGTGTCCACCTCTTAAGAAAGGAGGTGGACCTAGTATATACTATGAGCAGTTAGCATTCTAGTTCAGACTGTATATCAGGAGTCATGGGCTTAAATTCCAGCCCTGACGTTAATTATGGAACCTTGAAAGAATGGAGGGTCCTGCTAAGATTGTGCAATCAGACCTTGTTCGAATATTGGCTTTGACACGTGCTAGCCCAGTGATCTTAAGCACATTACTTCATTTGTCTGGGTGTCAGTTTCCTCATCTGTAAATGGGGATATTACTAGTACCCCCAGCCCCCCAGAGGGTGTTGTGAAGATGAGGGAGCAGACACACTTAGCACAAGGCTGGTATCTATAAGCTCTCAATAAATACTAACTGATAGCAACAGCAGTAAGAGGAGTCATGGTATGTCCCTCTCCAGACCTCAACTTCATCACCTAAAAAAACAGAGTGGGACTAAACAAGCTCTAAAACCACTTCCGTCACTGTAGGGAAATGACTCAAAGAGATGTAAACCCTCCTGCTTAAACCCTTCAAACAATTCCCATTGCCCACAGAATGAAACCTAAGCTCCTTGGAAGGAGCCTGAATGGTTGAGTTCCTGATACCCGCTCAGATCCGTCTCCTGCCAGTTGCAGTCCCACCACACAGCAGAGTCTACATACCAAAATCCTCTGCCCCTGGGCCAGTCAGACAGTCTCCCTGTTACTGACCTGGGTCCTTGGACTCTTTGATTAATAGAAATTGATACACAGCCAGACACAGAATTCAGGAAGGAGGGAAAACGAGTAACACATTCCTTTGCTCGCTCAATGAGGAGGTCGTAGGCTGGTCCTTTAAATGGAGTGAGGATCGGGGCAGATCTGTGGGTCCGGCCAGGAGGAGTGGCTTATGTGGCCTGCCCACCCCCTTGGTGGTGCTGTGTGTGGGGATCATGCATGGTATCATGCTTTTGTTCCTGGCACCTCAGCAAAAGTGGTTTGCAGCCTTTTTGTATTTATCTTGCTGTTCATAAATACCGGGACTGTGCACACATGCAGTTGTTTTTAGTCCCTTATAGTTTCTTTGTGTTCTATGGCTGGAGGAGATGTTTGAGATGTTTGTCCAGGTGCAAGCCCTGCTGCGAAGGGTCCCAGACCCCAACCTATCTCATCCCCTCTGTCGAGAATCCCCTCCAAAGCCTTTTGGCCTGGCTAAGTCCTGCTTCTTTCCAGGCACCTAACGTCAGTTCCTCCAGGAAGCAGCCTGGTCCCTCAGTCCTGCTCCTCCACTCCCACAGGATCTACTAGAATACCTGGTACTTCTGCCATCAGAGGTCTTGTCGCCCTAAGCTGGTGGTTTTGTCCAACCTGCTGCCCCCCACCAAAGTAGGCAACAAAGACCACGTCTGTCTTGGTCTCCTTGGATCTCCAAAGGAACGTTAATGAAATAGCATTCAGAGACATAATACATAGGGGGAAATCTAGGCAAAAATAGGATAGGTTATTTTGGAAACTGACATCTGATGTGTAACTAGATGTTGGGTTTCTTTCTCTTTTTAAAAAATGAAGTGGCTAATGAAAACTGTCCAAAAATAAAACTTCAATACATCTTACCTTAGTCTTACCATCTGACATTCATCTCCTTTTTTTTTCAACTTTTTTTTTTATAATTTATTTATTTGGTTGCTCTGGGTCTTGCTGCATGCAAGTTTTCTCTAATTGCAACGAGTGGGGCTATTCTTTGTTTGGGCTTCTCATAGCAGTGGCTTCTCTTCTTTCGGAGCACGGGGACTCCAGGCACATGGGTTTCGGTAGCTGCAGCATGTCGCCTGAGTAGTTGTGGTGCACATGCTTAGCTGCTGAGTGGCATGTGGAATCTTCCTGGACCAGGGATCAGACTCGTGTCCCCTGCAAGGCAGGCAGATTCCTATCCACTGTACCACCCGGGAAGTCCTCAATGTTTTATTTTATATTGGAATATAGTCGATTAACAACATTGGAATAGTTTCAGGTGAGCAGCAAAGGGACTCAGCCACGCATACACATGTATCCATTCTCCCCTAGACTCCCCTCCCATCCAAGCTGCTGCATAACATTGAGCAGAGTTCTCTGTGTGACCTTTGTCTCCTTTTGCTCAGGGAATGAGGGGAGGGACTAAAGAAGGCACTGACTAGAATGAGGCTGTATCAGAAAAGATTGCCTTTGAGAACCAAGACATATAGAAGCCAGGATCGAGGAAGTTCCCATTCTGCATGTTCCCAACTCCTTTCCTTCACTCCCCACCTGCCCAACGTCCACAGCTCAGGAATCTTTCCTCCTAGGGCAGAAACATCGGTGGTTCTAAAATTTCTGAATGAAAACCATCCGTGAAGTCGTGCGTGGGAAATGAAATGCCAGCACATGGGCGTCGGTGACTGTGAGGAAATCGTGGCACCCACACTCACCTGGACTGCCTTTGGTTTGCCTCATTAATCAGCTCCCCAGGTCATCGGGGTGTCTCGCCTCAGGCTCACGGGTCTGGTTTTTGTATAATACACATTTTCCCCCAGTTTTTATTTCATCTGCTTTTTTCGAGCAGCCTTTCCATTATTTCTGAACATTTGAGTTTAAAAAAAAAAAATGTAAATTACAGACGCCTGTGGATTGACGTCATGTGAAAAGAAGGCAGCTGTTTCCCCTCCCTCCAAACAGGGAGCGTGGTTTTTAAAACTAATAAACCCGTTAAACCTCATGAAGTCCATTTCAGCCTTTTAAAATGGCTATTTTCATAAGGGAAAAGGATAAAGAAGAAGCAAAGAAACGTGTCTGGGGCAATGTCTTGGCTGGACGGGGAATGGTCCCAGCCTCTGCGGATGCGAACTATTCCCTTTCTCAGGTCCAAGGTACAGGGAGAGGAAGGGTCACCACGCAGGGATGAGCCTCAGAAGTCCCGGCAGGGGAGAGAGACTGAACAGAGGCAGAAGACAGGAATTTTATGGTTCAGGGGTTTGTGGAGAAGGTAGGAGCAAAGGGACGAAGAGGGAAATAGGAAGGATCCCCTTTGACACCCGGCTGGGAGAGTGAATGGGTGGGCTTTGTAGAAGTAGAGCATGAGGAAATGAGCCAGGAAGCTTAGTCAACACTGTCTGCCTTCTCTAGAAACAGGAATTAAATGTGGAGGACACCAGGAGCTGGGCATGATAAATGGTGGAGATATCTGAAATAGTACCACGAGGACCTTCAGGGAGACCACAAAAGCCTGATTCAACCTCTATGTGTGCAAGGCTCTCCGGGTTTTGAATACCCACAGAGGAGGGTCCCACTCAGAATCCTTAGAGACAGAGTCAAGGTCACTTTCTTCTTCCCAGAGGGCTCTGGCTGGCTGTCTGCTCGAGCATTGGGTTCTCTTCTGTCTGTAGCTCTGAACCAAACACCTGGCGGAGACTCACAGAAGGCAGCTGGCAAGATTTTTGAAATGAATGAAAGAGTTAATATATGAATGGATCAATGAGTGAATGAGATGAGTATCTTCTAAGTGGGAGAAAGTATGGTTACTTCTTCATCGGCACCAAGATTACACTCGCCCAAACAGGGCTGCCATGAACAATTGCACAGGTAAGAGGAATTTTAAAAAAAAGCTTCCTTCCAAAATGGCTTGTCATTCAGAAAGCAAAATATTCTAATAACAGTTGAGAAGTTTCTCTCTAGCTTTCTCACTCTTCTGGGTTTAAAAGCCTGGGATTTGAAAATCAGAGAAGGCAGAAGGGACAGCAGAGTCGATTTGAAAGTGCCCCAGGGAGAGGCTGGTATGTGACCCCTACTTTCCATGTGGGTTGCTGATCCTTGATATTTAGAAGCCTTGGAAGGCAGACAACCTATCCCCCAGGGCCCTGAGGGATGGTGTCAGCTCTTCCCATTTCTGAGGTGGAAACAGTCTTGGGAGTTCCTGAATTGATTTGCCTCTCAGACTCAAGAGAGATTCCCAGCAAATCAGCCAGTGCTTCCCCTCTGCTCCCATCTGGTTTGAAAATAATTTCTCCAGTGCCTCCAGTTCCCATTCGGTGGAGAAAGATTTAAAACATATAGAGCATAGCCCTTCCCTATCCCACCCACATCAAAAGACACTGCTGGGAAGGACCCCTCCAGGGAGAGTGCTTCTGCACCCCGGGTGCCTGGAATTCACTCTTCCTTCTAGGCAACTGCAATGGAATAGAGGGGAATTAGTTAATGTCCCCCACAATTTGAACTGGCTGGAGAAAAGCACGTCCTTCACCATTGTCTTTTCACTCTGCCTTGTAACTTAGGGAGCAGAGGATACGGCCTCATGAAGTTAAAAGTCTTCCCACTAAGAGTAAAATCACTTTAAAAGAAATACAACTGCTGACCAACTTTATTCACCTCCTATTTGGATGTGAAAAATGCTCCAGAGGGAAGTTATGTGAGCAAAGGCCAGGATTTACTATATATTTCCCACAAACAGGGCTCCCTGGTTTCTTCTGCGAGAAATAAAACCCAGAGGACCCACCCAGCAGGCCTCTTGGGCGTAAAGGAGTCGAAGCCAGATTAAAAAAATCCACTTCAGGACTTTTTTACTGCTGGGGTGGGTTGCAGAACTGTCAATGGGCAGGAAAATAGCACATCTGGAATGTGGCTCTGTCCCCTCGTTGGCTGGTATAACTCAACATGTAAGTCAGATCTTTTTCTGTTTTTGTTTTTTTTTTTAATGGCCAAGATTTATCTGGCCTCTATTCATTTTTTAAGCCCAGGGTGAATATGATTGTTAAGTTCTGTATGATTACATTTGTGTAAATTAAAAGCCATATTTCAGTACTAGACAGATCTCCTGCAGGCCTGAAAGGTAAAAATGGCCAGACTAAGCACTGTGATCCAAGACACTGGTTACCCAACTCACCCAGAAGATACTAAAAGAGAAAGATCCTGTGATTTTCTTCACTAAAGCTATATCCCCTTTGTGCCTTTATAAAAACTGGTTCTGGGAAAATTGGCGCCAAGATGCTCAAACTCAAAGTAGACTTTTGGATTAATTTAGTCAGTCATGTTTGGACCGTGGCAACAAGAGGCTCTTATAGGCCTTTTTTGCAGCAAGCAAATTGGTTTGTAAAATTGACATAGCCATTTTAACTCCTAAAGGGATTTGAGAGGTAAGTGAGTGGACTCTTCTGGAGACAGTGATATTTTGCTTTTTTTTGGTCGGGGGCTGAGATCAGTTTTGACCATGAGGAAATATCTTTTGCATGGAAGTCCACACTTGGCATTTGCTCTTAAGTTAAAAGCAATGTAATAAACGTTTGGTAACAACCCCCCGCATGCTTAGATTTATTGGCTAGTTAAATCTTTAATGGTTAAAGTTTAAAACCTTTTATTTCAATGGCCTGGGGATTTGCACAGCTGGAAGGTTGCATTTTAATATATTCAAATTGGAATGGAAAAGCTACAATGACCAGGACATTGACTTTCATTCTTAGACACTCCCAAGCTGGTAGTGAGCTAACAACACGCATAGCCCTATGGCCAAAAGGGAAAGAGGAAAGGAGAAGGAAGTCTGCTGCAGACTTCATTCAACTGCGATGAATCCCTTTCTACCTGAACTCACCTACTCTTGTTCTCCACCCAAATAGTTGAGATATCAAGGAGAATCAATATTCTGGTTGTGCCATTCAAGTGACCCATCTGGCTGGGTCATATTCTACCAGTGGAAACTGCCTAGTTTGGTGGCCTGAATTAGAAAAGTGGTATACAACAGCATTGGCAAAAGGGCTGCAGTGTCTGAGGTGATAGATGTTGATAATGTGATGAAGGGAGATGGGACAGAATGGAAGGCCCTCAAGGCATAATGGAAGTACAGAATTTGGATTAAAAAGTGGGAGTGATGGACGTGACCAGGGGTGATCCTGATGACATCTAACCAAATGCAGGGAGTTTCAAATTGCTTTACCTGAATGATTTTCTGCATTCTCCAATCTGGCACTATTTTAGTCTCCTTTTACAGACAAGGAAACTGAAGCATGCAGAGGTTATGCAACCTGCCCGAGTTCAATCTCCAGAAAGAGATTCTTTCTGGATTCAAAGCCAGGTAGCCTGACTGAAGAGCCTACCGTCTTAATGGGACTTTCAAAGGTTTGGGGATGGAAACAGCCAAGGTCTTGAATATTAAGGGGCACGAGTGTTAGAGCCAGTGGTAAAGCAGAACCAACAAGGTCATCCCCACCACCTTCAGGAAGCATGAGAATGAGGAAATTCTCATTCTCACACACATCCACAAAGCACACAGCCACTCATCCCAGCAGTTCCTTATGCACCTTAACACACAGAAACATGTTCCGACAAAGATATGCTGTGTACTCTTCACTCACTCCACAGGCACATGCTTCAGAAACACACAGACGTCACCATACCCTTAAGCTTTCACACAGATATACCAACATTCAACTCATATTCTGGCACCACACATGCATGTACACACACACACATTTATGCACACTAGATATATGTGTAGAACCAGATGCAATTATCTTCTGGTGATCCCTTGGGACTCAGTAATGCCATTGTTTCTCAAGCACCTGTTCCTGTTGACCTGGAGCCACATGGCCAAGAATGGACCCTGAAGGATGAAGGATAAAGCATGTGGATCAGACTGCCAAGAATATAAGATGACCCAAAGGCCCCCAGGACAAAGTAGAGATAACCAGAATCATGCACTGACCACTTCCAATCCCCTATCCTAAGAGCTGTCACCTTGAGAAGGGTCTACCTAGCCTTTGCTAGTGAACTTGGCCAGTTCGAGTTTAAAGGTCAACCCTGGGTCTCTGGTCACTAATTGCTATCTCAGTATCCAGGATAAAGGCACAAAGGTTGGATCTTGTTGAAGAAACTAGATTGCTGGATCCCAAGAAGAGAAGACTCTTGACGGAAAATGCCAGGCTCCCAGTGAATTTTCTAGTTCTGAAATGCTAATATTTCTCATATGGAGGCTCACAGACATTCACGGGGTTTTCAATTTCAAGGCCATTTCAGTTTTTTATGGGGCTTGATGTTCTCTGCACAAACATAGGTTCAATAATTGACAGAGTGCCAGGCTGCCCACTCTGGCACTCACAAGCCTGTCATGCAGGACAGCAAAGCCACGCAGTTCCTACAGCCCCCAAAGCCACGCCGTCTGCTCCCTGGCACAGAGACCTTGCCAATTGCAGGAAGTTGGGAAATAAAAGAAAAGTTTCAAATAAAAAGATGTCAATTTAACAGCCAGGGACCTGGAAACAGATGTTCCTCGCGTAGCCCCAGAGACGCCCACTGGCCCGCCCATCCGTCCTCCGGGTTTTCAAAGTCACTTCTTGTCAGGTGCCCTGGTTAAGAGGGAGAATTAATGAGCTGTGCTCCATTTTACGGCTGTCGTCTGATGTGGGAGCCGTGCACGGAGCTGCTCCGCGGACAGGCCAGCCCGACTCCCAGCAGCTCAGCCTGGATCAAAGCAGAGAGCAGCTCGGCTTTTATAGCAAAATGATTAAAACCGCGTGGGGCTTGTTTCCTCCCACGTGACCTCTGACAAAGTGCAGAGGAGGGAGCAGAGGAAAGGTGAACCCAGAGGTCTCCAGCCTCAGGGAAGAGCAGGACCTGAGATGCAGGCATCACAGAAGATAAGCCTGGATATACGGGCACACACACAAGCAATGCCTTTTCTCCTGCAAGTTGAAACCTACCCTCAGAATGAGAGGCCAGAGGGCCTAATTAGCCAGGTTAAGAGGACCACAGAGCACCATGTAGACGATAGCAAGCTAGCTAGCTAGCTTTCCTACTTATTCAATTACTCCTAGTTCTTGAAGGAAGTAGTAGCACTGGATTGAACTGACAAAGTATTAATTCTCAAATGTTCCTGTTGCATCTGGACAAATAACTTCTCATCCGACTATAGTCTTTGGCAATTCTGCCACTGCTGACCATCACAGTGCCCAGTAGCAGGCAACCTCACCTCTGACCTCCCACCTGTTCTGCTCCTCTGGCATTCCCAAGTAGTCTCCTATTTCTATAGCGAATAGACCAAAGCAGAAGTCCTGAGATGCCACTTCCAAGTTTATGTTTTGGAAAGACTGTGGTTTCCTTCTTGGGCGTGCTCTGGCTCTGAAGGAAGCCAGTGGCCAGCCTGAGGCTGAACTAGGAGAAGCCCATGTGGCAGAGACTTAAAACAGACCTCTTGTCAGCAGCCTGGAAGGAGCTGAACTCTGTCCCCAACCACAGGAGTGAGGGTAGAAGCAGACTCTCTCTCAGGTAACAAGTCTTCAGATTACTACAGCCCGGTCACCTTGACTGTAGACATCAGAGAGACCTAAGCGGTGCCTGAATTTCTGACGTGCAGAAAGTCTGAGATACTAAATGATAATCCTTTCAAGCTGCTAAGTTCAGGTGCAATTTGTTAGGTGGCCATAGAAAAATAGTACACCTACCTTGGCTCCTCCTCCACACCTGAAAATCACAGCTCTTTCCATCTTTCCTCCTCCCCTGAGATATCCCTGCGCAGCCAGGTATAATTTACAACATGTTTAAGTGGGGCTTCTACCATCAACCTTATTGAGGCCTTTAGTCTCTGAGCTCATCCCCACTCCTATCCCCATTTACCCATCCCCCCACCCACCCACCTCACCTCTTTGCTGTGTCTTGAACATATTAGATGTGCATGCTCAAGGCCTTTGCACTTCCCCAGGGCTTACCTTCTCTCTTTCCACAAGTCTCTGTTCAAACCATCACCTTCTCAGCTAGGGTTTTCCCAAGCACTCAAAGTAAAAAGGAAATGCCTTCCACCAATCCCCTGCTGCTCCCTTATTTCCCTTTCTGGATTAGTTTTCGCCACTGGCTTTGGTATCAACTTGCATACTACATGTCTTATTAATTTTGTTTCTTGCTTGACCCCTCTCCTCTAGACCAAAGGAAAGGGATTTGGGGATTTTGTCTGTTTTGTTCACTTCTCCACTCCCAGTGTCTAGAACCTCGTCTGGCCCATCGTAGGCATTCAACAAGAATTCACTGACTAGATTAATGAATGGAGATATAGACCTCCCATTTTCTAAGCACCTATTATTAAACACCAAATATATATTGTCATTCATCCTCATAACAACTCTATGAGGTTGACATTCTTGCTTCTCATTTTATGGAATTTAAAACCTGAGATGAGGGGATGCTGCCTTATTCAGGGTCCCACAGCTAATATGCGGAAGTGCTAGGGATTTGAGCCTTCTACATTCTTTTCTCTACCCTTTTTCCTTTGCACGGATAACTCCTTCCAGTTAATGAAGTGCTTTCCAAAGCAACGATCTCATCTAAGCCTCACAATAACCCTGTGAGCTTGAAATTACTTATTATCTCCATTTTGACAGAAATGGAAATCAAAACTCAGAGGTGAAGGTATGTGCCCTGGCCGACACAGTTGGTATACAGCAGAACTAGAATTTCTTTGGTTCATTCAAAAGACGTTGACTGAGCAGCATTGACTGACATTGACTGAGTAGCTCCCAGGTGCCAGATACCATGACTAGTAGGACAGGGTCCCCCCTCGAGTCTTCCTGTTTCCCACAATCCCCTGCCCCCATGGGACTGCGTGTGGGCCACTGCGGTGTGCTGAGTCCTTGTTCAGAGTAAATGTGGATGTTGGTAAACAGTAACTAATAAGTTAAGAGACATGGCCTCAGAGGAGCTGATGCAAAGGGAGATTGACTAGTGAGATCTGAGACCTCTTGGAAGGGAAAAAGAAGAAATTATGAAGAAGGAAATTTTTAAAGATGGATCCAGAAGATGCAAAAGAAGGTGAGGTATCAGATTTTTAAAAATCCCCTTTTATTTCTATTCCTCACCCCCATCCCTCTTAATAGGCAATCCTCTTATAATGTGCATATGAATCTCTTAGTTCATTTTTGCTTTTGCAAAATGCTTATATTTCTCTTGTGCATATTTTTAACTTACACAAATGATATCACACTGTATCTCTCTTTCGGTTTTTTTCTACCCAGCACTATGTTTCAAAGATCCATGCATGCTCCTGAGTGTACATCAATCTGTTGCTTCCCACTATTACATAATATGCCATGGTTTGTACCACATCCTACCCATCCACTCTCCCAAGGATGCCACCCAGATACTCCCCATCCCCAGTGCTATACTGTGACACACAGCCCTACCATGCCCCTCCTGAGCCTGTGGGAGGAGGTCTGCTGTACACAGGTGTCAATAGTTTTAACTCAGTAAACCTGTTTGCCGCCCTAATTTGTTCCTCCAAATGAGAGCATCACCTTTGTAGAGCCTTATATCCCAGCCAGCACTTGGTGTTATGCAGCTCTTTAATTTCTGCCAGTCCAATAGTTGTAAAGTGATATCTCATTATTTCCTTAATTTGCATCTCTCTGATTATTAATGATTGGAACAACTCTTCATTTGCTTGTTGGCCTTTTAGGTTCTCTTGAGTGAGAGAGTCAGATTTAAGTGACAGAAGGAAGATTTGTCCACAAAACTAACCTGGATTCTTGGAAAAGGGGGAAGGCTTGGAAGGTACCTGAGCATGGAAACCAGCAATTCTCAGGCAGCACTTCCAAGTAAAAAGAGGCTTCAAGGTGAACAGCTTGGACCTGAACAACTGGGTTTTCCTGGAAAACCATCTTTTTATTTCCCCCAAAACACCACACCGGACATGGGAAACAGGATGACTCAGAAGGAAAGAATGAAGTTAGCCTGGAAGATAGAAGCTAGATTCAGCCAGTCAAAGCACATTTCCCAGAAACTTAAATCAATTGGATTCTATTAAGAGGAAGAATTTCTGTTCTTCAAGAGACAGAATTAAGAGATTGGAGAAGCAATCCACAGTGTGAGAGAAAATTTCATAGAAATATATGAAATGTACATGTAAAACAAGGAACTCAGATTCAGACTATATATATAACTTTTATAAATCAACTTAAAAAAGACAAAAAGGACTCAGCAGAAATATGGGCAAAAGACTTGAACAAGTACTTCACAAAAAATGATGTACAAATGACCAATAACCATATGAAAATGTGTTTCCACTTCCTTAGTTATCAGAAATACTGACAGAACCATCAGACAGGCATCAGTACACACCCACCTGAGTGGCTGAAATGCAAAAAACAGATAATACCAAAGGTTGAGTGGAACATAAATTGGCAAATCCTCTTTTGAAAACTGTTGAGCAGTATCTTCCAAAGCTGCCCTTTGGGTATGCATACCCTTTAACCCAATAATTCCATCCTAGGTATATATCCAACAGAAATGTGTTCACCAAAATATATGTACAAGAGTGTCCATGGCATCACGGTTCATAATATAGATGAACTAGAAACTACCTAAAGGCCAATTAACAACAGAATAGATAAATATTCGTGGTTTATTCACAGAATGAAATATGACACAGCAAAGAAAATGAAAGAACTGCTATTGCACGCAACAGTACAGATGAATTTCAGAAACATGATGTTGAGCAGAAAGCAGCCAGATACAAAATAGTGCATGTTATCTTTATTTATATACATCCACATAAAGTACTAAAACAAGTGAGACTAATCTATGGTGAAGTCAAGGCAATGATTATCCTTGAGCAGGTATCAGGTGGGAAGAGTCGCTGGGAGGGATTTGGGGAGTGGGGGAAAGGTTTCATTTCTTGATCAGGGTGTTGATTACATGAATGTGTACAGTCTGAGAAATGGCATCAAGCTGTGTTCTTGGGATTTGTATTCTTTTCTGTCACTGTGTCATGCTTCAATAAAAAGTTCAAAAACCATGTTTTGTGGGTACCTACCACCTCACTGCAGCCCTATGCTGACAAATCAGGGGTAGGAGACAGCCCAACAAGGAGCTCCTGGCAACAGGCAGTAGTGCTGGAATCATCCCACACAGGGAAGGACAGATGCTCACTTTAACTTGCTTTGCAAGCCAAGTATGAGTTGAGGGCACAGCCAAGACGTGCCTCACGAGATTTCAGAGGAGAACCAGATAGGAGGGTCTTACATGTGGGTGGGACTTTATCAAGAACCAAGCCCTTTTCTGTATTTTATCCTGCTCATGCCCCTTTGCAGCTGAATGAAACAAGATCCCTACAAGCAACAGGACTTGCCTGCAGCTACACTGCTAAAAAATCCCAGAATCAACATCTAGTCCTCAGGTCTCCTAGCTCAAGGATCTTTCTCTCAGGCCACACTGCCAGCTCTATTTGAGCTGGAGCAATCAGGGTAGACTTCCTGGAGGAGGAACATATCACACCAGATACTGAAGGATGAAGACAACTCACAAGGGCAGACAACGGAGGAAGTCGAAGCATATGCTGTGCCTGGTCTGGGTGCTTACTAATATAACAGGAATCCAGCTTTCTGCAGAGTGGAGGTGCTCCTGGGAGACAGGCAGACAGAATGGCCAGGAAAGTGCAGCCAGCTCCCTGGCCTCACTCTCTTGCCCCTTCTGCAAAGCCCTAGGAGTCTCTCCTCCCAACAGCTCTCCGTGCCCCCAGATTTATTTTGCTTTCTTTCACTAAATCAAACTTTATCAGACAGTTTTACTGTCAGCCGTTAAACCAAAATGTGTTTGTGCAACAGTAAACACCCTGTTACTGCAGGGAAGAATTACATAAACAACAGCAGAGACAGGCCTGACTCGCCATACCCAGGAACCCGTGGCGCTCGCGGGGACTGGAGTAGGGCGGGCAGGAGGGCACTACAGGGGCATCCCCAGGCCTGAGGGCCAGCAGGACAGCCCACACTCTGGCCCGGAGCATCCGCTCTCACCAGAATGGAATGGCTGGCAAACACTCCTCCAGCCAGAGGCGTGCGTGGTCCTCCAGACATCTGGGTGGGGGAGACTCTCTCCAGAGCCCAGCGGGTGAGGGCAAACAGGGAGGGAGGAGAGGACATGCTAGGCAGGGGTGGAGTGGGTTGGGTTTGGGTTAGAACTGGGTGAGATAGGGCAGGCGGAGTGCTAAATGGGCTGGAAAAAAAGATGAAGGCTGGAAGGAGGAAAGAGAGGATTAGGGTCGGCTAAGGAGACAGGAGGGTAAGGAAGAACGTGGCAGTGAAGCTGACTGCTAGAGTCTAGACTGTTGGCCAAGGAACAAAGAGATTGAAGTCCATGGGGGCATGGAGGTTTATAGCAGCCTGGGTGAGTGGCAGATTATTGGGATATCTGAGCAGAGAGAGACAGGCACCAGTGGGCAGAGCAAACCAGCTGGGCTGTGCCTCTCACTGGGTACGCCCAAGGTCATCAGGCCTTCAGGCCCCCTCTACCCACGTGTTCACAAGACCCTCTCATGGTTGCCTGCTGAGCCAGACAGCCATGTGCCATGATCCGTCTAGGGGAACTTAATAACAAGATCGAAGGAGGCCCCAAGTGCTGGATGGACACGGAGACAGCTGGTGAGAAGAGGAGCAAATGGTTTATATTTTTGCCCCTACTGGGCACTGGGCTCTGTGGTGGGAGTTCTGGCCCACATTTTGAGTCTCACATCTACACTTTGAAATAGAAGTTATTATCCTTATACACCACGCTGTCTGTTCATATTAATCACCCTATACCTCCTACCTGATAACTAACAATTATCATTTTATGGAGCACTTACTATGTAGGAATGAAAATAAGAAAACGAAATAATCAGAGATCCAGGGAGCTAATCCCCAGGGGTCCTGGAGCCACAGCAGAATGGGCAGCTGTTGGCACAGAGTCAGAGGCAGCCTATCGGAGAAGTCAGGCACTTGGAGTTCAGGTCCTCTCTGCCACTCAGTAGGTGTGATCTTGCTCCATGAGAGCTGTTTCCTCATTTGCAAAATAAAAATACCTACTGTGCAGGTGGAAAATTAGAGATAATGTAAGGAAGGACTCCTCAAATGCCTTTCACCTGTTAGGGAGTGTCCTGGGACAATATATATCCCTTTCGAGGCCTTATCTAGTTCTCAGTGTCAACCTGCTAGGTGGATATTGAGGCTTAGCGAGCAGACCCTGCTCAGGGTCCCAGGTGAGGCGAGAAGCAGTGCTCAAGTCTGAAGCCAGTTTTGTGATACTCCAAGCCTTCTGGCTGTCACCACCCCTCCCTATCAGGCAGTGTGATGCTGAGCTAGGGATGTGTGTGTGTGGGTGTAGTCACACGGATTTGTCGGTGAGAAAAGTATTCCAAGGGTAAGATGACATCGAGGAGGTTCTTCCATGAACTATCATTTAAAATCCTTCTTTTGGAAAAAGAAAAAAAATTCCTTTTTCTAAAAGGAAAAGTATAATTAGAGACCATCTATGCTGTCTCCATGGAGCCTGCCCCACCTCCCCACCATACGCCACCCTGTCTGAGACAGAATTGAATGGAGGCTGCCATCATGTCTGGAGTGAAGGATGCTGGGGTGCCTGCCAGCGACCCAAGCTCTACCATAATCCCACTGTACTTTTTTTTTCTAACATTTTATGGGCTTGTACACGGTGAAAGTGAAAAAATCGTTAAGTATGTAGCTTGCTCAATTTTCACAAATCAAACACACCAGATGGCCAACATCAAGAAATAGGACATTCCCAGCACCCCAGGTTTCTCTCTTGCTGTTCAGTCACTTAGTTGTATCTGACTCCTTGTGACCTCATGGACTGCAGCACGCCAGGCTTCCCTGCCCTTCACCATCTCCCAGGGCTTGCTCAAACTCATGTCCATTGAGTCGGTGATGCCATCCAGCCGTCTCATCCTCTGTCTCCCTTTTGTCCTTTTGCCCTTAATCTTTCCCAGCATCAGGGTCTTTTCCAATGAGTCAGCTCTTCGTATCAGGTGGCCAAAGTATTGAAGCTTCAGCCTTTTTTCTATCCCTCTCCTATTCCCTTAATACCTACCACATGCTACGCACCAACAGTTGACTTTCAACACTGCTAATCAGTTTTACCTATTTTAAAACCTTATATAAATGTAATCAACCCATGCGTATTCTTTTGCATCTGGTCTTCTTGCTAAGCATTATATTTGTGAGTCATCTATAATTTTTCAAGTACACAATTGCATTCACATTGCTGTATAATATTCCTTTTATGAATAAGCCACAATTT
Organism: Bos taurus; assembly: GCF_002263795.3. NCBI lineage: Eukaryota > Metazoa > Chordata > Mammalia > Artiodactyla > Bovidae > Bos > Bos taurus. The sequence continues at coordinate 24,436,920 of NC_037338.1, forward strand.
ACCTATTCTGGGCATTTGGGTAGTTACCAATCACTTAGAGGTTTTTAAGTATCTTGTGATTTTGAGGGACTAGATGTCAGACTCTCCAAAACTCTCTGTAAAAAGTAAGATCATATTTCATTACTGATGGATTTTTTAAAACAAGCATTTAAGATTTCTCTTCTGTGAAATTATGAACTATCACAATCAATCTGTGTGATAGTTTTACCTCTAATAGGAGTCCTTAGAATTTACATGGGTAAATTCTACAGATATCCTACTGATTCTTCTCTTAGAATCAGTTGCAAGTTTCAAGAAAATTTTGAGATTTCAAGTTAGCAAATTATTTTATGAGAGAGATGGACAAAAGAGCGTGATAAGAAAAAAGCTTTGCATAAAAGGTCCCTTATCCCAAAGAAGGGCTCGCAAATGCTTTGCCATTTTTTTCCCAGAAATATGGGAAACACAAATGTGACTTAAAAGGCTAAAATAATTTCCCTCTCCTCTATTGCGTTTCAGCTGCCAGATGCTTGTCATTTCTTTCCAAAAATATGGGAGACACAAATGTGACTTAAATGGCTAAAATAATTTTCTCCTCTTCTATTGCATTCATCAGAGGGCAGGGCAGAGGAAGTAAGTGACGCATATAAACACAATAAGTTAGTAATTTCCCTTCTTATGAATTTCTCCATGAATTTCTTAGTTGCCATAAATGAAAGTTATTTATATTACTGAAAATACCTGCAAATTCATTTGGTCCCAAATCACTGAAATTTTAATGACTACTCCAGAGTTTTATTTAAACAAACTTTTTGTTACAGGAGCTGACATTTTCTAATTGCTAAAGTGATGCATTGAGAACGCTGAAAACAATGGAGGAAGAGTTGGAAATGAGGCTGGAGCAGTGGTCTGGGCTCACCTTACAAATGGCTGTAAGAGGAGCCTGGATGTTCACTTACCTGTGTCCTTGGACCAACTTCTACATTTTTAAAAGAAAAGAAATAAAATGTCCAAATGCATTTTAAACCTCCTCAAATTAGTTGACCAGGTCAAAAAAAAAAAAAAAGTTTTCCTCCCTTGTTGAAATCAATGTGACCTTTAAAGTGTAAATTCAGTCTTTGGAAAGCTTGCCACAGAAGGGTTTGAGCCACTTTTTAATTTTCTCTATTTAATTAAAAATAATATCCAAGATTCGTCTCTGGGGAAACTGGGGAAAAGACACACGAGCCTTTGTACATGTTTCTGCAACTTCCTGTGACTCTATAATTATTTCAAAACTTAAAAGTTGGGACTTCCCTGGCGGTCTAGTGGTTAAGACTCCAAGCTTCCATTGCAGGAGGCATGGATTCAAAAAAGAAAAAGAGAAAAAAAACCTTAAAAGTTGAAAAATAACAATAATATTAAAATAGTAAAGAACTCTATGATTTAGGAGTGTTTAACGCTGCCTTCAGGCATCACCCGAGTGCTCACAGGGCATTTTGGAGACACTGAAGCGGCATTTTGGAGACACTGAAGCGGGGAACCTTTCTTTTCCACAAGTTTATCATTCCAGATGGCAGTATAGAAACATAGCCTCCAAAAAATGACTCCAAATTACAGACATTTGTAGCCATTCAAGACTTAGAGTTTGTAAAACATCCACTTTCCTTCCATTTGAAACCTTTGGTGGGGAAGGGGGAGGGTAGCAGTGGGAAAGAAGGCTTTTGGAAACTTTTCTCCCCAAAATTGATTACACTGAAGGGCCTGGCCTTGCTCTACAGTCTATGTGCATTTTTGGTTCGATTTACATCTGGGAGTCGATTTTTTTTTTTCTTCCATAGTTATGTTTCAAACACAAGTATGGAGTTGTATTAATAAATGTTAGCCAGTCTGAGCTTGCAATTGACAGGAAAAGAGATTCTCAGTACTGAAAATTTGCTGAAGATTGTCAAAAATAGTATCACCTTTTGTTTAGGGGCCATTAGCCAGGGTGCTGCCTGGAGATCTCTCAGAGCCCCTCAGGCGATGCCCCTACTCCATTCAGTTCCTCAACAAAAGATTCTCCATCCACATGTTAGGCACTGGATGAGCTGCCAGAAACAGCTATTAGGTTAGAGACCAGGTTCCAGCTCTGGCCCATGCCTTTCAGGACAGAAACTAGTTGTTCTACTGATTCCTCAGCAGCAAACTCAGATTAGCAAAATTCACAGAAGGAGCTATGAAAACCAGAGCTTTGATTTATTCAGTTAATATGGGATTGACCCCCTCACTCCCTCACCGGGAATCAGAATACTTAAATCCCCAACCAAAATCACCAACTAGGTATTTAAGGGCAAGGAAGTGGTTCAGAGTCAGGGACCTCAGTGTCCAACAGCCTAGGTTCCAATCCTAGCTCTCATTTACTACCTATGTGATGTAGGGGAAATGAATTAGCCTCTCTACCTCCATTCTATCCTCTGTAATATCCAGATAATAGTGACCGAAAGCATTAGTTATTGTAAAGATCAAATAAGAAAATATATTAAAGGGCTTAGAACAATGTTCTCTACTGTGCTTTAAAAAAATGTTCTTTATTCAAGTAGAAGTATGCACCAGAAGACTGCTCTGCCAGCCCAAAATCAAAACAAAGGGCAGGGACTTCCCTGGTGGTCCAGCGGCTAAGACAGCAATCCCACCACTTTAGGAGGTCCCTGTTCAATCCCTGGTCAGGGAACTAGATTCCACATATTGCAATGAAGATCTAAGATCCCACGTACTGCAACTAAGACCCAGCACAGCCAAATAAATAAATATTTAAAAAACAAAGGGCAGTTAAGGTGATAGTTCCCTTTAGCTTAGGAGACATCTGTGAAATATCCCTTACCCTGCAAAACAATGAACATCCTCTGGTCACTAGGCCGCTCCCAATCTTCACATTTTCTATTTCCCTCCCCTGGGCCCATGCTGGAGAAGCCGGACACATCTTGCTTTTCTAAACTCCTTTTTCCTGTGTGAACCACTTTTTGTCTGTTGACCCGTTTTTTCCTTCTGTTTAACTCCATTGAGATTGTTCCTCCCACAGTCCTAGTACAGCTTGTTTCTCTGCCCCACCCCCACCCAGCCCAGTGTTGATTCAATTAGAACGACTCTCTGCGCTCCAGCTGGGGCGCCCAAGGTCAGAGCCCATCTGCAGAAATCACATTACCTTCCCTATGAATCACAACCCATCATTTCATATTGGTGTCAGCAAGATTTAAATCTTTCACTAAGAGCTACACATGCATTTCACAGTTGTATAGTTCCTGCCTTTTTTTTTTTTTTTTTAACCTAGCATAATTAAGTTCAGGGCACATGTAATTTTATTTTTGGTTCCATTACTTTATTTGTCTCTCACAATGGAAACTATATCTATGTTTGCATACTTTTTTAACTTGGCAGGTAAACATGCTGAGGTAGTGCACATAAACTCCTTTGATCTCAGTTTTCTTGCTTAGCTGAAAGCTGACTACTTCCATCCTGAACATCATGTTTTCAGATGACTGGCTTTGGAAATCCCCTGGCCTAGGCAAATAACTGCTGACTTGACATTTCCTCCCCAATTGCCAAAAGCATCTACATTCAATACATGTAAGACTAAACTTATAATCTTATCCCTAAATTAAGTCTTATTTCAGGGTCCCTCATCTGAATGATGGCACCTTCATCTATGCACCTGGATCATAGAGCCCATTCTTGACACGTCCTCTCCTTCATCTGCCATATGCAATTCATCTCAAGATTTCAGCTCCTGAACATCCCCTGAATCCATCCACTTCTCCCTATCTCTAATAATGCTTTCAACCCTATTCAAAAGTACTTTTGTCTCTGAGCTAGACTATAACTACAGCCTCCTGACTGGTCTCTCTGCATTGATTCCTGGTACTTCTGTCTTCTATTGATGAAGGAGGCGTGTTCTGTATATTCCAGATTGCCTAGATGTGGTTTCTAACTATAGTGCTCATCAAATCACCAAACATCCTTGCTAAATGCAGCATCCACCTGTGGAAATTCTAATGCATTAGGTTTTGAATGGGATTCCAAAATCTGCAGCAAGTACCTGAAAATGATGATGATTAGACTTCAGCTCCGGAGAAGGCAATGGCACCCCACTCCAGTACTCTTGCCTGGAAAATCCCATGGACGGAGGAGCCTGGTGGGCTGCAGTCCATGCGGTCGCTAGGAGTTGGACACGACTGTGCGACTTCACTTTCACTTTTCACTTTCATGCACTGGAGAAGGAAATGGCAACCCACTCCAGTGCTCTTGCCTGGAGAATCCCAGGGACGGGGGAGCCTGGTGGGCTGCCGTCTATGGGGTCGCAGAGAATCGGACACGACTGAAGCGATTTAGCAGCAGCAGCAGCAGCAGACTTCAGCTCACCCTTCTGGGGGTCATCGGCTGCGGCTCACCAGCACCATACTGGGCACATTTAGAGAGAGTCAAATGCGTCTCATGCATGAATCAAGGAAGGAGGACCCTCCCCAAGCTGTTGAGGCACTAGGGATACAGGAGTGAATAAAAAGGACAAAAATCCCTGTCTTCGAAAAAGAAAACAGACCTGTGGTTGCCCTGAGGGAGAGGTGAGCAGGAAGGGTCAGATGGGGAGTTTGGGACTAGCAGGTGCAAACTATTATATATAGAATGGATAGACAGCAAGGTCCTGCTGTGCAGCACAGGGAACTATATTCACTACCTTATAATAAGCCGCAATGGACAAGAATATGGAAAATAATATATGTATGTATGTATAACTGAACACTTTGTACACCAACACTGTAAAAATCAACTACACTTCAAATTTTAAAAAAAAATCCCTGTCTTCATGGAGCTTGCATTCTTGTAGTAGGAGAAAAGTAAAACAAAAATTAAGATAAACAACAAGATCCTAATGTATAGCACAGGGAGCTATAGTCAATATCCTGGAGTAAACCATAGTGGAAAAGAATATGAAAAAGTATGTGTATATACATATATATATATATCTGAGTCACTTTGCTACATAACAGAAATTAACACAATATTGTAAATCAACTCCATTAAAATAAGTTAAAAGTAAAAGTAATAAAATATATGGAACGTTAGATGGCAACAGTGCTATGGAAAAATAAAGAAAGTTGAAGGATGCGGGGACAGAACTGTAAAGGCAGGGAGGGCCAAGTCACCATTCAGAATAGGATGGCCTCCCTGGAAAAGTGGCAGCTGAGTAGAGACTTGAAGGAAAGGAGAATGAGACATTCAGATTGCTGCAGCAAGTGCTTTCCTAGATGAACTCTAGAAGGAGCAACCAAACTGTTCTTCTAGCATTCTCCAGAAGAAAGATATTCTCCGCAGACCCCGTGTTCATGCTCCCCGTCCTCAACTCGAGCCTGGAGAAAGCATTCCCAAATAAAATACTGTACTTCTCACCTCTCTGTCACTCATTGCTAAATTGTTCCCTCCGCCTGAAAATCGCAGGTGCTCAGGACCCTTCAGCCTTGAAGCTTCACTGACTCAGCCTTTTATGCTCCACCACATCTGGACATGCTTCTACCACAGCAATGAAGATACAGTGTTGTTTTTTCTGGTTTATATGCTTGTCTCCCCCACCTTCTAAGACCATACTCCAGGCTGTTTGTCTTTCTCTATTATGATATCCTTAGTACATAGCTAAGTATTGGTCCAGAGGAGATTCTTGCTAAGTGTTAAGATCAGAAAAGAGACAGGGAGGGAGGAAGGGAAGGGGATGGAAGGAAGGACCTAACTTGGTGTTAAATGCCAGGACAGGTATTACATGCTGCTGCTGCTGCTGCTGCTAAGTCGCTTCAGTCGTGTCCGACTCTGTGCAACCCCATAGACGGCAACCCACCAGGCTCCCCCGTCCCTGGGATTCTCCAGGCAAGAATACTGAAGTGGGTTGCCATTTCCTTCTCCAATGCATGAATGTGAAAAGTCAAAGTAAAGTTGCTTAGTCATGTCTGACTCTTAGCGACCTCACGGACTGCAGCCCACCAGGCTCCTCCGTATTACATGGTGGTCAGCAAACCAGGACCCCTACCGATGGAGAGTAACACCCTCATTCTCCTACCATCCTTCAAGTCATGTCTCTGGAATTGCCTTCAGGTGCAGGTGAGTGATCAAAAGCCAAGGTGTAATAATAACAGCTGTCACCTACCAGATGTATGCCATGTGCCCAGCTCTACATCAAGTCCTTTACATGCATTACTGCTTGACCTCACTCCTCACGACAGCTCTAGGAGGTAGATGGTTACCATCCCTACTTCACAAGGAAGGTGGCCTGGCCAGTGTCTTGCCCAAGGTGAGTAATGGAGCAAATATTCGAATCTAAGGAGGGCAAGCCCAGAGCCCATCTGTTGAATTTCTGTTTCTGAATCAATTGCACAATAATTTCAAGGGCACCCAAGCTCTGGGTCGGGAAGCTGGGGAGAGCAGGTGAAAAAGAGAAGAGGAAAAATGGTCTGGGCCAGAAGAGAATCCTCCTTATGGAGAGAGACAGTCAGTCAGTGCGGCGGGGAAAAGTCCAGGGCGTCAGAACCCCCAGAGCCCCCTTAGGAACTGAGAGGCTCTTCAACAAAGCTCTATCCAGAGCAGAGGAAAAGACGCTGAGATGCCTCCGAGGGAATTTGGGGAGGGTAGCTGGACTACGAAGGGATTCCCTCATAGCTCAGTCAGTAAAGAATCTGCCTGCAATGCAGATTCTATCCCTGGGTTCTATCCCTGGGTCAGAAAAATGCCCTGGAGAAGAAAAATGGCAACCCACTCCAGTATTCTTGCCTGGGAAATCCCATGGACAGAGGAGCCTAGTGGGCTGCAGTTTGTGGGATTGCAAGAGTCGGACCCAACTTAGCAACTAAACCACCACAGCTGGACTTAAAACTGGATTGAGCAGGGATCTGAAATTCAGGAGATGCTGAGGAAGACGTGTCTCCTCAGTTGTCCACAAATGGACCTGGGGGTGTTGACCCTCTGGGGAAAGATATAATGGCTGCCCACTGGCCAAGGCCCCCTCACCACACAGTTTCAGGGGCATCATTCATACTGGGCTGCAGGAGGAGCTTTTCTCCACTTGGTCAATATTACTAAAAGGAAATGTATTCAATTCCTGTGTCCAGAGGACTCTCTCACCCAATCCACAGTGTCCCCAGCAGCTCTGTCCTCCTTGACCCCACTCTTACGCCACATCCCCACACCCCCAAGAAACCTGCCTTCCACAAGACTTTTCCACTAGCTACAGAAGAAAATTTAACTATGGGGAGACTGGTACACAGGACCCTGGGTTGAGGGAGGGAAAAACACAGAAGAGGTGAAATGGGGAAAGGTGAGGGGTCCAGCCTGAGCCCAGGCAGGGCCTCTGCTTCTGGAAGCTCTGGAGAAACTTGACACCAAGGCCAGGTCCTGAGCCAGGGTGGGGGAGGGAGTAACCATCTTCTTGGAGCAGGAAGTGAGGGAGAGAGAGAGTGAGAGTGAGCTGGAGAAGCTCTGTTTTCTTTGGCCTCTGCCAGCCCCGAGCGGGAGAGGGAGAAAGGCCAGAGGGAGGAGGATGGGGCTGGTGGAAAGATCCATCTTCGTGTCTCACCCTCCCCCAGAAGGTGGAGGCTCGGGGGAGGGTGGGGGGAATGGAGGGCACCCAGGCCAGGCCAAGGTTTCTCCCTGCCTGCTCCCTTGTGAGATGTGCAAGGGAGCTGGGATCAGAGGCCAGCCAGGTGAGAATGTGGGCTACAGTGAGGAGTGAGAGGGCTGGAAAAAGGAGAATAGGGCTTTGCTGTGTAGGAGGGATGGGACTGGCCCAAAAACACAACCCAGATCCTCTGGCCCTAAATTCTCTCCCGCCTGGACCTCCTAGGGCTCTCTACAAAAGGCCTGACCGTGTGCACTGCTCTTTCCACCAAAGCCCGAGTGGTGGGGGTCATCCTGGGAAAATCTCCAGGCTTAAGCAGGCCAGGGTACCTCCCTGCCCAGAAGCCAGACTCGCAGAGCCCCAATGTGACTCCAGAGTATATGCTGGGATGTAGACAGAGGTAGTCATCCTGCCCCTAATAGAAAGGCATCCTCAAGGGCAATTCCATCCCAGACGGTAATTCTCCTAACAACTTCCCTCCCAAATGTCATCCGAACTCTAAACTCAATGCTAACACCCAGCCCTCAGGAACCCCAAGCCAGTCTCAATTCAAACACTATTCAAAACTGCTGAATTTAACTCCACCTCTTAATCTTCACCCAAAACCTCATTGCAGCCCCAACTCCAGACTCTCATCCTGATCTTTGTAAATCATAAGCCTGGCCCAGAGGTGTCTGTTTTGGGGTGGGAATTAGCAAACCGTAAGAGTTACCATGCATGGAGCATTTACGAGGTGTTAGGCACTGGAACAGGCTTTTTCTAGTTCTTGTTGAGTTTAATTAATACCAACCCTATGCCTTAGGCATTTCTATGACTACCGATTTTTTTTTTTTTTTTTAAACAGATGAGAAAACCAAGGCTCAGAAGGATTAGGCTAGTTACTCAGGTAGAGTGCCAGCAGCCCTGGATGTGACTGGAATCACTGCTCCCATCAAGAATATCTCACAGGGCAAGTGTGGGGCCTCAACTGGGATATCTTCTTTCTGCATGAGGAAGGTTATGGCTGTTTCAGAAGCTAACCAACTTCCATCAGATGAGATCCAGATGGGGTTTCTGCTCAGCTATGGAGTGAGAGTTGGTTCTGAGGTCACAGAGCCTGGAAACCCACTGCAGAGTAACACAAGGATCACAGCATGGGTGGGAAGGTCTGCTCTAGGAAAGCAACTCCAGACCTGGTTAATTCCCAGCTCCACAGAACCACTGAGACCCCACCACCACCCCACCACTTCAGGGGTGCTCTTCCCAATCAACCAGCTCTAACTCAGGCTTGGCTAATATCCTGATTCATCCTGCAAAGCACGCCAAGCAAAACCCTGCTCTAAATCATAAGGTTCTTCCAGAATACAATGAGCAAAGTCCCGGGTCAGGACAGGGGTGATGGACTTCTAAGCAAAGAGTTTGATCCCTGACACAGACACTCACGGATGGGCTCATTCATACTCTCATACACTCTCCCATTCAGGACGTCTCTGATGTCTTTTCTCTGCCCCAAACCTATGTTTTTCTCTAGTCCAGTGAGGGAAGCCAATAGGGGGTCCACCTCCCTCATCCTACAGGACCTTGCTCAGGTAGACACTGGCCTGCAAAGTTCCCAGGACACCAGCAGGTCTGGGCCAGACCAGAGGGAAGGGACCGGCTCTCTGGAGTCCTCTGTTCCTTCCTGGGTTAGGCTTTGTGTCCAGGGTTTTGTTGTTGTTATTGTTTTGGCCACACCAAGCAGCATGCAGAATCTTTTTTCCCCAACCAGGATCAAACCCCATGTCCCCTGAGGCAGAAGCATGACATCCTAACCACTGGACTGCTAGGGAAATCCCAGTGTCCGGGTTTTTATGGCCAGGGTGTCTGTCTAACCATGAAGGACCACAACGAGAAATGCTCTGTATGCTTCCAGCCCCCCACCACTCTCCATTAGTCTCAAGAACTAATGGGAATTCTGGCCACAAAATAGCCGGATCAAAGGCCAGTTGGGACACCCAGTCTACGGCCCAAGGTACTCTGGCTTAAAAGCCAGATGTCCTTCCTGGACACTCCTGGCATGTCAGCATGGAACATCTTGATCACACAACCCTTGCCCCCAGTGTTCCCTGTTGGCATTACTTAGAGCCTTTCCAAACCAGTCCAGGGACCTCTGAGACAGCCAGGAAACCCCTGAAGACACCTTTGCCCAGTCCGATCTTGTTCTCCCTCCCTCCCCTACACTCTTCTCCCTCTCAAATGCAGCAAGCACGGTCTCTTTCTCCTGCCACAGTCTCCAGTTGTCACTTGGGAATCGTAACCTGGACTTGGTACCAATACTAAGCATAATTAGCTCCTGGAGGAGGAGGGGCCGGTGGCATAGGCCAAGTCAGACCAGAGGAGGGAGAGGGCCCAGGAAGGAGGTGGGAGGCCCTGGTGCGATTACTCCCCAACTATCTTTGCCTGGAATCCATGACTGCTGAGAGGTGGGAGCCACTGCCTCCGATCGAAGCCCATCAGGGCAACTCCTCTGGGCCTGGTGACAGGGGAGTCCTCCCCAACCACCCCCTCCCCCCCGAAACTGACAGCTCCTGGGGCTGGAAGCCCACCGTGCACAGATCCCCTCCAGATTGCACAGATGCAGATAAAAGTCAGAAGAGAAATAACTGGCTCTGTGACAGGCGGATACAGACGTGGTCATCAGAGCCCCAGATGTGGCTCAGCCATGGCCGCCGCCAGGACTGCTGTGACTGTGAACAGGAATGTAGACCCAGATGGGGATGGGGGCTGGGGGTTGGGGGACGGCGACGCACAGAGCGGCTCCAGGAGGGCTGCAGCTCTGAGAGCGAGAGCAGTCTAGTGGCTGACGTCACAAAAAGACGCAGCCTGGTCCCAAGGAAAATATATTCTGCAAATGAATACTCCACCCTCATCACCCGAAGTCTCATTCCCCTCATTCAAGCCACAGCATTAGCTTCATGGGGACCTTTCTCCGCTGGTGGCCCTGGGGCACCTACTGCCACAGAATGGAGGGCAGCAACGCTGCCTCTGGGAAGTGAAGGGCAATGTCAGTGTCAGCCCGGCAGGTCAGCCTCTGTCCTAAGCCCCGCTAATACCCAGCATTCCAGGCACCATAAAGATGAAGGGGCCCACAGCCCTGCTCAGGGGTCCCTGCACATAAACACCCCCAATGATAAAGCTCCCTACACCATCACTCACGAGGTCCATTTACTTCCCACTTTGTTATGAATGTTCATCTCAAGAAAAGTTTGAAAATCGCTAGTGGTGGGAATTTTCCAGAAGTTGCAGAATATAATCAGTGCCTTCTAGGCCTTGCCACGCTGACAGAGCACCTCCAGGGAGCCACCAACCAGTGAACAGAAGATTCAAGAGGCCGAAGGCAGCTGGTGGAGTCGGGGAGGGAAGAAACCAGGGAAAACCACCTTGCCCAGCCCCCACCTCTGGGTGAGCTTGGCCTGCACCCACCTCAACCACCCCCCCACCCCCTGCCAAACCCCATCCAGGTCCTGTTTGTGAAAATTAAGAGATCAGCCCACACTCAGCTATTCTGGGAAGATTAGCTATCTCAACACAGAACATCTCTCCTAGGCAGGAAGTTTTCTTTAAATAGACCCTCTGGCTGCAGGATGAGCCATTGCCTGGGTCAGGCCTCAGGAGAGGGTAGGTGGAGGAAGACAGCTGTCACTCTCTGTTCTTAAGGAGCCAGAGCCACAGCACGGGGATTCCCAAGTCGTCCCAATGCTACATTTCTCTTTGGCCTCCCGTTCATCTGCAATTACAGGATCCATTGGCTTCTGAGTGGAAATTTTGGGACTGGGCCCCTCAGACCCTGTCCCTTCAGTGATCTCTTGGGACACCCTAGCACACTTGCCAAAGGAAGTGAAATCTTTTTTAGAAAAATCCACCCCCTTTTTCTAGTCTCCTCAGAAGAGCCAAACTAATACTTCCTGAGCACCTACTACGTGCTTCACATGCTTGAACACATCCAATTTCATTTTTACAACGCCACACATATAGACATACCACCATCCTCTTAAACACGAGGGAACAGCCTCAGAGAGGATAAGATAATTCACCTGAAGTCACATAGCCACTAGACAACAGGGCAGGGCCAGGACTCCAACCCAGGTCTGAGTCCTCGACCTGTACTTTCTCCTCCACCTCACGCTCCACCTGAAAAGCTGAAAAATGACAGAGGAGACTCATACAGTGCTTCCCTCACAGCACTTCCCTCACAGTGCTTCCCGCCCACAGTCCAGCTGTGACTCACCAGGATGCCTTCCTGATAGGTAAGCATCCAACTTCGCACCTGGACACACATCTTCCCACAGCCCAGCAAGGCCAGAAGAGGAGGCTAATAGCTTTCCCCTCCTCCACCAGAGGAGGCTAAATCGCTTTTAGAATTCCACCTGGAATTATAGACTGATAAGGATTCTCAATGTCAGACAAGTTAAATTAAGGCAGACTGCCAGGTAGAGGGGAGACTGTGGCCTGTTGACAAAGAAGTGAGATTCTCTGTGCAAAAAAAGGAGGAAGAAGAAACCCAGAAGAGCGAAGGGATGGATCCAAGTTTGAAGAACTGGACTCACCACGGTGGGGAGGGCGCCGGGGGATTTGGGGGGCGGGCACCAGGAAGGACAGACACTCCGTGGGACTCAGCGGCCATCTGCAGAGCTCCCATCCAGAGCTCAGAATCCCGGATCCCGAGGGGGCCGCCGAAGCAGCCCTCCTCAAGCGGTCTCCTCTGCATTCCTCACATTCTTTACGCTCAATTAAAGAGAAATAATCAGGGGAACGAGCAAGGCCGAAGCAGGGCAGCCATGCCCCATACTGGCGTCCTCACCGGTGTGGAAACAGCTCCCCCTGATCAACCCAAACTGGTGCAAGGACCCAGGGGTCTTTGGGGGATGAGGGGAAGGCAAGTGATAAGGACAAAGGTGTCTTTCTGTGTCCCTGGATGGGGAGGATGAAGAAATGGGGTGGGGCGTGAAGGAGGATGAAGGAAGGGGGTGGGGCGTGAAAACAGGAAAGGAAAGGAGACAGAAGGCCAGGTCAGAGCAGAAAGGTGAGTACAGCCAGAAGAGCTTAGCCATCTATTTCTTAACTTGGCCTTGTTTTACCACTATCTCAGCACTGTGCCAGCATCACCATCCACCATCAGCATCAGATGCCCTTTGAGACATTCCTGGATGCTCAGAGTGTTCTTGCCTTCATCAGTTCTTGGTGAATCATGAGAATAGTACCTTCCCGTAATCTTTAAAACATTCTGCCCGTAGTCTACAGGGGGATGCCATTCTTGACCCCAGACTTTTCCTCCACTTGGACCCAACAGGCTTGGTCAGCCAAGCAAACTTCCACCCCCATGAGTCTCTATCCAAGGGCTACCTCCACCCCCACTCCCAAGTCCCACCCCCACAAAAGCCTCCCTGACATCCCCAGCAGACCCAGGGTCTCCTCCTGGTTCCTCCTTCACCTGGTTCATGGAACTAGGACAGACCTTCTGCTGTTCTATAATTTTAGGTGTGTTTGTCTACCTTCCCACTAGAATGAATGGTCATTATTATTTACTGAGCATGTTCTATGTGCCATGCACTGTGTTTGCACTTGATAGATCACGTCATTTAATCCTTTTACTGTCCCTGGAGGTCATTATTATTATTATCCCTAATTACCCGTTAGGAAGTTGAGACTTAGAAAGGTTAAGTAACTTGTCCAAAGTGACCCAGCTAATAAATCAAGAAGGGGAAACTTGAATACAGGATCGTAAAATGCCCAGACCCACGCTATTTATCTAACACTGAGACATTTGAGCATAGGATCTATGTATTTAGCCTTGTTCATCACTAAATGGCAAAGACTAGGTGCTCCAGGTAGGATGGAGGGATGGAGGGATAATGTGGGCTTCACAGAGTTTCAGCAGTAGAACCGAGTCAAAAGCTCCCTTCCCATCTCCCTTATCAGGGAGATGTGATATTTGTGAGACGATTTGCTAGACCAAAGACCCACTCTACGCTCTTGACTGGGTTTGCTGTTAGGACACACTCTGTGGCCACTTTGGAGCTTCAGTCTCTGACCATGTCCATGTCAGTTTGCGGCCACTCTGGGGTCTCAGTCTGTGATCAGAGGCAGGAACCAGCTTATAATCAGGGGATGGCAATCAGCCTGGGACCAGCAGAGAGGACCAGACTGTGGCCACTGGATGTCAGAGGAAGAGAACACCTCTCTGCCAAACTGACTTGCAGCTGAATAGAGACTGAACAGTCTCAACCAGAGTGTCTTGTTTCTCAGCATTGGAGAGATGATATGTATGAGAGGAGCTGGGTGTGTGGGATTGTCCAGGCCAGAGTGCCCTGCGAATGGGGGTAAGAGGAGGCATCCACTCAGGAAGCGCCATGCTGCAAGTCCCACATGCGTGTGAGTGTGTGGTATGGTACATGTGTGTGTGCTGTGGCAACAGGACTGGGGAGGCTGTGGGAGAGACAAGCACACACCTGTAATAACATTGGCTTTAGACGCTAGGAGAGAAGAAATTCCCCCAACTGTTTTATCAGAGCCCAAGTTACCAAATTACATTGTTGTTTTAAATTTGAGCTTCTCTGCCTGCAAATGGGGGGATCTCAGGTTCAGGAGCTTAATGCTTGGCTGGGCCTGGGGAGATCCACTTCCCCACCCAACCCAGGCTCCGGAGCTCCCAGGCCCATGAACAAAAGTCTTCTCTCTCAGGGCTTTGAAGTGGAAACACTAACTGCTCCCTTTAATTAGAAAGAAACCCCCTATTGTTCCTGCTTTATTACTGATGGATGAAGACATAGGAGGGGGTGGATTCTGAAAAGCTTGAGTGGGGTGGGGGAGGAGTGAAGGGGACTGGAAATCTCTATTTAAAATAGAAATTCTCCATACCATCTCTACTCACCAAACCAGATCTCTTCATTCATCCAACAACCAAGATTTCACAGGGCATCCAGACTTTGATTAGATGTTATAGTAAAGATAGAGGACAGGGTTCCAGCCCTCAACGAGCAAGGGGACAAGAAATGAAAGATGGCTGACATGAAGTCAGTACTGCCAATATAAGCAAGAAGAGTTTAGGATAGAGAGCAAGGAGATAGTCCCATAAAACAACCTCCTTAGAAAAATTTGGGGTGGGGGCTGGGGAGAGAACTAGAGACTTCAACTGAATAATGAAGATTGGAGAGAACTGACAAAGTGGCTAGGAGAGGGTAGTCCCACTCCAGACAAGGTAAATGCTCTGTGCAAAGGCACAGAAGTAGGAAGGCTACCTCATCTTTGGAGGACTATAAGCAAATAGACCCGATTATAGGGAAGGGTATGTGCAGAGGAACTGCGGGTAATCAAGCTGCATACAGCCAATGGAGCAGAGGAGTAGAAGCCTTTGAGAGCACACAGAGGGCAAGGCCTTGATGAGATAACTGGGGAGTCACTGAGTTTTCTTCAGCAGGGGAGTCACCTAAAAAACAGTGGCCCATGAGGAGATGAAGCTGGTAGCCCTGTGCAGGAAAGCATGGAGGCAAGACCCATTGAGGAGCTCCTGAGGAAACCCAGGCAATGAGGGCTTAGACTATGGTGATGGCAATGGGACCATGAAAGAAAAGGTGAGTCAGGGATGGGTTTCAAAGGAAGAAATACGATGTGCTGATGTAATAAATACAAGGGGATAAAAGGGTATGAAAAGTCAAAGGTATCTCCAAGATCTCCAGTCTGGGAGACTAGGGGGTGCTGGAGGAAGGAACAGGGTAGAAGCCTTAGGTGAAGTGAGGGACCAGATGAATTAATAAACAAGGCCCCCAAAGCTTTATTCTCCCAGACGCCAAAGATTCCCTGAACTCAGGACTCAGAGGATAGCAACTCCAAGACAGGAAAGCCTTGTGTCCTGAGACAGGGAATGCCATTAATGAAACCAACATCATTTATACCATCTTTTTTTCATGCACACAAAGCCATTCACACCTGTGCCCCATTTGATCTTCAAAACAACCACAGCAGGTATCATTATCCCACCTTGCAGGTGAAAAAACTGAGTCCCAGAAAGACTGAATAACTTGCTCTAAGTTACACAACTAGTTAAAGGCAGGGCTGGGAGCAGAAGCCTTCTGCCTTTCAGCTCAGAACCCCTCCCAATGCCTACTGGCAGCCCAGGGAGTCGGGGAGCTGGAGCCAAATGTGCCTGCATCATTGGGGGCAAGGAAGCTGAGGCTCAGGGAGAGGGTCCACCCCAGACTTCAACCACACCTCCAGCCTGCTCCTCACACTCACATAGGGCGTAAGTCGGGAGCCCAGGGTGGGAAATGCCAAGTCTAATCAGACCTCACAAGCCCACAGATGGTTTGAATCAATGTGCTACCTTGATAGGAATAATGAGGAGTCCTGAAGACAGTCTTATGCCAGCTCCATCAGTCTGGACAAAGAACCTCATCTTCCACAAGAATCATGCTCTCCAGGATCCCAGCGCCCTCCAAGCTAGGCAAATCCCTCATCTAAAAGTCCCCTGGTCCCACATCACACCTGCTTCCCAGCCCCACTAGCACTTCCCACTGATTTCCCAAAATCTCTGGCCTCAGGTTCTGCTTGGACAGACTCTGAGTTCCCAGGCTTTTCTGGGGGCTGAAAATGGTCCTTAGGGAGAAACAGGAGACCACGGGTTACACAGCCAGGGCAAGGGTTGTGAAGCAACATGGTGAGGTGGATGGGCCTGGTTCCAGACAAATGCAGAACCAGACAAATGTCCCACCCACTTCCTGCCAGAATGAGTGTCTCCAGTTTCATTGTTCCATTCTTTCGGCATGACAAATGTCATCATGACATTTCCTTTGATGGGACACCTGACCTAGGGCACTCAAATCTCATGAAGCATAGGGCTGGTCAATCAATGAGGTCACAGAGTCCTAGGACTGGAACCAGAATGATGTTTTAGAATAACCTCGCCTCTTACAGTGGGGAACCCTTTGGAGCCAGGCCCTCAAAACAGTAGCAGCGGCCCTTCCATAGGGAATGCTCAGGCTTGGGATCTTGACTCCCTCCCTCCCAAATGGGTGGCCCTGTGGGCACAGACCGGCTTTAATGAAAATTTGGCCCTGCCCCACCCCCTTGCCTAACAAAGTTTAATTTGAAGCTTAAAAAACAATGAAGCTAATTTTTAAAAACCTTTCATTGAGTTCCATGAGACCCCTATTAATTTTATTGTTTCAATAAAGCATTTATTTAATTGTCTCCAGAAGGGCCCTGTTAAATGCACAGATGTTACCTGAGTCAGAAGGGAGGGAGCTGGGAGCCTTTTTTTTTTTACCACCCTCTCCTGTTAGCACATTAGCAAGATTCTGTTATTGGATTAGCTGATTGTCACCTTAAAAGTCACAATGTAGAGCCTTGAGTGAGAGACACAAGGCAGGTAAATTCCTGGGAAGTAGTTCAGGTCCCAGTTGTTGGAAGCAGGAAGCCAAGCTTCCGATAAAGAGGCTTGGTTAAGTTTGGTTAAGACAGAAGGAGAGAATTTCTTTCTGCTGATGAGACATTCGTTATTTAGCTTCTGGCATGAGGCTGATATCCCTGAAAATAAAACATCAGAGGACAAGCACATTATAAGAGGTATGATGTCCAAACCATAGGAGGAGAAGGGCTCAGCTTGAGTTGGCAGAAGCTCACTGGAATGTCAGATTCAATCTACCCACAATTATTTAGTCCTGGGTACCTGCAAGATGCTACCACTACTAGGCAATTCGAGCAAGCAGCAGTGCCCAAAACACAGACCCTGATCTCACGGTGCTTACAGTCTGAAGAGGGGAGAGACTGACAACAGAAAAAGGAAAAATATGATAGACAAATCAAGATAATTTTCGATGACAACTGTTCTGCCAACAGAACAGTATAATATGGTAGAGAGTGGTCAGGGGAGATCTTTCCAATGAAATGACATTCAAGCCAAGATTTGAATATACACAGAAGCAGCCACGGGAGGGTCTGATAGAAGACCCTTCCAGGCAGAGGGAACAGCAGGTGCCAAGGGAAGCACTATCAAACAACAAGGGAATCAGAGGAGCATGACCTGGGATAGGCCCTGTTTGGACCTTACAAAATACTTTGCATACATTTACTGTTTCTAACAGCCTTGTGAAATACATAATAACAATATCAATCAATATTTAACTAATTGCCTATGGCCTGAGGCACTGTACTAGGTGATGGGCATGTACCAGAAGAAATCAAACAAGGTCCTGCTCCCACAGTGTATATAGTTCAGAGTAGATTGGTTTCAATTGAATGACACAAATGACAAAAATTACAGCTGTGATGAGGGTTGCGATGAGTAGGTACACAGGGATACAAGAATCCGTACTGGGATGGTCAGGGAAAGCTTTTTTGAGGAGGTGTTTTCAGAGCTGAGCTCTATGGATGAGTAGAGTAACCAGGCAAACAGGGGAGATAAAAGCATTTCAAGCAGAAGGCACAGTAAATAGGGGAGAGGAGCTGCTGCTGCTACTGCTAAGTCGCTTCAGTTGTGTCCAACTCTGCATGACCCCATAGACCGCAGCCCACCAGGCTCCCCCGTCCCTGGGATTCTCCAGGCAAGAACACTGGAGTGGGTTGCCATTGCCTTCTCCAATGCATGAAAGTGAAAAGTGAAAGGGAAGTCGCTCAGTCGTGTCCGACTGTAGCGACCCCATGGACTGCAGCCTACCAGGCTCCTCCGTCCATGGGATTTTTCCAGGCAAGAGTACTGGAGTGGGGTGCCATTGCCTTCTCCAAGGGGAGAGGAGCAGGGGAGGGTAAATGGATCTCAGCAGAGACAGGGAGGCAGGGCAGTGAAGGGGGAAGTGGGAGAGGTGGGCAAGGCTATAGCATGTGGGGCCTCTGAAAACACAAAAGAAAGTTTGTCTTTGGCCTATAAAAAGCTGGCAGCCAATGAAGGTTTTAAGTTATCTTCAAAATTTGAAGGGTTGTCCTGAGGGAGATGGTTTAGATTTACTATGATCAAATAATGTCTTGGCTCCCTATAAGAAAGTGAGCTTGTCCATCATGAGGGGGTGCCTAGGCTATTCCAGTATCAGCGGGGAGACCTACCTTGGTCAGGAGATGTGCAGGATCAGTAACCAATTTTTCACCATCAAGGATCCCTTTTATTCATCCTCACAAACCCCAGCTTTTTTTTAAAGTCTCTTCAAGAAAATCAGAGATACCAAGAGAATATTTCATACAAAGATGGGCACAATAAAGGACAGGAATGGTATGGACCTAACTGAAGCAGAAGATATTAAGAGGTGGCAAGAATACACAGAAGAACTATACAGAAAAGGTCTTCATGACCCAGATAACCACGATGGTGTGATCAGGGTCTGTTTACATAACCTAATTTTGCTCCCACTTTTCTTAATAAACAACCAGGATCACTCATCAGCACAAGAAACTCAAGGCATAATATAATTCTAGGCACAAGCAAAGAAAGTCTATGTTCCCCTTGACTGGACAAACTTATCACGAGACACTGACAATAGTTTCCCCCTCCCCAATATGTTTACAGACTCCTGAAGATCCGTGGGGTCCAGGCTGAGAACTACTATTTGATGATCATCCCCAAGGTCTCTTCCAAGCAGGGCTCTCTGAACCGTGATGCACAGCCTCCCTGTGGTCAGGCATGGGGGAAATGAGCAGGAGATGTGAACTAAAGGAGTGAGGGAAAGCTTTCTGGAAAAAGAAAATCTTGAAATGAGCCTTGAAGGATGGGCAAGCTTTAGATAGGTGGGGAAAGGATCTCATCATGCAGGAAAAGCAGAGAAAGCTCTAAGATGAGTGAAGCAACCAGCCAGGCTGCAGCACAGCGTCAGGAAGTACTTGTGGAAACAAGACTAGAAGATGTCGGTTGTGACTGACTCTAAATGCCAAGCTGAATTATCCTTCAAATGCTGGGGAATCATCAACGATTTTAGAGCAGGAAAATGATGGGCTGGAAGCAGTGTTCTTGGCAGATGTATCTGGTGCCTGTACATGCTTTGAGGTGGGAGGAGAGCATCGAGGCGACCCAGACAACAGACCAGATGTGTGAGGAAGAGCCTGGTCTGGGGAGGATGTCGGTGAAGAAATAAAGGGGCAAATCTAAGAGATTTTTTTTTTAAGCACAGGATTAAGTTTGAGTTTGGAAGCATGGAAGAGACTGAGATGTCTTGGAGCCTGCTGGTGCAGAAATGAGACAGCCACCAAGGGAAGTCTGTGGGAGGAAGGAGATGATGAGTTCATAGGGCATCTTAGGGAGTCCGCACATAGCATCTTTCAGAAGGGTTACTTCTGCAGGTGGGGTTGGAGGGGCAGGCAAGGTGGCTTTCACATCTTATGATATATAATCTCTTTTAATGGAGGGATTTTGTGTAATTTTTACTTCCTTTTTGTGCTTTTTGGAATTTTTCAACTAATTATTTTAATTCCATGCAGATTCCAAGAGTCTCATTAACCCTTTATAAACCATCTTCTCCCAGAAGGAAAGAGGAGAGAGTGGTTTACAGCAGCGATCCCCAATCCCTTTGGCACCAGGGACAAGTTTCATGGAAGACAATTTTTCCGGGGACTGGGGTGGAGTAGGGTGATGCTTTCGGGATGATTCAAGAGCATTACATTCATTGTGCACTTTATTTCTACTCTTATGACATCAGTTCCACTTCAGATCATTAGTCATTAGATCCTGGAGGGTGGGGACCCCTGATTTACAGAGACTGCTGGGGTCCAAACACTTCATAGGGGTTTCCTCTTGGCCTCCGAGTCTGTGGTTTTTCTATGGGTGGGTAGAGGATCCCCCCTCCTTCTCTCCTCTCTGCCCTCTGCTTCTGTCCTTTAAAGCCTCAAACATCATCAGATGACCATCTTTGAAGCAATCTGCAGCACTGAGCTTGGAAAGGCTGACCTTGGGATTTTTAAAGCTGAAATGAGCCCAGCCCAGGCCATAAACTAAACAACAGACACAGGACGGAAGATGGGAGTGAACAGCTCTGCTGTCAGAGGCTTCTGTGTCCAAATCCTCGCTCTGCCACAAGTTACCTAACTGCTCTATACATCAATTTTCTCATCTCGAAAATTGGAGATAATAATAGTATTTATCTCTGAGAGGTATTAAGTGGATTAAATGATGATGAAAGGCATTTAATGAGTGTACTCTATCATTAGAATTAATACGAACAATAAAATAATAAATCTTTATGACCAAACATTGTTGCTTGCAGGCAGAAATCACCTTAATGCGTTTCCATCTTGGTTCCCACTGGTGGCATTTGCTTGCCTCTCCGCTGCTCCCTTTGACAGGATTTTTTTTTTCTTCCCCAACCAGCAAAGAACAGAGAGAAGATCTGAAGCAGGGTTCCAGTTGCTGCTTCCTGATTTCACAGTGGTCCACTCTGCCATTTGCGATTTGTGTGACATTTGACAGATTCCTTCACCTCATGAGCCTCGATTCCCCCATCTATAAAATGGGTGTGGTAACACAGCCCTCACAGTATGTGTTAAGAAGTTAGATGGTTCCTGGCACACAACAGGCATTCAGAACATGATAACTCTCCATCAGGGCTCCGGCGGGGGGCCAGCTCTTCCCTGCCCAAACCCTCCACAGCCCCCTGCTTCCCTGATGGCCTGATGTGAATCTTTGCAATTACACGGTAAAGTCCTCAGGGCAGAGGCAGGGCCAAGGCCTCTTTAACTGTAAGGAACAGTCTTCTTCCTAGGCCTGGGTCCAGGCCAGCCTCTGGGGCAGCTGGGAAAGACAAAGAGAGTTGTCAGTCTTCTGGAGGTCCAGAACCAGATGCACAAACTCAACAGCCCCTCTTTCTCCTTTTTTTCTCTACTCTCCAAACCACAGCCCTGAGGCTGCCTGAAAAGAACTGGCTCTTTCTATCTAACATGGCCTGGGAGAAGAGCTGCCCCATTGGCTCAGGGTGCACTCGGCTTGGTCAGAGAAGGTGTTATTTGTTAGACTGGATCACCTGGCCCCTATGCTCCCGTTCCCATCCCTCTCCCCTGCAAAGGCCTCTGGACAAAGACAAAGGCCTCCCCTCCACCACCCCTCCCACCAGAGTCCACCCATGACCCATTGATCCAGTGGCCAGCTCTTCATTCCTCTCCCTGCCTCTGTATCTGCCCAGGGAACAGAGACCCTAGGGTTCAGCCCTCACTGTTCTTCCTCCCCCAATGAGTCTACAACACAATCCTTTTTTTTTTCTTTACTGTATATCAATAAAATTTTATTTATTTATATACATTGCTATTTGACGGAGAAGGTGATGGCACCCCACTCCAGTACTCTTGCCTGGAAATCCCATGGACGGAGGAGCCTGGTGGGCTGCAGACCATGGGGTCACGAAGAGTCGGACACTTACTGAGCGACTTCACTTTCACTTTTCACTTTCATGCATTGGAGAAGGAAATGGCAACCCACTCCAGTGTTCTTCCCTGGAGAATCCCAGGGATGGAGGAGCCTGGTGGGCTGCCATCTATGGGGTTGCACAGAGTTGGACACGATTGAAGCGACTTAGCAGCAGCAGCAGCATTGCTATTTGAAATTCCCATAATTTTCTGTGTCACACAATATTTTTTTAATTGGAGGATGATTACTTTACAACATTGTGTTGGTTTCTGCTGTACAACAATGTGAAAATAAGCATACATGCATCCCTTTCCGCTTGAGCCTCCCTCCCAGCCCCCATCCCACCCCTCTATGTTGTCACAGAGCATTAGGCTGAGCTCCCTGTGCAGCTTCCCACTAGCTGTCTATTTTACAGAGTCATGTATATACATCAATGCTACTCTCGCAATTCATCCCACCCTCTCTTCCCCTCACTGTGTCCATAAGTCCATTCTCTACATAAGACACAATCTTGATTCCGTCCTGGCTCCAAGGCTAAGGCTCTAAACAGGTGCCTCTCAATCTTGTCTGTCCTCAGCTTCACTGAGCCCCAGATCCTCCAATCAATGGAAGCAGTGAAGGAAGAGAACACATGGTCCAGACATCCAGGAAAAAGAGAGAGAAGCTGTCATAGAGCACCTCTCTGGGCTGATAGGTGAGGCTAAGCAGGAGGGAGGAGGGAGGAAGGAGAGGCTGGCTCAGGGACCACAGAGCTGGAGGTCCAGACAGAGACCGGCCCGGGCAAGGAGAGCTCTGAACCCAGAGGGCCTTTTCGTTTCTGGAGTTCTGGAGGGCCTCATCCTCCGACAGGGTCATGGAGCCAAAAGGGCTCACGTTCCCATCTTGAGACCCACAGAGAGGAACTAAGCTCTTTTCCAGAAACGGGTGGAAACATCTCTCCTGAACCATGGCTTTCTGTCTCGCCTCTGTCTTTGTCTGACTACCCTCAGGTTCAAGAGGGGTTTTGTCTTTGTCCCTGTCTTTCTGCATCCTTATCTATCTTCTCTTCTCTCCAATCTCTTTCTCTCTCTGCCCCGCATCTCTGTCTCACATCATTTCTTGGGGACTCTGCCTTGGGGCTCCCGCTCTCCAGTGTGTAGGAAACCTGACCCTCATCATCTGTTTTTTATATTTTGGAAACGTCAGCTTCACTTCCTACCTGAGGGAAGTGGGGGTAGGGGCGCAGGCTGCCTGACTCCACCCCTTTCCTCCCCCCTCCTCAATTTCTGGGCCATCCCCTCCCCCAGCTCCTGCCCCAGGGAGGACAGACCCAGGCTTTCCCTGTGCTCGGTCACTGTGGCACCAAGAATCAGGCCTTGATTTGTTTCTCCATCTGCAGCTCACCGCAGGGTGGTAGTGGGGGCAACGAGGCCTCTTCTGATCGACCGCTGGTTTGCTGATTTGGGAAAAAGTGAAAATTCCAGACACAGAGAGAGCCCCAGGAGGCTTAGAGATTTCACCAGTGGAAACCAGGATGGAAAGTAGCTAAAGTCATTTCTCCCTCTAGGCAGAGTTATGGTTAGTTGTCTAACATGTTGTCCCAGATGTTTATTTGTTCAATATTATCATTAATACTAGCTATGCTGCTGCTAAGTCGCTTCAGTCGTGTCCGACTCTGCGACCCCATAGACGGCAGCCCACCAGGCTCCCCTGTCCCTGGGATTCTCCAGGCAAGAACACTGGAGTGGGTTGCCATTGCCTTCTCCAATGCATGAAAGTGAAAAGTGAAAGGGAAGTCGCTCAGTCGTGCCCAACTCATAGTGACCCCATGGACCGCAGCCCACCAGGCTCTTCCGTCCATGGGATTTTCCAGGCAAGAGTACTGGAGTGGGGTGCCATTGCCTTCTCCAATACTAGCTATAGATTACTCATATTGAGGGCTTAGCCTGTGCCGGGCACTTCAAATGTCTCTGCATTTCATCACTTGACAACTTTACATGGCAGGTACTAGTATTGTCTCCCATTTTCTTCATGAGAAAATTAACACACACAGAGAGATTAACTAATTCACCCAAAGTAACTCAGTTAATGAAATTTGAACCCAGGTGTCTTGGTTTCTTGTAGCCCCAAACTCTTCGGTCTACATCAAGTTTTCCAAGACCTGAGAAATGTGTTTTGTACATTTCCTTTTAAAGAAAATAAATCCACAGAACTCTAAGAATAGGCCTTCAAGGTCCCAAGGATCCAGGTATCCCAAGTGAAGTAGCAGTGTCTGTGACTCACTATTTTCTGGGAGACCTTGATGAACCAGCTAGCAGCTAGCAAAGATGTGGAAAGGCTGAGGACTGAGTATTAAAGTCACTTCAGTCGTGTCCGAATCTTTGTGACCCTAAGGACTGTAGCCCTCCAGGCTCTTCCATCCGTGGGATTCTCCACACAAGAATACTGGAGTGAGTTGCCATGCCCTCCTGCAGGGGATCTTCCTGACCCAGGGATCGAACCCGTGTCTCCTGAGTCTCTTGCATTGCAGGCAGATTCTTTACCGCTGAGCCACTGGGGAAGCCAGTAGGTAAGGCTACAAGTGGGCATTTCAGGAGAAGGAACTGGGAGGGCCACAGGGGAAAACACGAATGACGGCTCCAAGTCAGGAGCCAGTGCAGGCAACAGGTCAAGGGAGTCTGGTTCTGTTCAGGGAAATGAAAAGAGGGGAACTGGGCCAGGTGGAGGGCTGGAGCCAGATCCCAAAGGCCTGAAGGTCCAGTTCAGTTTCTCCTCCAGGTTTCTGAGCTGGAGAGTGACATTCCAAAACAAGTATTTGAGACCTGGCCTGGAGGGAGAAGGCAGACAATAAAGAGGACTGAGGAGAAGATGATATTCCTATCCTGGCAGCCTAAGAAAATCTGACAAAGCATGCAGAAAGACATGTATTTTGAAGATATTTCCAAAGAAATTTAGTATTTTGGAGTTTGGACCATCTGCCTCCTCCCTAAGGATTGCTATCCAAGCTAGTGTTTGGATGGGGTGAGGGTGTGATAAGTAGAGGGAGCGGCTGGAAAACATGGTGTGTTTGAAGCACTGAGCTCTTGAACAGGCAGACACAGCACCACCACCATGGCCCTGAGTAAGAGCTGGAGGAGGGCCCCAGTGCTCTGAGCTGCCTGCGGGCCTGAGGACTCTGGTCAGGGAGGCCCAGGCTACCGGCCTTGCCAGGTCTTTGGAACAGGGCAGATAGTAAATCTGGATCCTGAACAAGAGTTTTAGGTCTTTTCCAGTTCTTTGAAATGATGATTCTACTCCTTGGGTGGCAAAGAAAAAAAGAAAGCAAACAAGCACAATTTGGTTAAGAAGTCAAGAAACTGCCAATTCAGAAACTCTAATCTGTTTAAAACGTTCAACCTCTCTTTTTCAGAGGCCAAAAACCTATTTCCATCAAAGATTGTATATGTCTGTATGTCTGAGAGCCAGAGAGGGAGACCGAGTGAGTGTGAGAACGAGAGCTGAAATGCCTTTGTTCCTGTGTGTGAGGTCACTGTCCATGGGCTCATGCGTGTGCATTGTATGTATGTATATTCAGGCCTTTTCTCAGGCCCTGTGTGCACTGAACTTTCAAACCATAACAGAAACACTGAAGCTTGGCAAAGATATCACAGGAATAATTATCTAATTTCAGACCATGTTATTATAATACCTACATGATGTGTAACGAACTTAACAATGTTCATGTTATATTCACCAACTCTGAGTTAGAGATTCAACAATGCCAAGCCCTACCTAGGAGGTTTCTCCAAGATCCTAGAGCACAGCAGGCCCCAAAGAAAGCTCTTTAAGGAACATTCGCCCTATAATGGCTTCCCCATGGATCAGGAGGTTGGACTAATATATCCCAAGAGTTCTCTGGAAAGGAAGCAGTTAGGATGGCAACTCTGTCCTCCCAGAATCCCCAGTCCTCCCCAGCAGAGGAGCCCCTAAGACTAGTAATGTGTTAGTGGCTCAGCCATGTCCGAGTTTTTGGGACCCCATGGACTGTAGCCCACCAGGCTCCTCTGTCCGTGGGGATTCTCCAGGCAAGAATACTGGAATGGGTTGCCATTGCCTTCTCCAGGGGATCTTCCCGACCTAGGGTTCAAACCCCAGTCTCCTGCGTTGTAGGTGGATTCTTTACTGTCTAAGCCACTGGGGTAAAGAAATGTCCATACTGGTGTCACAGAGAAAGAGAGGTTTTCCCTGACTCAGATGTGGGCCAGGAGGCCTCAGGATCCGCAAGGCTCCCCTCTTCCCTCGGGAGCGGGATTGGACTGTGGCTGAGTGTGAGGGGAATGTTTGCTGTTTGCTGCTGCTCCCTGTTGACTTTAGCCAGTAGCTCTGTTTACAAACCCAGGTTGGTTTTCCCAGAACAGTTAATTAGACCAAAGACATCTGGTGTGAGGGCTGGGGAGGGCATCTGCTCAGAGCCTTCCCCCACACCCAGCAGCCAAGGGCCGGGGCAGGGTAGAGCAGCTAAACAGGACCAGACCAGACTCTACCAAACCCAAGGTCCTCAGGACAATGGAGGCTTCTCTCACTCTGCCCTTCCCATGCTTGCTAAGTTAGACTGGACCCCAAATCTCCCACTCTTAGGGGACCCTAGGAGTCAGGGCTGGATACCCCCACAACAGTAGGATCACAGGCTGATGATTGAGGATTCAGAGCTGTCCTCTGCCCTTCCAGGTCCAAAAGAACCGGCCAGAGATTTCTGTCTTTCTCATCACAGAGATTGCATTCACAACTCTTCAGCCTCCTGAAGGAAAGATTTTTTTAGGCCCTCCACCTCCTCCTGCCTCCTCTCGAGCTAATCTCTGACACTGAGAGGAAGAAAGCGATTAACCAGGAAAGGACCAGGGGACAGGAAGGTGCCCAAGAAGGGTGGGGGGATCTAGGTGGACAGTTCCAGGGCGCTGAAGAAGCGAAGGCCTGCGAGGGGGAGGGGCGGCGGCTTATCTCTCCCAGGAGGGGGGAGCTCACTCCAAACAACTAATGCGCTGGCGTGTGAAAGCTCCTCAATTAGCGCTAATGATGCAATCAGGGAGGGAGGAGGAGGGACCAGAAGTTCTGCTGGAGTCAGCACCTACTTACACACACGGTACACACTCCCTTCCTCGGACAGTGGCCCCTTCAGACACACTAATGCAACACGCTCCAGAGACAATCAGGACCACGCATGTCCGTGGATACAAGTGCTCTTTATACAAATTACTAGCACGAATAAAATTCGTGATCCGCGGCTAACGTCTGTCTGCGGGAATCCTCAGGGTAGGGGTTTGATGTGGGGCTTTAGGAACAAGGAAAATCAGAAAAACTTGGTAGGGGAGATGGAAGAGGGCATCTCCTGATTTTTCTTCGGATCCCAGAGTTCCCGTCCTACGGGCGCTCGCAGGTGCCAGCCCCTGAGCGCCCGCCTCCCCATTCCCGCCCCCAGAATCCGCGACTAAGCGATGAGCAGCGTCCCCCGCGTGCGGCGGGCCCCACGCCCCTTCCCCGCGCCCAGCCAGCCCCACGGCCCCGGGTCCCAGGGAGGGCGCACCCCGGACCCAGCTACTTGTCCCTTCCGGAACAGGTTACCCGCCGGCCTCGCCCCTCCGTTTGCTTCCCAACCCTGCCCCGCCGGCTCAGTTGACCGCCTCCCGGGCCCGTTATCTGGCCGCCCCGGCCCCGTTATCCGCCCTCGCTCTGGGTCCGATCCCCCCGGTTCGTTCCGGAGCCGCCGCCGCCGCCTCCCCTTCTCCCCCGGCCGGCGATCCCGGGCTGGGCAGGGCCGGAGCAGCCTCCGAGCCGCTTCTCAGGCCCGGACGGCCGCGGGAGGAGGTCCCGCTGTCAGTCAGCGGGGAAGGCCGGGCCGGCCGGAGGGGGCGGCGCCGAGGACGGGCTCGGGCCGGGAGCTGGGAGGCGGAGGCGGAGGGGGCGGGGGCGGGGGCGGCTCCGGGCCTTATAAGCGGCGGGGGCAGGGCGAGAGGGAGGCAAGTGTCAGGCCGATGTGCCGCCCGCGAGGGGCCGGGGCCGGGGTCGGGGCCGCCGGGGCCATGCGCGTGGGCTGGGCAGGGGGCCGGCGGAGCGCAGAGCGGAGCCGCCTCGGAGCCTGAGCCTCCCGGGGCCGCGGCCGGGGAGCCGCGCGGGGCCGGCCGGCCGGGGGGAGGGGAGCGATGCGGCGCCGGCGGGCGGCGGTGGCCGCGGGTTTCTGCGCCTCCTTCCTGCTGGGCTCGGTCCTCAACGTGCTCTTCGCACCGGGCTCGGAGCCTCCACGGCCCGGCCAGTCCCCGGGGCCCTCACCAGCCCCGGGCCCGGGCCGTCGCGGGGGCCGCGGGGAGCTGGCCCGGCAGATTCGAGCGCGCTACGAGGAGGTGCAGCGCTATTCCCGCGGGGGCCCCGGGCCCGGGGCTGGCCGGCCGGAGCGGCGGCGCCTTATGGACCTGGCTCCGGGCGGTCCGGGCCTGCAGCGTCCCCGGCCCCCGCGGGCCCGGCCCCTGCCCGACGGCGCTCCGGGCTGGCCCCCGGCTCCCGGCCCGGGCTCCCCTGGTCCGGGCCCGCGCCTGGGCTGCGCCGCGCTCCGCAACGTGTCCGGCGCTCAGTACTTGGGCTCCGGCTACACCAAGGCCGTGTACCGGGTCCGCCTGCCTGGCGGCGCGGCGGTGGCGCTCAAGGCGGTGGACTTCAGCGGCCACGATCTGGGCAGCTGCGTGCGCGAGTTCGGGGCGCGGAGGGGCTGCTATCGACTGGCGGCCCATAAGCTGCTCAAAGAGATGGTGCTGCTGGAGCGGCTGCGGCATCCCAACGTGCTGCAGGTACGAGGGTGCGGGTGCGGGGCTGAGGGTGCTGTCTGGACGTGCCTAGGTCCGGTCCCTTGTTTTTACACATGAAGAAGCGGAGCCCCAGTGACTGTGCCAGGTTAAACTAGGGGACAGAACCCGGTCCATGGCAGCTCCCCTCTACGCCACCCTGCTTCTCACTCCTGGGTGGCCGTCCGGAGAGACTCCCGGTTTCCTCAGCTTCCACACCAAGACAGATCAGGACAGAGGGTACCCAAACTCGGGATGGGGATTGGAGTCTGTTTGGACTTAGGACCCTGCTTCTGGCTGGAGCTGGGGTGTTGAGCACCAGGGAAATGACCCCAAACCAAGACGCTGAACAGAGCTCATCCCTGAGCTAGGGGCACAGCTGCAGTGATCCGTTCACTTTCTTGATGGAATCTGAACCCCACTTCTCTCAACTTCCAAACAGTGACTTATCTGACTTTGAAGGTGGGATGGCACAGCAAACGGGGTTGGGAAGAGCTAGAAAAAGACCAGGTTTGATTCCCCAAGAATATCTGGTACCCCACCCAGAAGCCACTGGAAGAACTGGAGGGGATTGGATAGTAGGCCACAAAATGCATAGCCCTTCCTTGAGGAGCCCCTGGGCCTCAAAGTAGGCTTTGGGGAAGCCTTTGGGATCCTAGCTCAATGCTCAGGGAACAGGCTGAGGGCCTGAGGGTCTGAGAGTCACATTACCTGAGCAAATGTGGCCAAAAGACTGGAGGATTGAGAAGGCCAGATGCCCAGGTTCCTAGTAAATGGGACTCTGTCTCTCCCATTCACTGGGGAGCAGAGAGGAAAGATGAGACCCCACCTTGTCCCCTCCAGGCTAGACTGAGGGAGTGGGCGTCTCACAGTCCCAGCACTGCCCTAACACACCCACTTCCTCCTCTCCCCCAGCTCTCCTACGTCCTTGAGTCAGTCCTGGGATTAGACAAACCGTTCCCTTGGCACATGTCTGAGCAGACGGAGAGGGGAATCCCTGACTGCTCCTGGCCCAGGGAACACAGGGTGTGTGCAGGCTTCCCAGCTTAGGAACCATGCCCACACCTTCCACCTCCCAGCCCACTCACATGAATCTTTCTGCACCCGGGAGAATTGAGCAAAAACCCAGGAGTCCCTCCCTTCTTTCCTCAGGAGTGAGATGGACCCCAGGTCTGGGCATCACAGAATAGTAGAGAGAAGTCAGAGAACTATTGACATCACTGCTGGAACCCAGGCTACCCCAGCCCTGATCAGACACGTGTTGACTGGGTCCTGGGTTCTGAACTGGTTGCAGGTCAGGCAGAGCCAGCAGCTGTGGGTGGCTTGCCTGGTGGCATAGCTGACTCTGGAGCTGCAGGGAATGAGCAGCTGGTTACGTGGCTATTCTAACTGGGAGGATCTAGTTCTCTTCCCTTCCTGGGGGCTCCTGGGAACTTTTTGGAAACTGGGGTGTCAGTCAGATTCCGAGGCAGTGGGGAAGGTCTTGAGTGTGTTAGCAGGATATTGAGTGTTAATTGACTCAAGAGCCCTCTCCCTTAAGGCAGATTGGAGGTTTGCTGTGCTCTCCTGTCTCTTAAGGAACTCCTCCCGCCCTCTCTTACCCCACCCAGACTTCAATACGAGCATCAGCTAACCACCCCCTCGTATATCACAGAATGGTCCTCCACTTTAATGTCAGGCCCCCACCACAATGCTGGAGGTTTCAAAGAAAAAAATTATAACTGGTTTTCACTCAGTCCCTCTCTAGACCAAGACTGGGTTGGTTGTGTGACTCTTACAGGGTGGGATTGGGGTGAGTTGCCTTAAGACACAAGTGGGTGGGAGGGTCCCAGGTCCTTTCTATCAGGGGAGCGGTGAAAAGCTACCCTTACTTACAGGGAGGTGGAGGAACCTTGGGGTGAATTTAGGGACGGCTTTGGTGGGGGTCTCATCCCCAGACCCCCAGGCCAGTATCCCTCTGGCTTCTTAGCAGTGTCACCTCTGCCTCCAAAGAGGGTCTTCTACTTGGGGGTCTTCTTACTCAGGAGGCTTCCATTCAGGTGTGCAGGGAACTAGAAATAATGTTGTTTTAATACCTCTTAATCATTTAAAATTTCAAAATTGTTCGACTGTTTGCTGAACCAGGGAGGAGCCAGAGAGTGCTTCCCGCTCCCCGAGGCTCCCTCCCCTTCTCTGGCAGCCCCAGAGTTGGCTCTGTGGGTGTTCAAACAGCAAAGGCCCAGGACAGTTTGTCCCACTGGGCACTTCTCAGAGCTTGCTCTGGTCTCTGGGACTGCCCGGGCGGGATGTCTCCATCCATCTTCTGTGACCCCTCTCCAGCCCACCTCTGACACACACACAACACACGCGCACACACACACTCCCTCACGTGATAGATGCCTCTATAGCCCAGGGTCAAAGGGCACAAGGGTCTCCCCTCCCCTGCCCCTCTGTCGTTCTGGGGCCGCCGGCCTCAGCTGGGGCCCCAGGCCTGCCTGGGCCCTGATTCTGGCCCTGCCAGAGTATATTTCTTCTCCCAGAGGAACAAAAGATGCGACTGAAATGCTCAGCCTCTCGCTTCCTGGGGGGGTTAATGGTGTCTTTTTATTTTTTCCTGAGGGGTGTTGATTAATACCTCGTTAACAGCGCATTTAACGACCTCCGGGTGTTTAATAACCTTCAGAAGTTTCCCACAAAGGCTCAGACTCTGGGCAAGAAAATGAGAACCAGGCTCCAGGGCTGCTCCTTTTACCTCCCCCTACCGCTGCCCCCTTTGGGATCTGGGGCCTCCCTAGGCTGATGTGGGGTGGGAGGGAAGAAGAGGAGGGGAGAAGAGGGCACCCGGGATTTCCCCCGATCCCCTAAGTCGTCACCCTAGTGATCTGAGATGTGCCTTCCCTCATGCTGGCAGGACTGAGGTGGCTGGCTCCAGGGATGGGGGTGCTAAAAGGTCCCTACTGGGATGGAAGGGAGAGTGTAGGGGCCAGGAGTGGAACCGAGAAGGGTGAAAGCTTCAGGGACATCTAGCCCAGGGGCTTGGCTCTGCTGGTATCCACCCCACCCCCACCCCATCGTTCAGCTCTCCTCTCTTCCTACTCTGGCCCCGACAACTTGGCCTTTGTGTTCCTGCCCCACAGGGTGCTGGGTGTTTTGAGCACCGGCTGATCCCTTAGCTGATGTGCAGCGAGGTGGGAAAGGCGGGAACAAGCAGGGCTCTCCATGGATCCTGGTGTAGGTGTCGGTGACAAAGTCAGGCTGTTTCCCAGAAGCCCCTGGCCAGCTGAGCTGTACAAAGCCCCTCCCCTAGATCCTATGGAGTGGAAAGGCCCTTGAGACCATGCCCTCAAAGAACAGTGACCTTCCCCAGGAACTCACTACTACCCCAGCTGATAATGGGTCATTCCCCCACCCCAACCAATTATGCAAAGAACACCCAAGGGTATGAGCCCTGGATTCTTTTTGTACTGATGCAACACTTGTTACAAATCTTCAGGGAGATTGCTTTCCCTACAGAAAAACCAGAGCAAAGGAAAAATGAAGGTGCCTATAAGTGGAAATGATGAAGCAAAGACAAGCATTAGAACAGGGGAGGAGGTACAATAACCATTTGTTGGTTTGCCAGTTAGCAAATGGTACTCTTGGAAAGAACAAGGTTGTGGAATCAGAGTGACATATATTTAAATCCTAGCTCCTGCATTTCTTAACTGTGTGACCTTGTGGCGGTAATTTAACCTCTCTGAGTTGGTTTCCTCACATGGGAATTGGAGATACTAATAGTACCAACTATGCCCTTTTAGGTTATTCTAAGAATTGAGTTATGCATGTAAAACATTTAGCACAGTGCCTGGCACATGGTTATCACATGGTGCTCAGACCTGCCCATTTACCTGAGTGGCCAGAGGTAAGGGGCTGCTAGAACAGTGGGCTAGAGCCCAGGCTTCCCAGGCAGAGTTGCTATTCTCTTCTGGCCTGAGCTGAAGCAGAGACCTAGGGATGGGAGGGTGGGGGCATCTGACAACCCAGCTCTTCCTCGTTCCTGTCCCCACCCTGTGACCCCATGACCCGCCTGGGCCTCTTTCAGCTCTATGGCTACTGCTACCAGGACAGTGAGGACATCCCAGACACCCTGACCACCATCACGGAGCTGGGCGCCCCTGTGGAGATGATCCAGCTGCTGCAGACTTCCTGGGAGGATCGCTTCCGAGTGAGCAGGGAGGAGGGCCAGTTGGCCTTGGGCTCCTGGCTGGGATGGTTCTCCCTTAGAAGGTCAGCCCTCCAGAGCAGCTTGGACTCCTCCTTAGTGGAGGGAGGGAGGGAGGGAGGGATGCCGTGAAGTTGACTCAGCCATCAGCCAAAGGGTTAAAAAAAACAAACCAAGGCAGAGAGGATCCTGGTTTTGTACTCCTGTTCCACACACACACATACCCCCTCACTCAGCCTGGCTGCAGGAGGGCCAGTGTCCTAGGTCTAGAAAGACCTTAAGGTCATCTTGGCCTGCCCTCTGTTTGCATGCACTAGGCAGAACCCACACTGAGATGGAACTTCAGGGAGGAGTCCCCAGATTTCCCTTGCCCATTTCCCCACTTTCTCCATGTTACCCTCAGGGTCGGGCCAGCCATGGGGTCGTAGAAAATCACTGGTTTGCTCCGTAAGGTCCCAGGCCTCAGCCCTTAGTGAACACTAGAGCCTTTAAGAGAAAAGCAAACCCTCCCCCTCCACACACACACACAGCTCAGTCCAGAGCCTCAAAGGAGGGCACCCTGGAGCCCCCAGGCTCCCCTCCCTGGAGGAAAGCAGTGAGCAGTCCGGTGTCTGCCCCTCAGATCTGCCTGAGCCTGGGCCGGCTTCTCCACCACCTGGCCCACTCCCCGCTGGGCTCGGTCACTCTGCTGGACTTCCGCCCCCGACAGTTTGTGCTGGTGGACGGGGAGCTGAAGGTGACAGATCTGGATGACGCCCGTGTGGAGGAGACGCCGTGCACAGGCAACGCTGACTGCATACTCGAGTTCCCAGCCAGGAACTTCACCCTGCCTTGCTCTGCCCAGGGCTGGTGCGAGGCCATGAATGAGAAACGCAACCTCTACAATGCCTACAGGTGACCTCCACCCCCACTCAGGAGGACCAGTGAGAGGCCCCAGGGGGCATGGCAGGGAGGGGAGCTCACACGGGGTCCAAGAGACCAGCCAAGGCCGGAGACTCTGCCATGACCAATGGAGTGGCAGGGGCGGAGAAAGGCTCCCCTACATCCAGAAGGGAACAGGCAGGCTCCTGACCATGAAGCTAAAAATAGTCAGCTCCAAGGAGAATCTGGGTTAGGGGGTGGCAGCTGGAGGCTTCTTAAAATAGCGTCAGACTCAGCCTAGGGCTGGTGGGAGGGCCCTGCCCCTTCCTCCCCAGGCCCTTCACTTGTGGAAGCTCCTCATAGAGCCAAGCCATGGAAGTTGGTCTGACACAGGTCAGTCTGGGGGATAATGTGGGGCTGAGGGGTGGACAAGTCCCCAGGATGGATGGGGAAACACCTCAATTTGGTTACTTGTGGCCTTAGCATCTGCTCAGACCCCAACAGGGCACATGCTGAATTGACTCCTTAGTCTGAATCGACTCCTAGGCACCCACTGGTGCTATATGGGTGAGATGGTTAGCCCAAGGGATCAGGCTCCCTAGCGAGATAGGGGTTCTGTCCCAAGTTGGTGTAGAGGAAGGCTGTGTCCCCACAGGCTGGACCTTGAGCCCCTGATTTCTCTCGGCCCCAGGTTTTTCTTCACATACCTCCTGCCCCATAGTGCCCCGCCTTCACTCCGGCCCCTGCTGGACAGCATCGTCAACGCCACAGGTGAGCACTGCCTCCCATCACTTTGTCCCCCGAGCCTCCAGCCAGCGTGGGAACAAGAATGGCCCAGGATGGCACACAGTCCAGAAACATCACTTCCCAAAGTGGATTCTGTGGCAAACCCCCGCCCCAGTCCTCCGGTCATCAGGGCCCTGGCTCCAGAATTGGGGCGGGTGGGGGTGGGGAGGGAGATGTAGGAGCCCAGATGCCCTCTGAGAGCCACACTGCACTCTGCAGGAGAGCTTGCCTGGGGGGTGGACGAGACCCTGGCCCAGCTGGAGAAGGTGCTGCACCTGTACCGGAGCGGGCAGTATCTGCAGAACTCCACTGCGGGCAGCCAAGCCGGTGAGTGGCCCCTATAGGGATTCAGGGGCAGGGAAGGTGGGGAGCAGTTCGAGGAGAGTGATCTCCCTAGTTGGGGAAGTGGCTCAACCTCCCTTTGAGACTCACTTGGAGTGATGCAGAGAGACTGTTTGGCCTTCACTCAGAGATCTTCCCTCTGACTGAGCTAGAACAACTATGTATGTGTGTGTTAGTCGCTCAGTCGTATCCGACTGCTTGCAACCCTGTGGACTGTAGCTCTCCAGGCTCCTCTGTCCATATGATTCTCCAGACATGAATCCTGGAGTGAGTTGCCATTTCCTTCTCCAGGGGATCGTCCCAACCCAGGGACCAAACCTTGGTCTTTGGCATTGTAGGCAGATTCTTTACCATCTGAGCCACCAGGGAAGCCCGGGAATAACTATAATTCTGCCTTGAACCGGGGGTTGGGCTCCGACACCCCTTCTCTGGGTGGCTGCAAAGCTCCTTCTGTATATTGTGTACTTTCAGCAAGGTATTTACACCTTGAGCCTCACTTTCCTCATCTGTGAATTGGGTTCAGTATTACCTGCCTCACAAAATTCTTCCGAGGAGTAAATGATAGGTGAAATGTGTGAAAGCAGTTAACTCATTTCCTCTTACACAGCTGGAACACAGTCTGTGTTTACTTCCCTCTCCTTCCTCACCCTTCTGGGGCTAGGAGGACGGCTGGAGGTGGAGATGGCTCCACCTGATACCAGTTAAGGAGCCCGCGAGCAGGGAGAGAATTCCAGTCACGACTTGCAGGCTTCGTGGTCCCTCCGTTGAGGCCCTGGGGTTTAGCATGGTTGGCAGGGGGCGAGGGATGGGCAGCATCCGTATTCAAGGAGCTCTGGCCAGTCTTAGGGGTGGGGGAGCCCTCGTTAGCCCTGTAAATAAAGTTTAACGAGGTGAACAATGGCTGGCTCTGTCCCTGAGGACGCCGTTTATGGGGCTATAAATCACAGCCTGCCCTGGACTTTGGTCTAGTCCCTGTAGAAGAAGGAGGCAGGAAGGCGGGGTGGCCAAGGCCCAGGGCTTCTGCATTATCAGTCCGAAGCTGGGGCTCCCCAGGCAGCAGGAAAGACTCTGATGAACAGGAGGCCTGCAGTGAAGCAGCTTCTGGATTGAGAAGTTTTCAGAGCCTCTGGGGGCTCTTTCTGTGAAATGGGAAGATTTCATATTCTTCCGCCAGCCTCTGCCCCAAACACTCAAGTTGTGGATTCCCAAATGGTAATCCTTTGTGTTTTACATTCATCTGCATGCCTCTGAACTTCAAAAACTCATGACTGACCCCCACTACCCAGGAAGCTGGCCTAACCTCTCTCCCCAAGGCCAGAAGGAAATGGGACCAAGGGCACCCGGAAGCTCTTGCTCCTCAAAGTGTGGTCTGCAGACCAGCAGTTCCAGAAGCTGGTTGGCAATGCCAGTTCCCTGGCCCCACCCCAGACCTTCAGAATCAGAATCTGCATTTTAACAAGATTCCTGAAAATTCACATGCACACTGAAGTTTGGGAAGCCCAGCTTTAAATGTCTAAAATGTTCTAAGCTCAGCAACCAGCCTGGTCAACCAGTATCTGTGTGTGTGTGCGTTGGTCCCACACACGTGCCCACCGTCACATGCAGCCTAAATCACTTGTGTGCCCTTAGATTTGGGAGATGTGTATCTCCCAAAAGGTAACCTGAGCTTTGCCTTTCCTGAGTGGTCATCCCAGTTCCACCGTGGTAGCTGCCTGCATCTCCATGCTAGGAAGACTAGGCTGGGTTTTAGACTACATCTAAGAAATGGGTCTCCTAGCCCTTTAAGGCAAGTGGTCCCAGCCCTCACCCCTGGCCACACAGAGTTCTCACTTGAGCTCCATCTCCAACCCACAGAGTACCAGCGCCTCCCCGACAGTACTATCCCCCAGGAGGACTACCGATGCTGGCCATCCTACCACCACGGAGGCTGCCTCCTTTCCGTGTTCAACCTGGCCGAGGCCGTGGACATCTGTGAGAACCATGCCCAGTGCCAGGCCTTTGTGGTCACCAACCAGACCACCTGGACAGGTGAGCTGGGGGAAAGGACATCCTGAGGGAGGTGACCAGACTCCCCAGAAGAGACT
Source organism: Bos taurus (assembly GCF_002263795.3). Taxonomy (NCBI): domain Eukaryota; kingdom Metazoa; phylum Chordata; class Mammalia; order Artiodactyla; family Bovidae; genus Bos; species Bos taurus. Next base: position 24,473,881 of record NC_037338.1, read on the forward strand.
GATGGGTAGTGGTGGCCCCCCATCAGAAGCCAGAAACAATGAGAAGACAAGGAGGCTGAGGGAATGAGATGAGTGTCCTTGTGTTAGGGAGAGTGGCCCTGCCTCCAGAGAGAGAAGCATCCAGTCCTGTTACCTCTCACTTCTGCCTCCAGGTCGGCAACTGGTCTTTTTCAAGACAGGATGGAGCCACGTGGTCCCTGATCCCAGCAAGACCACATATGTGAGGGCCTCTGGCTGAGCCATCTGAGGCTCTGCTGACCATCCCCGCCAGCTGGGCTTGCCCGTGACTTGCCCTAGCAGCACTGCATGTCACATGGGCACCCCTGCAGACCAAGCTGACAGCCCAGACAGACCAAGGTGACCAGGACAACGTGCAATAATGCCAAATGTTAAAAATGTGAGTTTACCAGTCTAGGTCTGGGACTGCTGGCTCCAGAGCCAGGAATCAAGGGGGAGGGAGCTGACTGCCCCTCTCACCGTCTCGGCTGCCAGTAGGGCTCAGGCTGGTCTCCCCATTGGGGGCTCTGCCCCTCAGTGGGGACAGTTCCATGGGCAGCCCCATCACTGTGTTTATAGTGTGAGAATGTAGCCAGAGCCCCTGCTGCTGGTGCTGCTGCATGTGCCATGGCTCAGCAGGGGCCGCGAGGGGACAATCGGTCATGGAGCACGTTCTCTTAGCCAAGCTCCTGAGCGGAGACTTGAAGGGATGCTCCAAGATGTGGGCGATTCTGTACCCCAGGGCAGCTGCCTCTGGGAACCCAACAGGGGGCGCCTGCCAGCCAGCCCAGGGGCACAAGCAGGAGCACACAAGGTATGAGCCAAGTCGTGGGTTGAGGAGCAGGTAGCAGTTTGAGCCAGGACCTGGGGCGGGGGTGGGGCCGGGGCCTTTCTGCCTCATTTGCTTTCAGTGAAAGCCGCAAAGCAGCCAAAACCAGCCTCTCCCCCCTCCTGGAGTTTGTATATCCAGAAGCTTTTGTACTTTTTGTTCATTAAAATGTTTATTTTTGTAAAAAAAAAAAATAAAATCAATTAATAAAATGACATTTCACAGCAAGGACTGACCTCCCCAGGCACAGTTTCTTGGCCTGACTTACTTGTACTCAGTTGTCCCTGGTGTATGTCTGGGAGTTGGGGGAGGAGCGGTGTGTGACAAAGAAGTGAAATCTCCATGGCAGACACTGAAGTTTGCAAAATGTGTTTTCAAGCCCTGCTCCCATGGCTTCCATCTCCCTCCTTGGTCCTCCACATCCTTGTTCTAACCAAAGACATGAGGAACCCCTTCCCCTAACAAAGTTAAAATTTTAATATCCATTGGCTTCTAATATACAAAGCCTTTACCCAAAGGACTCATGTTCTAATGGTGGGATGTCAGCCATGCCAGGGGATCCTAAGCAGTCTCCAGTCTGGTTGGCTTTGCCTTGGTGGAGGGGTTGGTCCTGGCCGTTATCACCACATGGTAATGCACTTTTCTTTTTCAGAGCCTTTCTTTTCTTTTTTTGAGCAAGAAATAAATATATGGAAGGTGGGGAGACAGCAAAGTCCATGGAAGGCCCAGCCCCTTCATGGGTTTTGAGAGGGAGGGTCTAACAGGACAAGCCCCAGGTACATGGAGGCCCAGAGTGAAAAGGTTTAAGATCACACTGAGGCCAGAGAGAGCCCCAGGATGGATACAAGTCATCTTCTTTTTTTTTTTTAATAGTAATTATTTTTTAAACCTGTGTAATTCTATTTTGTTTAATTTTTCTTTATTTTTTGGCTGCACCTTGCAGCCCGTGGGATCTTAGTTCCCTGACCAGGAACTGAACCTGTGCCTCCTGCTGTGGAAACATGGAGTGTGAACCACTGGACCACCAATGAATTCTCTGGATGCAAGTCTTCTAACTTGAGATCCCATATCTTCTCTCCTATACACCATTCTACTTCTAGAATATTCTCAAAGTGCACAAGCCTTTGAGGGCTATAAAAAGAATAACCGAAGTTTACCTCAGAACCTGATTTCTTCTCACCAGATGTGCTTGGCATAATTTCTTATGCACAGGTTGTCCCCTTAGTTTTAAGTAATTGAGGAGCTCATGTTAGTCCTGGAGTCCTCATTATGGAGCTGCTCAGACCCTCAAGGTTGTACCTCAGCACCACCACTCCCAGCCCACACACCCTACCTCCTGCCTCTGGTTACTTAGGCTTGGTGACTGTGGAGAGCAGGGAGCATCAGAGGCTCCGCAGAACCTCACACCATGAATCAGCCAAGCTGGGTCCTGCCCATACTCATCACCCTCAGTCCCCACCCCTCCGAGGAGGAGTTCGGCTTCCACCAGCCTCCGTACCCCTTTCCTCAGCTGAATTCACGCACTGCCACACGTGTAGCCTGCCCTGTGCCGGCCAGTGTTAGAGGTTACACTGCCCTCTGTTGTTCTCCAACTGCCCACCAATCTGTGGAGCTCTGAGGGTGGGTGAACCACACCACCATGCTAGGCCCAAGGAGGTGCCACAGGGCTGGGGCAGCAAGGTCTGCAGGGTCTGTGCCATCCACAGGGAAGCAAAGACCCTGGTGACAGTCAGCAGAGAGGCCCACAGGGCTCAGGAACCGAGGAAAGAGAAGGCTGAAGATTAACCCACCATTGCCTTCTGGGCTTCTAGAAGTTCCCAGATGGGCTCACTGGCCCATGGGGAGGGGCAGGCTTTGGCCTCAGCAAGCCACGATTATCATTCCAGTTTTACAGACCTGAAAACCAAAGCCCAGGTCACAGCTGCAAAGGGATTTAGGGAGCATTCAAACCTAGGCCAACCTTCCAAGCCTGTCCTGGGAGGAGAATGAAGTTAGAATCAGGGAGCCCATACTCAGTGATGCCAGACTCGAATGGAGGTCAAAGGGCATAAACCCTTTTCCAAAAGACTCGTCTGCAGGTGGGTAAAAGCTTAGCAAACAGCTTTTTCCTCAGTGAGTGAGCCTTAATTCCAAACCCGTGTCTGGGGGGCAAAAATGGTCAGACTCAGTCCTGCAGAATAGAAAGCAGCGTTCGCAGCTAGGGTAGAAGAGGGTAGTGAGTGAAAGCCGACAGCCAAATCGTCGCTCCCACCACGGCCGTTTCCATGTAGCCACCTGTGAGCCTGGAAGAAGTTCAGTTCCTGAGAACATCTCGGCCCTTTCCTGCAGAAGCCAGATTCATAGCTTTCTACCCCGAAGTCTATGTTCTTTCCTCTTCTCTGCACAGCCAGTGACACCAAGATCCAGAGCATGAAAGAAATGCATTTGTCCAACGAAGGCTCAGGTGTTGGTACTAGAGGAAGGAGGTGGGTCTTTCCCAGGACTGGAGGAGTAGGAAAACATGAGAGGGCCCATGGTGCCCTAGGCCCCCACAAGACTCTGGACGAACTCTGGCCTTTTGCTTTGCTCACTGTGTGGTCTGGGCTGTGACGACTCTCCAAGCCTCCATCTCCTTATCTGCAGATTTCAGATTTATGATACCCACTTCATAGCAGTGTTACAGGCATTGAATGAAATTACATACAGAAAACTCAACCAGGGTCAGCACACAGTGCTTAAGAAACACTGACTGCTATTGTCATTGTTACTGTTATGAGTGTGTTGAACCCTCCATGTTCTTCCATGGCCTGGCCTACAAGAGGATTCAGGTCAGTTGGGGTGGACCCAGGCATTCCTGGACTGTCTCCCAACCCTCCACCTCCAGCTCCTCCACCAGGGAGCGCTGGAGGAGGTGGAGCCAGGCTCCCCGGGTCAGTGCCCTGGATGCTGAGTGTGTGGCAGACAGGAGGGGGAAGAGGATTAACATGAAAGCAGAAAATGGGATTAAGAGGCTTCAGGATAATGTGCCCACCCACCCCTGTCCATGACAACAGCTTCTTTCACTCTGTGGCTTCTGGAAGCCAGAGTTTTGGAGGCTTGGTTGCCCCTTGGTGCCAGTGAGGAGCTGGGAAGAACCTTGGTAGGCTTTGAATGTGAGACTACTCAGGGGCCCCGCTGCCTTTTCATGCACTTTCTGGTCTAATCCTCATGGCACCTGTGAGACCAGTGATGGCCCAGAGAGATGAGGAGTTGGAATTCAAGCTTAGGTGGTCACTCCTGAAACTGTATGATCCTTCCCCTCTACCACTGTCTCACCCAGGAGCGCAGTGCCACCGTGAACCCAAGAGATCAATGATTTGTCTCTTCCCTTGGGAATGTCCAGACTTACACTCTGCCTTTGATGAGAAACCCAAAGAGTAATTTAAGGAGACCTGGTCCTCCTCTCTGGCCTCATCCCTTCGTAGCGCATGGGCTTAGTTGCCCATCTAAGGGCATGTGGGATCCTAGTTCCCCAACCAGCGATGGAACCCATGTCCCCTGCATTGGAACACAGATTCTTAACCACTGGACCACCAGGGAAGTCCCAGGCCTGGGCATTTTTAAAGTATTCCTTTGAGGCCTGTCATGCAGTATTTTAATTTCCCTTGTTCACCTCTCTGTGAATCTAAGCCAGTGCTACCCGCTTGAGTGGAGAAAGAGCTCCATCCGTCCCAACTATGTGAAGGAGACGGACCACGATACTTCTCAAAATCACCTCTCAAGCCCTAGTGGATCTTTGATGACCATGTAGGGAGAAGTTCATTTTCCACCTCATTCCAGAAACCAGATCAAGGCCCCTTTCAGCTTTGTTTTTCAGGACAGTGACCCCTCATCCTCCTGCCCCATCCTACCCAGCCCCCCACAGCCTCTCACCTGGCCTTATTCCAGCTCTAGGAGTCTCTCCTGAGTTGCCGTGACAAGACCTCCCCTCTCCCACCCAATGTCAATCATTCAGGGTCCCAACAGGAAAGAGCCCCAAGAACATTGGATATTTTTACAAATGTGTGGGTACAAAGGAACCCTGTGGGGATGGTGCAATAACCTGGAACTAGTAGCAATAGAATTGTTACAGACTCTACCCAAGGGAAGGAGTAGTACCTCCTATCAGAGCCCTGGAGAACCCAGGAGGACTCAAGTGACCACAGAACACCACCAGGCAGGATGACCTCACAAAGAGGCCCCCAGTCTCCCCTCATTCTCCATCCTCTCCTCCCCTACTCCTCCATCTCCTTCCCAGCTCTCCATCACCAAACCCACCTTGAAGCCAGAGGGAGCCTGATGTGAGGTCTGTAATCGTCACTCAGCAAGGGGGAGAAGGGGAGAGAGCTGACTGGGAGGGCCAGAGTAATACACCCAGCACAGCGTCCTACTTCCTGTTTGAGCTTCTGTTTGGCTTGAGGGGGAAGGCAAGAGAAGACTTCTTTTTGCTCCCCAATCCATTCTCAGATATCCAGCTATTTATTGTTCTCTTTGAATAACAGGCCCAAACCTTCCAAGAGTCCTCTTCAGCATACATTCTCATCAGGGGCACCGTCATCCCCAAGAAGACAAAACTTGGTTCTTGGGAGATGAAAAAAAATCCTAGATATTGTACATATTAATATATCCAATGGAATACTACTCAGCCATAAAAAGGAACAAAACAATGAAATTTAAAGAGACCTGAATGGACCTAGAGACTGTTATGCAGAATTAAGTAAGTCAGAAAGAGAAAGACGGATATCATATACTATTGCTTATATGTAGAATCTAGAAAAATGGTACAGATGAACTTATTTGCAAAGCCAAAATAGAGTCACAGATGTAGAAAACAAACTTGGGTTACCAAGTGGGGAAGGGGAGTGGGATGAACTGGGAGATTGGGATTGACATATATACACTACTGTATAAAAAATAGGTATTAATGAGAACCTACTGTGTAGTACAGGGGACTCTACTAACTGTGGTGACCTAACCGGGAAGGAAAGCTGAAAAAGAGTGGATGTATGTATAGGCATAACTGATTCATTTTGCTGTGCACCAAAGCAGTTACACCCCAATTTAAAAAAAAAAAAAAAGGTGGAAAAAAAACACGTTATATTTCAATTCAGTTCAGTCATTCAGCACGCCAGGCCTCCCTGTCCATCACCAACTCCCGCAGTTTACTCAGACTCGTGTCCATTGAGTCGGTGATGCCCTCCAACCATCTCATCCTCTGTCGTCCCCTTTTCCTCCCGCCTTCAATCTTTCCCAGCATCAAGGTCTTTTCAGATGAGTCAGTTCTTCACATCAGGTGGCCAAAGTATTGGAGTTTCAGCTTCAGCATCAGTCCTTCCAATGAATATTCAGGACTGATTGCCTTTAGGATGGACTATTTGGATCTCCTTGCAGTCCAAGGGACTCTCAAGAGTCTCCTCCAACACCACATTTAGCCAACAACAACAACAAAATCTTAAATATCACAATAGTTTGTGGCCCTCCAAAGGGCCACAGCACACAAACAGACAGGAGATATAACTGTGCTGTCAAAATTCCATGGGGTGGTAGCATTTAGCAAAAAGTATCCACAAGAGTATTGTTGGGGGGAGATAACTGGGGGTGCAACAATGAAACATAGGTTAAGAAGCACTGAATTAGAGTTGACCCAAAACCCTTACTTAGGCTGTCACGGAAAGCTTTGACTCTGTCACCCTCAGAAGTACACTTTATATTCTTTTCTCTAAACTGAAATACACGTTTATGTGTACTCTCTGTGCCATTCCTAATAAAAACAAAGTGCAATTTGAGTTATTGTTCACTTAACATTTTATTCAATGTACGCTTGCCCATGATGAACATCTTGGACCGTGCAGAGTCTCCTGATCAGCGCACAGTTTACAGCCTTTAGCTGATATTTGCCTACACGGAAGAGCTCGGGTCTCAGGCAAGCCAGGGGATTTCAATGCACACTCACTCTTCACTCAAGGGATCAGGCCACAAAATATTTCTTGAGTGCTAGTCACTGTAATGAGTATTAAAATATCAAACATACCCCCTACCTTTTAGGAGCTCACTTTGTCACTAGAGATGGCACAAAGATGGACAAATTCAACAGGACAATATATGAGCTGGGACTCTAGAGCAAAGAGACCAGTTTCCACATGTGGCTTGTGAAAGCAAAGGGTTTGATGGTCACATGTCATACTACTAAGGGCAAGTTAACCTGGTCCCCCAGGAGCATCAGTTCCCTACCAAGAGCCCCACTGTTAACACTTTCCCACCCAGAGAAAACCTTATCCTTACTCTGTGTCTCTTATCTGTAAGTCAGTTCCCTTTTGTCACCAGACATCCCCCCCAGTCCCATGGCGACTCAACAGGCTTTGGTGTAGAGCCTGTCAGAGGCTTCTTAAAAGTGTAAATAGAGTGTGTCTACTGTTTCCCCCCTTATCCATACACTTCTTTGGCCCTTCAAAGAGCTCTAGTAGATTAGAGAGGCCCCATGTCTCCTTACCAAAGACAGGCTGCTTTTCCACAGGAGGTGGAGTTTCTCAAGTGCTCCGTAATCCAGCCCTGAGAGGTTCTGCTGACTGGCCTGGCATGGAAACAAAACTTGTGGGCTGTTTCCCAGAAGCCCTTCTGGTGCTCTTCAGGTCTTCAGCACAGAGGTCAGTCTCAAGAAAGGTCTCTCATTTTGTCCCACCCTTCCATGAAATCAATTTTCTCATCCATTTGAGGAAAGACACTGCCGCCAAAAATAACAATAATAATAAAATACACAGTATGGGGACTTCCCTGGTTGTCCAGTGGTTAAGACTCTGCACTTCTAATGCAGAAGGTGAAAGTTTGATCCCTGGTCCGGGAACTAAGATCCCACATGTCGGGCAGTGCAGCCAAAAGTTTAAAAAAAATAGAATGAAAAAAAAAAAAAAAAGCACAGTATGCTTTGCTTCCCATTGCTTGGAGGTTTCAGTTCAGTTCAGTTGCTCAGTAGTGTCCAACTCTTTGCAACCCCATGAATCACAGCACGCCAGGCCTCCCTGTCCATCACCAACTCCCAGAGTTCACTCAGACTCACGTCCATCGAGTCAGTGATGCCATCCAGCCATCTCATCCTCTGTCCTCCCCTTCTCCTCCTGCCACCAATCCCTCCCAGCATCAGAGTCTTTTCCAATGAGTCAACTCTTCACATGAGGTGGCCAAAGTACTGGAATTTCAGCTTCAGCGTCATTCCTTCCAAAGAAATCCCAGGGCTGATCTCCTTCAGAATGGACTGGTTGGATCTCCTTGCAGTCCAAGGGACTCGAAAGAGTCTTCTCCAACACCACAAAAGCATTAATTCTTCCGCGCTCAGCCTTCTTCACAGTCCAACTCTCACATCCATACATGACCACTGGAAAAACGGCCTTGACTAGATGGACCTTTGTTGGCAAAGTAATGTCTCTGCTTTTGAATATGCTATCTAGGTTGGTCATAACTTTCCTTCCAAGGAGTAAGCGTCTTTTAATTTCATGGCTGCAGTCACCATCTAAGATCCCACATGTCAGGCAGTACAGCCAAAAGTTTTAAAAAATAGAATGAAAAAAAAAAGCACAGTATCTTTGCTTCCCATCGCTTGGAGGTTTAAGGCACTGTTATTCATCTGAACTTGCGCAGGAGATGGTCGTGAGGTTATCTGTATCACATTTCACTTTATGACATATCACCTTGTTTACACCACCCTTTTCAGTTGTTTATAGGATATAGGTTACCTTTAAATGCTCTGGTTTTGTTTAGTCATTTTTTTTTCTCCCGACAATAAAAAATTTTAAAGGCAGCCATTGTTCTAAGAAATGACTATTGTACTTGGGGCACCAAGATGCTTTAATGGGGAAAGACAGCTTGTCTTGTATCTTGGCCTCCCGTATCTTTTTGAACCAGGCTTTGATGCTCTGCGGAGTTTTCTGACTCCATCATTGAACTATGCAGCGCTCTGCGGTTCTTAAGAGCAAATGAGTTTCTTCTTTAAACATAGGCCTCTGCTTAGCACATTTAGTACTATTTGACTTGGGTCTCTGGATAGTGCTGTTCCTGGAATGGACTTCACATGCTGAATTTTTCTGTTTTAATTACCCACACTCCTATCACATATGCTAAAGTGACCTTTTTTTTTTTTTTTTTTCCTATAGCTTCTCCAACAATTTGCTGAGATGCAGAGATTTATAGAGAGTCCTTCTGGGTTAGGAATTTACAGGTTAACTCTTTCATGTGCAAGTTCATACTATTTCTGAAAATATATTCCCAGCAAACAATTCAAAATAGGGAAAGGTTCAAATGCACACAAATATTCCTTGCAACATTATTTAGAATAAGAAAAAGTGAGGGTTGGTTATACGGCAATATGATAAAACATGTAAATTATAGTGTTAAATGAAAAAAGGAAGATGTAAACCTAGGCCTGTGCTGTGTTGTGCTCAGTTGCTCAGTCATGTCCAACTCTTTGCAACCCCAGGGACTGTATCCCACCAGGCTCCTCTGTCCATTGCATTCTCCAGGCAAGAATACTGGAGTAGGTTGCCATTCCCTTCTCCAGGGAATCTTCCCAACCCAGGGATCGAATCCAGGTCTCCTGCATTGCAGGTGGATTCTTTACCATCTGAGCCACCAAAGAAGTCCAAGAATACTGGAGCAGGTAGCCTATCCCTTCTCCAGGGGATCTTCCCAACCCTGGAATCAAACTAGGGTCTCTGCATTGCAGACAGATTCTTTACCAGCTGAGCTACCAGGGAAGCCCCAAACCTAGGCATATAACTATGTAAAAATGCACATGAGGTGATTTCCCCAGTGGTTCAGTGGCTAAGAATCTGCCTTGCAATGCAGAGGACTCCGGTTCTATCCCTCATTGGCGAGCTAAGATCCCACATATCATGGAGCAACTAAGCCCATACGCCTCAATTAGAGAGTCCGCACCCTGCAACTAGGACCCCAAATAAATAAGTAAAATAGTAATTTTCAAAAAATGCATGTGAAAAAAGACTGGAAGGAACACACGCAACTATTGTAAATAGTTGTGAATATACACAACTTTGCCAAGATGACAGACTTTTTTAACGTTTTCTAAACTCTTTTTTATTTTGTCATCTTGTTTAATTAATTTAAAAAAATGATTTCAAGTAGATCGCTGCTTAAGTGGATTGATGGAGTAGCTAGATCTTTTTACCTGAAGTGAGACAAAAATCTCGCTCTCATTTTGTTACATAACCTTCATTTAAATTAGACTTTTGAAAAGTCAGCTCCACTAACGCTGATTCATAAAAGGTGTTTGATGGCTTAATATAGGAGTTGATATCACACATGAATGTAAATCCAGCAGGGAAGCAAGTCTGGTGGCTGATGCCATCTGGGGACGTTGGGCCTGAGTGCATAGGTATTTCAAGGAAATTGGGATTTTTTTCGTGATTCCCCAGATTTGTGCATTTTGGCCACTAATCCAAATTCAAAAATAAAGTAAAAGCATTTGTGGGCCAAACAGAACATATCTACAAGCTGGATTCAGCCAGCTGGCAGCCAGTTTGAGACCCCTAGTACGAAACCCATTTCTGAAGTTACAGCCGACTGTCTGATCTCTGAGCACTCAGCCACCAAACCCCACCTCCCACCGTGCTCTTCCGTTGACTCTTCCTCAGGGAGCGTCACTTCTGGCTGTTTGATGAGGCTGATGGAAGATGTTAGTCCTCAAAGTATAAAAGGCTTGTGAATCTATCCCTAGCTGGAAGCATTTCTCCTACCAGAATGTGAAAGCTGGCAACATCTTTAATATTAATTTGTATTGCCGTCTGTCGCTTACATTTAGTGTGGCTGTGAGGAATGGATTTGAAGCTGTTCGAATATGACTGGTTTCATCCTGGACCCCTTCAGCGTTATCAGATGTACCAGCCAGGTTCGGGCTGCGTTTCCAGCTTGTTGTCAATCAGATTTGAGCAGTCAATGTGTTAATCCCTGTTTTCTTCCAGTATCACTGCCCTGACACCAGTTACTGGTTTCAGAGAGCTGCCTTCAAGATGTAGCCCTCTCTTCTGCTGTTTCTTCACTCTCTCTGTCTCCCTCTCTCTCTCATCCCTGGATGCTCCTTTGGCACCGTGACCAAACACAGAGGGATCATTCCTGCTTTTATACTAGCATCTGCTTCTGCTGTCTTAGGAAGGGGCCCAGGCAGAACTTCCCTGGTAGCCCAGTGGTTAAGACTCCATGCTTCCAAAGCAGGGGTTGTGGGTTCAATCACTGGTTAGGGAAATAAGATCCCACACACAGTGCAGTCAGAAGATTAAAAAATAATAATGAGGAATGCGCCCAGGCAACCTTCACTTCTAGACAATGACCCTTTTCCCTGCAGTGACCCCACTGGCTTTGCCACAAAGATCGTCTCACTATTCTCTGAAATATTTGAACCTGGACTTGCAACAAAGGGCAGCTGATGCTCCAGGACTGACCATCGTTCCCAGTCATGCTATAATATGGACTATCTGGCTCCTCAAGGTTAATGTGATGTCCTGAGGCCCTGGGGCCACGGCAAACGGCACCTGAAAGATCTAGGAGTTGATGCATTGATCAATCAATTAACCACTCATCAATAAACAAATGAGCTGAGACTCCCCAAGTAGCCAGCTTGGCTTTGACATAGAGACCAGCTCCCTCCTTCACCATCCGGGACCTATTGTGGTTACAAACGCCTCCTATTAGTTCTTGGTTTATTTGGGAACTGCAGATGCTGCCAGATGTTTACTTTTAACGTGAGGAGAATTACACTGCCCTTGTGGTTGAAGAAAGGGGGCTGGGGTGCGGGGGAGTGGGCAAGCCCCTCCACAGCCCAGTCACTGGGGGCTCCTTCCCTCTCCCCTCCAGATGTGGCCCAGCCCCCACCCCATTTCGCCAAGTCAACAGACCCGGACTATTCCAAGCATGGAGGACCCTGCAGGCTCCAGAGCACAAGCAGAGCCCACATGGCCCAGCATGCGGGACACACGTGTGTAACTCTGAGGTCACGCCTGGGCTCCACCAGCCCTCACAGTGCTCTCCTCGCTGCAGAGTCCCCTTCTCACCTTGGTCTTTGAAGCAGCCCCTTCCTCGTCTAGACCAAAAGGCAGACTTCCCTGTGAAATGATTTGGACCAATCTGTAAATGATGCTTTGGGAAGTTATGGCTGAGGTAGAACACCGAGACTACCCTTAGAACCCCAGAAAGCCTGATCCATTTTGCAGCTACAACCCTGTTGCCTGCTCCCATCTCCACTTGTAGAGCCCAGTAGGACTGTGGGATCTCAAGTTCCTAAGGGAAGCTGAGGCTGATGGAAGAAGCCAAAAGCATCAGTATCTTCCCACCAGTGTCCAAAATCTCCCAGAGATACGGCAAGCAATTACCTACAATCCCTGCCCCTTGAAGGAAAGGTCCTGATCCCATATCACTTCGCCACCTTCATCTCCACTACTGGACAAGGAGGGAAAGCCTTCTCATTGTTCCAATCTATTCTCCTTCTCCCTTCTGCTTTCTTGGGCTCTAACAACCTAAAAGCTAAAAATACCCTCATTTTCTCTTTTCTTCCTGGTATACCCAGAAAGCAGGATGAAATGGCAGAAACTCACAACCAGCCTGTACTTCCAAACAGAAATGGAGCTGGGAGGAGGGAGGAGTAAGTGGCAGAACTCAGACCATCCCAGACAGGCTGCAGTAGCCTTGCAGAGAAGAGGCCCACGGATAGACTTGCACATATTTTTTTGAGAACTTATGATGTGACGTCAAACTAGGCAGAGCATGACTAAGGAGACTACTTACTGGATTTTCTTAGAATTCCTAGGAACTATACGCCTCTCATGTCTGAGCCATTCATCCCAAACTCAGCAATGATTGAGAGCTAGTAGGAAAAGGAAAGAACTGCCCTGATAACTTTCTCTAGATCTCGTGTTTCCAAGACTAAATGGGAGGCAGAAATCACAAAGTGTTATCTCAGTGTGAAATGTGAACTTACCCAGTTCTTACCTGTACCCAGCCCTCTCCACTCCCACCCTTCACCAGCTCCATCCTCCGCAAAAACCCACAGTATATAACTATTCAGCTGGAAACTGAATCCACTCTCAATCCAGTACTCATCTTTCTTTTCCCTCACCCACAGCTGCTACTGCACAGGACTAAGGCCAAGATGAAGGCGGCCTCCTCCAGAAAGTCCCTCTGTCTTTTTCCTCATGTATTCCTGCCACTCCCACCCCCAGGGCCTGCTTCCCTTTCCTTCTTGTTTTCATAGAGTCTCTGACCCTTCTGAGAAGGTAGAGTCATCAATGAACTGTACACATATATTCCACTCTCCAGCTTTGTTGAACAATGTTACCACGAAGTAACTCTCCCTGGAAACTTTAGGAAGCCCAAGGGAGGAGACACAGGGAATGAAGGACCTGAGGACACGTGGGGAGGAGTAGGGATGTGTGACTCTGGTGGCTCACTCATGAAAGTGGCCATGAATAAGGACATTTCAAGGTTCTCAAAAAAGAGCAGGAAGTACTCAAAGGCTTGACTGAGACTATGGCCTTAACCTCTACCCATCCCCTGTGGGTAGAGGTCATGGGAGACCAGGGGGAGGTCCCAGACCAGGAAGAGGCCATTGGCGACAATAGAAGATGTAGCTGGGACCTTTGGATGGAGTTCCTGGGTCACCAAGGAGTCACTGTGGTCTAGTGGATATGAACTTGAGCTCTGAAGTCAAGCACCCTGGTTCCGAATCCTAGCTCCATAAATGATGCCCTGTGGGACCTCTATAAGGATTCATTTACATCACTTAGCGTTGGTTTCTTCATCTGTGAAAAGAGGCTAAAATAGTACTTACCTTCTAGGGTAGCTGTGAGGTATACATACTGACAGTAATGTTGGTGAGTCATTGAGTTAATCACTTCATGTACTATTATTATTATTGTCTTTTACTCTGGGTTCCAGACCTGACTCATACCAAGGGGTCCTAAGGAAAGCTGACCATCTCTCTGTGGGTCAGTGTGGCAGGGTCCATCCAGCCTCCCCTGGCCCTGTATTCAGTCAGATGTGGCTCTGTACATGGCAGGTGAGGCAGGCTGGGAGGGCCAGGACCAGACGGGACCACCCAGCGGGCTGGGGAAGGTGCTGGCAGGATGGCCTCAGCTGCAGCTGCCGGGCAGCCGTCCAGGGTGACAGGCAGAACGCAGTGCGCAAGGGTGTGGGGACAGACAACAGGTGGCAGCTCGGCAGCAGTCGGCTGCGGGGGAGATGAGCGGAGGACCTCCTAGCATTTGGGAAGAGGGGGTCCTGACCAGCAGGTGGGCCACAGCAATGAGCAACTCCAGAGGGAGGTTCTGAAACCCAAGCAGGCAGGCAGCCTCAGGAAAGTCTTGTCAACAGATTCCAGCCCCCACGGAAAGTTAGATGTGATGGGGAGAGGCCAGAGAGAACAAAGTTGCCAAATTGAAGCTGTCAGCCTAGGACACAAGGAGGAGTGGCATTCCTGGAGCTCCGCCTCAAACCCAGCCCAGAGGATGGGAGAAGACCTGCACAGGCTTCTGAGAGTGGGGCAGGGCCTGATGAGGGCCAGCCTGATCCTGATCCCTGGTGGGAGCCGGGCTAATGACCAGGGCAACAGGCTCAGGCCTGACACGGAGAGGTCCCCACTATACGGGTGCAGGAGAGGGAAGCTGGAGGTCATCGAGGGCTAACTGTGAACTCTCTCTCTCTCTCTCTGTCTCACACACACACACACACACACACACACACACACACACACATATATATACTCTCTCTCTAGCTACTACTCCAGTATTCCTGCTTCTTGCTTTTTTGCCCTATTTTTTTCTCCCCCAGATCCTCCTTGCTGATAAAGAACCAAAGAACCAAAATAGGTAGGGTCAACTTTTTTTTTAATGAAAAGTCCAGTCCCTCAGGACCTAACAGCTCCCCCGACAGTCACCTGGCAAGTGACTTGTCGCCCTGCACCCCAGTGGAAGGAACATGAGCTGCAGTGAGCAGGAAACTGGACCCAATTAGAAGGACAGTGAGGCTTCCCATAGCCCCTGACTCCGGTCCAGCTCCCGCTTGTCTCTTTTTTAGGATCAGCTAACAACTCCATAAATTCTGCTCCAGACCCATGTCTTGCCAATGATCCTGAAGACTTTTCTGGGAGGGTAAGTAACCTTGGGAGCCAGGTAGAGGTTCATCTCTGCTAGACCCGCATCCCTACAGACATGAAAACTTAACCCACACTCATCTATATAGGCCGTTAAGCCTCACACTTGAGTGTCTATATTAACCTCTAAGCTTCACGTACACACACGTTTATACTGTTTCTAACCCACACGCCTATTCTCAATCACTGGCCTCCGGTGTGTAAGGGCACAAGCAAGAGGAGTGGGCCCCACATCAAGGAAGGACATAAAGGACGATCACTAGATCCCCAGGCCCCAGCCTCTGGGTACATCAGCCACACTGTCCTTTCACCTGCCCTGGCTGGGCCCCTTCTTCCTGCTCAGCAAGTGATCTGAGGTCTAGTGATCTGGACTTGATGGGAGCAGACCGACTGCCTGCTCACTTTGCCCCCAGCTGTAGAGTATGGTTACTGGTGTGCAGGACATTCGGATGCACTGAGAGCTGAGCTCTGCAGACGCCATCTGGAGCTAGGGTCACGGGACCCTTCCCACCTCTAGGGCTTCCTGAATTCATAAAAGGCAGATGACCGGTGATGTCAGTCAGAGGAAATTCGATAGAGACAAGAGGCTACACAGGTGATGGAAGAGGTAAGAAGCCACATAGGCATGCTAAGCCAATCCAGATGTGAGCAAAAGCAGGGAGCCATTTCTGCCCCAGGGCTGGAGAAAGACAGGAAAGAGAGAAAGTGAGGTCACCAGGGTCTGAAGCCAGGGCTGTCCGGTGGGAATCGCAACCACAGAGAGACAGGTCGTCTGATGTGAGCTGGAGCCATAAAGAGATGCAGCTTCTGCTAAAGACACCTTAGGAAGCAGGGAGAAAGAAATACCCCAAGTTCCCCGCACCTTCCACCTTCTAACCTGCTGCCAGGCCCCCCACTGGATGAATTTACCTGAAAGCCCAAGGCAAAGAGCCTGAGACGTACAGTCCATACAGAGCAGCCCCCACAGGTCAAGGGACCAGTCTGAGAGCAAACAGGTTATGGACCAGCACAGGAATGATAACCCACCAGGCCTTGGATGGGCCAGTGGTGAGAGGTTTAGAGAAATTCTAGAACCACTTCCCCAGGAAGCAGCATCCTTCTCAGTCTTCTCGCTTCACAAAGATGGAAATGGATTAACTGCCTGGATGCCCCATCAGTGTGCACAGTCAGAAGGTAATTCTGCACATTCATCACAGGGAGAGACCCCTGAAGGAAACTGAATACTGTTTGTTTGTTTTGCCAGTTTTTTAAAAAGATTTATTCATTTGCTTACGGCTGTGCTGGGTCTTCTTTGCTATGTGCGCTTTCTCTAGTTGAGGGAGCGGCGGCTACTCTCTAGCTGGCGTGTGTGGGCTTCTCATCGCAGTGGTTTCTCTCATTGCTGAGCACGGGTTCTAGGCACACAGCTCCAGTGGTTGTGGCACACAGGCTTAGCTGTCCCATGGCATGTGGGATCTTCTTGGACCAGGAATTAAACCAGTATCCCCTGCATTGGCAGGTGGATTCTTTGCCACTGAGCCACCAGGGAAGCTCCTTGAACACTATTGCTTCAGTCATGTCTGACTGTCTGCAAGCCCATGGACTGTAGCCAGCCAGATTCCTCTGTCCATGGAATTTCCCAGGCAAGAATACTGGAGTGGGTTGCCATGTCCTCCTCCATGGGATCTTCCTGAATCAAACCAACATCTCTTATGTCACCTGCATTGGCAGGCAGGTTCTTTACCACTAGCGCCACCTGAGAAGCCCACCCCCAAAAAAGGGTGGCCCTCTCAGAGGCTATCTGGCTTTGTGCCCTAGTTAGGGGCTGCCCTAGTTAGGGTCTAGGGTCCTTTGGGTCATTTCCTACATGGAAAAGGGCATAGCCTATGTCTTGGGGCGTGGTGAGGCATCCAACTGGGGGCTAGGAAGGAGACACTGCCCAGGGTACCAGGGCACTCAGCACTCCTTAGAGGAGACTGGAGAGCTCCCTCCTCCCGTCCCTCATCCCCTCCTTCAAAAACCCAGACCACTTTGGCCCAGCTTCCTTCAGGCCTTTTCTGGTGACTCACTAAGATCTTCCGCCTGAGCTGGGCATTAAATGCCTCTCCATCCCCCTCTGGGTCCCACCCCAGAAGCCCCTCCCTAGAATCCTTCAACAAAGTCTTCAACCCAAAGGTCCTGGGAATAAGGCTGAGGGAGGCGGTAGAGTGGGGAGAGGAGAAGAACATTTCTCAGATTCTCAGACGCTTTTCTTGTCCCAGAGAAGGAAGATTTTGCCCAGCATGGGTTTTTAGTCTGAATATGAGCCCAAGACAACATGCAAAATGTGAGGATCTTCCCCACTCCACCTGGAACTCCTCTGGCAACCAGAGCCTAACTTCTTTTATCTTTTAATTTATTTTTTAATTGAAGGATAATTGCTTTACAGAATTTTGTTGTTTTCTGTCAAACCTCAACATGAATCAGCCATGGGTATACATATATCCCCTCCCTCTTGAGCCTCCCTCTCATCTCCCTCCCATCCCACCCCTCTAGGTTGATACAGAGCCCCTGTTTGAGTTTCCAGAGGCATACAGCCAATTCCCGTTGGCTATCTATTTAACACACGGTAATGTAAGTTTCCATGTTACTCTCTCCATGCATCTCACCCTCTTCTCCCCTCTCCTCGTGTCCAAAAGTCTGTTCTCCATGTCTGTTTCTCCATTGCTGCCCTGCAATGGAGAAATTCTTGGTACCATCTTTCTAGACTCTGTATATATGCCTTGCTGCTGCGTTGCTTCAGTCGTGTCCGACTCTGTGAAGCCCCATGACGGCAGCCCACCAGACTTCCCGTCCCTGGGATTCTCCAGGCAAGAACACTGGAGTGGGTTGCCATTTCCTTCTCCAATGCATGAAAGTGAAAAGTGAAAGTGAAGTCGCTCAGTCGTGTCCGACTGTAGCGACCCCATGGACTGCAGCCTACCAGGCTCCTCCGTCCATGGGATTTTCTAGGCAAAGGTACTGGAGTGGGGTGCCATTGCCTTCTCCATATACGCCTTAGTATATGATATTTATCTTTCTCTTTCTAACTTACTTCACTCGGTATAATAGGCAGAGCCTTACTTCTGCAGCCAAGAGATCAAATTGCCAACATCCGCTGGATCATGGAAAAAGCAAGAGAGTTCCAGAAAAACATCTATTTCTGCTTTATTGACCATGGCGAAGCCTTTGACTGTGTGGATCACAATAAACTGTGGAAAATTCTGAAAGAGATGGGGATACCAGACCACCTGACCTGCTTCTTGCAACAGTTAGAACTGGACATGGAACAACAGACTGGTTCCAAATAGGAAAAGGAGTACGTCAAGGCTGTGTATTGTCACCCTGATTATTTAACTTCTATGCAGAGTACATCATGAGAAATGCTGGGCTGGAAGAAGCACAAGCTGGAATCAAGATTGCTGGGAGAAATATCAATAACCTCAGATATGCAGACGACACCACCCTTATGGCAGAAAGTGAAGAGGAACTAAAAAGCCTCTTGATGAAAATGAAAGAGGAGAGTGAAAAAGTTGGCTTAAAGCTCAACATTCAGAAAACGAAGACCATGGCATCTGGTCCCATCACTTCATGGGAAATAGATGGGGAAACAGTGGAAACAGTGTCAGACTTTATTTTGGGGGGCTCCAAAATCACTGCAGATGGTGATTACAGCCATGAAATTAAAAGATGCTTACTCCTTGGAAGGAAAGTTATGACCAACCTAGATAGCATATTCAAAAGCAGAGACATTACTTTGCCAACAAGGGTCCATCTAGTCAAGGCTATGGTTTGTCCAGTGGTCATGTATGGATGTGAGAGTTGGACTGTGAAGAAAGCTGAGCACCGAAGAAATGATGCTTTTGAACTGTGGTGTTGGAGAAGACTCTTTTGAGTCCCTTGGACTGCAAGGAGATCCAACCAGTCCATTCTGAAGGAGATCAGCCCTGGGTGTTCTTTGGAAGGACTGATGCTAAAGCTGAAACTCCAGTACTTTGGCCACCTCATGCGAAGAGTTGACTCACTGGAAAAGACTCTGATGCTGGGAGGAATTGGTGGCAGGAGGAAAAGGGGACGACAGAGGATGAGATGGTGATGGCATCACCGACTCGATGGACATGAATCTGGGTGAACTCCGGCAGTTGGTGATGGACAGGCAGGCCTGGCGTGCTGCAGTTCATGGGGTCGCAAAGAGTCAGACATGACTGAGCGACTGAACTGAACTGATCTGAACTTCTGCTCAGACATTGTCACCAGCTAGTTCCAGTGCATCTATGTCTCTTGTGTCCTCAGATGGTCTGCCAGTTCTCTGTAGGCAGAAGGGCCAACTGCAGAGCACAGAGTCTGGCCAAGGTCCCACCCCTCACCACACTGCTCATATCGTTCACAACAGGTCCCACTGGGGACCAGATACCTGATTGGAAAAGCTTCAGCAAAATGAAAATATGGCGCTGCTTGTTAAAAAAAACTTTAATAATTTTTTAAAAAATATTAAAATTGTCAAGATGAGGACAGCAGAGCACTGAGCTAGGTACAGAACCCTTCTAAGTGTGGGGCCCGGTACCACATCCCTGGTCACACATCCATGGAGCCTGCTCTGGCCCATGTGGTGTGAGTGGTAGCTTGCCTCCAGAGATGCTGTTTTCAATTCCTCACCTCCCTCTGCCTGCACCCCACCCCCACTTCATGAGACAAAGTCCTTTCCCTTGAATGTACTTGACCAACAGAATACAATGGAAATGACATCCTTGTACCTCCATGACTAGGTCATAAGAACCCTTTGAGCTCTTCCTGACCATCTTGGACACTTGCTGTTGAGATACTCAGAACCCAGCCATCATGCAGTGAGAAATCCAAGCCACATGGAGAAACCATGTGTGAGTCAACAGCCCCCAGCTGCGCCCCAAGCAGTCAGCCAGGGTCAACCCCAGTCATGTGAGTGAACCAGCCTCCGAATGACCACAAGCACGGAGACAGCGGACACAAAGCACAAGGGAAACTCACAGCAAGAACCATCCAACTGAGCCTGGTCAATGCACAGAACTGTGAAAAATGGTCATACATTGCTGCTTTGAACTGCTCACTGTGGGGGATTCCCTGATAGTCTAGTGGTAGGACTCAAGCACTTTTACTGCCGGTGCCTGGGTTCAATCCCTGGTAGGGGAACTAAGATCTCACAAGCTGCAGAGTGCAGCCAAAAAAAATAAAAACCTGCTAAGCTGTGGTGCTAGACTAGATAACTGGGGTGTGCTCCAAGGAGTGGCAGGCGTTCACTTGGAAAGCAATGTGAGTGGCCTGGGTTGCGTGTCACATTAGTGCTAGTCAGCACACAGTAGGGGCTCAAGAAAGGCCAACCACCATTCTCTGACCAGAGCAGTGTGTTGGCACCAGACATGTGCCCCCCACCCCTGACTCAAGTCAAGCCCTCCCCCTGGTGGCTGTCCTTTGTGATGAACTGTTTGCCATCTGGTTTCAACCTGACATCTCACTGGCTGATGGGGATGAAGATACTGCTGTCTCCAGAGACTCACGACCACTTCCTCCCAGCCTGTTCCGACCCTTCCTATCTCAGGAAATGAAAAATGATTTTCCCTCCCAGAGTGTGTTTACCCCTAGCAACATACCAGGGTTTCCAAAACCAGTCTCAGAGCCAGTTCCAATATCTGTCTTCCCTGCAATAATAATGCAGATGCCACACCTGCCCCCTGGATTCCTTTTTCTGCTTTTGTGTTTGTTCATTTGTTTCTCCGGATCTTTAAACATCTGATTAAATTTCATGCTTCAGATGAAAAGTTCTGAAGATGGAAGATTATCAGACTCTGTAACTTTCATCAGCCCTCCTCTCTGCTCAGCAGCTTTTTACAACCTTTACTCTCTTCCTCCTCACTCCCAGCCTCCCACAAGTCCTCTTTGCCCTGTGAGTTCCTCTCCCAGTTGCTGATCACACTGTCCTCTCCCCTGAAGCCCCTGACACTGGCAGCAGGTAGAGGACGATATCAAGTCAGCACGCAGCCTGAGGCCAACAAAAGGTGTAGTCTGGCTGGGGGTGGGATTCCCTCTACGTCAACTGAACACAGAGTTATCTCAGATCCAGGCTAACGTGACACTCCCTCCCTGTAATGCTCGTGATCATACATGTCTCTGCTTTTTAAAAAAAAAATAATACTTTTATTTATTTATGGGTCTGCTGGGTTTTTGTTACTGCTTGGACTTTTCTCTAGTTGCAACGAGTGGGACTCTCGTTGCGGTGCGCGGGCTTCTCATTGCAGTGCAGAGCACAGGCTCTAGGGTGCGTGGCCTTCAGTAGCTGCGACACATGGGCTTCAGTAGTTGCAGCCCCAGGACTCAAGAGCACAGGCTCAACAGTTGTGGCGCACACGCTTAGTTGCTCCATGGCATGTGGGATCTTCCCAGTGTGGGTGTGTGTGCTAAGTCACTTCAATCGTGTCCAACTCTTTGGACCTTCCCTGCGGACCTTATGGACCTTCCCAGACCAGGGGTCAAACCCGTGTCTCCTTCATTGGCAGGAGGATTTTTTTTTTTTTACCACTGAGCCACCAGGGAAGTCCCCTCTCCCTGCTTTCTATAACACCAACTCTCCCAAATTTCACCCTTTCCTGAAATGGGCACAGTGCAGGCAAAACCAAGAAACCAGAGACCCAAGGCACTGAGGCTGAGATGCAAAACCACAAAGTGGTTCCTAAGCCCCAGTCTCCCACTGACTTCCACCCCTCGGGAAAACGCAGAGGAACCCAGGCAATCCTTCATCTGCATCTGCACTCCGATCCTCATTTTTGTTTTGTGAACATAAATCACCACTTTAGAGATCTCAGTTGCCAGCTAGGGCCTCTAGCAATTTTCACTTACTGCCTTACTTGCAAGTAGTATACTCGGCTACAGGTGGCTGCTGGTCTCAGACCAAAAATTCGAATGCAGCAGGAGACATTTCAGAGATAATGACCAATTTCTGTGCTCCCAGGAGCTCCTCCCCCACCATCCCACCCCCACTCGTATCCAAGCAGCCAGTCTCCTCTATACTGTCTGCCTCGAGGGGAGGATGTGATAGGGAGAAAAAGGAAAATACAACCTTTGATGTCTGGGCAAGATTAAAATATTTAGGAGAAACATCTTGAGTGAGAACAGGGTTTCTCTCCACCCTTCCTCTACACTCCCCAAAGATAAACAGTAAAGATTCCTCTGCAATAGTGAAGGGAGATGGAGAGGCAGGAAGGTGATGGGAACAGAGAGGCTGGTGGGCCCCTGACCTGTGGGGCCCAGGCAGACAGGATGGAAAACATGTCAGTAAAGGCCTCTGTGAGGGATACTGCTATGTCCAGAACTCTGCACCCAGGAACCAGCACCCAGGGACTCCAGGCTACATTTCCCAATGCCCCCACCTCCAGTGGCTCATCTTTCCACGTCAGCCAGCACGGGAGCCATACTCAGCTCTCTCCCCATCCAAGCTACTGCCCTGTAGTCCCACAATGTCCCAGGACACCTGAAATCTCAAGAAAGTGGGACCCTCAACAGCCCCTACCATCACCTACCTTCACCACCGCACACACACCTACAGGGAAGCAGCTCAAAACCTCCCTCACCTCCCATGAGAATTAAACCTACACTGGCACAACACAGATTGAGCATGTTGAGAGCTAGCTGGGTGGCATGCATCTAAGCAAGGTTGTTCATGTCTAATCTTAGTGACAGAACTTTCTCCAGATCAGATCAGATCAGATCAGTAGCTCAGTTATGTCCGACTCTTTGCGACCCCATGAATCGCAGCACGCCAGGCCTCCCTGTCCATCACCAACTCCCAGAGTTCACTCAGACTCACGTCCATCGAGTCAGTGATGCCATCCAGCCATCTCATCCTCTGTCGTCCCCTTCTCCTCCTGCCCCCAATCCCTCCCAGCATCAGAGTCTTTTCCAATGAATCAACTCTTCGCATGAGGTGGCCAAAGTACTGGAGTTTCAGCTTTAGTATCATTCCTTCCAAAGAAATCCCAGGGCTGATCTCCTTCAGAATGGACTGGTTGGATCTCCTTGCAGTCCAAGGGATTCTCAAGAGTCTTCTCCAACACCACAGTTCAAAAGCATCAACTCTTCGGCGCTCAGCCTTCTTCACAGTCCAACTCTCACATCCATACATGACCACAGGAAAAACCATAACCTTGACTAGACAAACCTTTGTTGGCAAAGTAATGTCTCTGCTTTTGAATATGCTATCTAGGTTGGTCATAACTTTTCTTCCAAGGAGTAAGCGTCTTTTAATTTCATGGCTGCAGTCACCATCTGTAGTGA
The DNA here is from genome assembly GCF_002263795.3 of Bos taurus. Taxonomy (NCBI): domain Eukaryota; kingdom Metazoa; phylum Chordata; class Mammalia; order Artiodactyla; family Bovidae; genus Bos; species Bos taurus. The sequence goes on from NC_037338.1 coordinate 24,497,148, forward strand.
TTTTGGAGCCCAGAAAAATAAAGTCTGACATTGTTTCCACTGTTTCCCCATCTATTTCCCATGAAGTGGTGGGACTGGATGCCATGATCTTCGTTTTCTGAATGTTGAGCTTTAAGCCAACTTTTTCACTCACCTGCCCTTAAAACCAAGACTCAGACCTAGCCTCCCTCCAAGCTTTCCCTCACAGGACTGCTCATCTGCATGGCACAGTTGGTTGTACATCTGTAACTTTTTCTTCTGTCCATCATTCCACTCTTGCACTGCAATGTAACTACTTACAACCAGGTCTATCTCTGTTATTGGACTGGAATGTATTGGGACCAGGGCCCAAGTCTTACTCATTTTTCCATGCCCTGTAATTGACATATCATTGGTGTCAAACAAATGTTTATATAGTTAACTTGAATTGCCCACCCAATTCCCTTTTTAAAGTCAAAAACAGAATTTGTTATTAAAATAGCTCCAGAGCAGAAAGTCCTAAAGAGCAAGCAATTAAGGAAAACAATTAAGGAAAAATCTGTTTTTTCATCAGATTTCACCTGTTCCTAATTGCTGCTTATTTCTTGCTAGAGCGGTTGTTCTGGGACTTTCCACCTTGATTCTTCTCACCTTCACTGTTCTTCTCACCTTCACTGTTCTTCTCAGGCCCCAGTCCTACCCCTGAGCCCCTTATTCTGAACTTGGGCCAGGATCATCACCTCTTATCTTACTGAGAAGAATGTCTGATATGGACTCCTTCAAATTCTCATCACCCTTTCTGAAATGACTGGCAAAAGATGTGGAGGTAGTGGGAGCCCATACATTGCCTGGAGGAGATTGACAAAATTGTATCGGGGTGCTGTTTGGTGAGAAATGTTAAATGTGCATAAACTTTAACCTAGTTGTTGAACTTCTAAAATTTTATTCTAAAGAAAGAATTAGATAAGTGCACCAAGAAATCCACAAAGATGTTCTTTGCAGTGCTGTTTATAAAAAACTAAATGTACCCTCCTACCATTGTTTATGCACCATCTTGTACCAGCTTGCTATCTGGAATTCAGCTACTCTTCTTTGGATTTCTCTTTCTTCTCCCTTTGTCTATTATCTCAAAAGCCCATCCTAAAATTTCCTCCATGTATCACATCCACCAGTTTCTTCTGTCTAGCTCAGACCCTCCATGAACCACCTAGAGACTATTAAACTGGCCACCTTGAAGAAAGAGCATCTTTGTGAAGGGCATGCAAAACAGGGCCCTTCATGAAAGGGCCCTTCAGGAAACAGGCCAAAACATGAAAGACCCTCCAGAGCAAAGAGCAGCTTATTGTCAGCTTTTCAACTCCTGGCCCCTGAGTCTCTCTGACTCACCCTGGCTATGCCACTCAGCATAGGCCTGAGCAAAATCCTTTTCTCCTGAGTCCATCTGAAATAGATTAGAATTTTTCAAAAGGGACTTTAGTTCTTTTTTCTTTAAAGGGAAGGGAGGTAAATTCTGATATATTAAGCATTTTAAAAATGAGTTTGTGTGCTTCCTATCTTAAAATAATAACCACCTGGCAGGATATCTCTTCCCTAGTAAAGCTCTCTGAACTCCAAAACCCTGGCTTCCTGTCCTTCAGTTCTGTGTGCAATCGCCACCACACAGCCCCCTTCTCTTTGCCTTTGGAATGAGTGTACCAACAAGCTTGACCTGGGATGCATAATGGAAATCACACCTTTCTCTGTGGTTGTTCCAAGTAGTACTATATTTTACTGCAAACCTTTATTTTTGAAAAGGTAATTCCTGAACAAGTTAAAAATATTTTTCAACAATGCCAAAATATTTACAGTGAAAAAACTTGCTTCCTCTCAGCCAGGCACCCAGCCAGGCACCCAGCTCCTTTCCCCAGAGGCAGACATAGTCTTCCCCGGCCAGCGTTATGTGGAGATGAGTAGGCAGTATACAGCCTATGCCCTGTTCTTCTCTGTGCCTTTTTCAATAATATACTTTAGAAATTGTTCCGTAATATACACACAGCTAGGCTTTATTCCTCTGATCAGTTTTATGGATGTATGTAACCCGTCCACCAAGTCCCCTATGGATGGATATTTAGCTAATTTCCAATCTTTTGCTGTTGTAAATATGCTGCAGTAAATATCTCTTTGGTTTCCTTTTGTATGTCTGTTTTAAAAGCTAGGAATGTAGTTTTTAGGTTAGATCGAATCTGTATTTAAAATTGTGATAAAGAAAGAAAGAAAGTCAAGTCGTTCAGTCGTGTCCGACTCTTTTGCAACCCCATGGACTGTAGCCTATCAGGCTCCTCCATCCATGAGATTTTGCAGGCAAGAGTGCTGGAGTGGATTACCATTTCCTTCTCCAGGGGATCTTCCCGACCCAGGAATCAAACCCGGGTCTCCTGCATTGCAGGCAGTCGCTTTACCATCTGAGCCACCAGGGTAGTCACAAATTGTGATAGATATTGTCAATCTTCCAAAATAGTTGTTTCTATTTCCATTTTCACCAACAATATGTTACAGTATTGGTCTCCTCCAACCACCCACCAAACTTTTTATCTTTGTCAATGTTATCATATAAAGAATGATGTTTTGGTGTGGGTTTAATATGGATTTCTTCCAGAACAGGTGACACAGAGCAAGTAGTGTAGCAGAGTGCTTGCGAGGAGAAACACTGATCCTTGGTTGCTTGAGTGACTTGGGTAATTTATTTAACCTCTCTCTGTTTTTGGTTCCTCATCAGTAAAATAAACATCATCATAATCATGCATTCCTCATAGCCTTGTTGTGAAAATCAGATGCATAAATAAAAGCAAAGCTCAGTATAAGTGTTAATTGTCACAATTACATTTTCCTGTGTTTAATGACCATTGTAATTTTTTCCCGGGAACTGTCTATTCATGTCCTTGACCCATTTTTCCATTGCTTGTTGTTTTTTCTTTCTGAAATGTAAAAGCTCTTTGTATATTTTTAGGAAATAGACCCTCTGTCACTTGCGTAGCAAATATTTCCCCAGTTTATCCTTGTCTGTTGACTTTATTGATGGCATTTTTGCCATGTAGAAAATTTTAAATTTTTATGCAGTTAAATATAGCAACCTTTCCTTTTATGACTGTTGGGCTTTAAGCTATGCTCCAAAAACCTCACACTTCTTAAAGTATTCAATATGAATGAATAGAAACTAGAACTACTTCCTGCTTTTCCCTCCCTGCCCTTCCTCCCCTGCCTGGCTTCCTCTCCTATGATTGAGTCAAGGTTATCGCCTAGTATAGCTTTAGTGGGTTTTCCACATTCAATTTCTCCCTGCTCCCATCTGAGGTCCTTGAAGAGTAGCTCCCATCAGGGCATTTTCCTGCTCTAGAGTGTTCAGGAACTACCCATCACCAACCGAAGCAAGGATAAGCTTCTCATTAGAGGCATCTGTCTCAATAACATCAGCTTACTTCGCCAGCTAGTGATCCCCCTAAACGTCTCTTGTCCTCCCTAAAGGAGGACTCTTGACTCTTCAGTGTTGCCCTAAATAATCTATTCCTCCTCCCTGATTTCTATGCTACATCTACTTGTAAAGTCTTCTGCCAATCTCTGCCTATGCAAATTATCCTCATCTTTCAAGACCCACCCCAAACCCCTCTTCTTCATAGTCTCAGCTGGTCCCCAGCAGTCAGACGTGAGCTCTTTTTCCCTTTCCCACTCGAAGAACCTTGTTTGTTCTTTTCCTGAGACACGCCTCTCCAGCTCCCTTAAACAAACCAAGAATCCTAGGGAAAATGTGAACTATTCTCATTCATCTCTGCCTCTGCCACAGTTCCTTAACCTTTAGTTGAAATAAATTGTAGACACAAGTAATCAGATTGATGGGGGCAGAAGGGCAGATTATGAGGGAGTTACTGTTCTCTGGCGAAACCAACGAGTCCAGACAGCTGGGCTGGAGGCTACAGGAGCTGCCTTGGCCAGTCAGCCTCTCCTGCTGTGTGTGTGTGTGTGTGGCGGAGGGGGGGGGGGGTGCTACTTACCCTTCTTTCAGTTGGAAATGGAAGAATAGCAACCTTTAAACAAAACAGAAAGAACTTGTTGGGTGGAGAAGCAGCCTTCAGCCTCTGCCTGCCTCCTGGCTCCATTGTCAGAGAGGGATCATGTGAACCCTGTGGAGGCAAGATGGCGGCAACAATTTAGCAGTCAGCTGTACTCCCAAATCATCTCAAATTCAAGTCAAGAAAAAGGGCACCTGCCTCCCTTCTAGCAGCCCCAGCAAAGTTCCCACTACCTTCCTCTGTCTCTGAATGGGCTAGATGTCCACCTTTGAGCCAATCACTGTGACCACAGGAAAGCATTGCTTTAATAGGACCTGAGCACATATCTACTCTCAGATATGGATTGGGTGGATTCTATGAGTATCGGGACACAGCATACAGCTTAAAATACTTCCCCAGAAGGAAACTGACATACTGTGACCAAAAGAAGGAAGAATAGATGCTGTTGACCAAACCAACCAAATAATGACCGCACAGAATACAGGAACACGGCTGCCCTCCTAGAAGACAGGGGTGGGTCAGTGCTATTTCTCTCCTGCCTACCACTCTCCCTGGCCCTGGAGGCAATGGTTCTAGCTTCCAAACACAACACAGTCCCCCAAGGTTTGTGGCTGAGCCGCAGGACCAGTGCGAACAGATCCTAACCAAACCCCAGACCAGGCAATGGCTGGCGTGGTCCAGCCGGCTCCAAGTTATTAGAACCAGGAGTCCCAGCCCCAGTCCCAAGAGTTGTAGGATTGTTTATCTTTGTTGGGGAAAAACTGCAGCCAGAGCCATAAATCACTGCCCAGCTGGATGGCTTCGCTGAAATGTTTGTTTAAACAGTGAAATCTCCTGACGGACTGAAAATATAGGATGGATCACTCTGTCCTTCTTGGGCCTAGTCGTGCAGGCTGGAGCCTGAGGCCTGTGAGGGGTCTCAAAATTGGCTCCCCACCCCCGACTCCTCATCCCTCCCACCCCCCAATATCAGCACTAAAGTATGAAGCCAGAGCATAGCTAATCTGAAACAGCAGATAATGCAAAAGCCGTGTCTATCAATCTTTGAAATGCAATCTCTAGAGTGGTTTGCATTGGACTAATGGAAGTAGCATTTCTGGGCTAATGTGCACAAAGAGGGTGGTCTCTGGAAGGACACGTGCGCAGAGCTTACGTGGTGAGGGCAAGTGAGCTCCGCTCTCTGGGCCTCGGTTTCCTCACTTGTTATGTAAGGGAATTAGACTTGGTCTTTACATTTTCTTCCATCTCTTGCCTGCCAAGTAAGGCTGCCGAATGTTTACATTCCCCAGAGAAAGACTAGATAAACAGGACGAGAGGAGCAGGAGAAAGAAGGGCGCTGATAATTCCCTGAGGTCCCTTTCAACCCTGGGGTGCGCCCTCCAGGGCTCTCTGACCCTTCAGAGGAGAGAAGAGGCAGCCGGGGACTAAGGGTGTGGTCGGCAGACACAGATGCGCTCCAAGGAGGAGGGAAAAGGGTAGCCACTGATGGATGTGTGTGACGTAAAGCAAGTCAAACTGCAAGACTGGGACCTGGGCCCAGGTGGGTCGAAGCCTGTGAAGGAAGGGAGGAAGGAAGCCCATCTGGACAGAGGAGGCTTGGCTGGGGCTGGGCAGCAACCAGAGATGAGCAACCCTCCTCAGTCCTTTTCTGAAGGAAGAAGGCAGCAGAGGCCTGAGTCTTTCCAGTCTGGGGGCTGTCTCCCCGTCTCTGTGATGGGAGCCATGACAAGCCTGTGATAGAGTATGTGATGTGGGGCATTGAGCCATCTTGTCATTGATTTGCCAAGTATTTTCAAGAATATATTGCCTGTCTGGTACTGTGGGAGGCTTTGGGAATGTAACGATGAATGAGACCAGGGTTCTTTAAGAGTTCGTGATGGGCTATCCCAAAAGGATGAGCGATGGGATTTACAACAAGGATGTGGGAGGAGATTGGGAAAGAATTGCAAAGGGATTTGTTAATGGTTATGTGAGGAAGGTGTGGGGGGCTGGAATAGGGTCTGTTATTAAGGTCTGCAGTGGAGTCTGTGACGAATGGTCCAGAGGATGGGATGGGTTTTGTGGGGGCAGGGTGGGATTCATTAGCTATAAAATGGGAATATAATGGGGTGCATGATGGTAGGTGTAACAGGGTATGTGAAGGGGTAAGAACTGTTGGGACCCATGATGGTTCATTAATAGAGCTGCCTTTCTTGACAGCCCAGAGGAAATCAATTCTTCCTTTTAATAGGGTCTCAATATGGCACCCCACTTCAGTACTCTTGCCTGGAAAATCCCATGGACGGAAGAGCCTGGTAGGCTGCAGTCCATGGGGTTGCTACAGTCGGACACGACTGAGCGACTTCACTTTCACTTTTCACTTTCATGCATTGGAGAAGGAAATGGCAACCCACTCCAGTGTTCTTGCCTGGAGAATCCCAGGGACGGGGGAGCCTGGTGGGCTGCCGTCTATGGGGTCGTACAGAGTCGGACACTACTGAAGCGACTTAGCAGCAGCAATAACATTTTATATCTATCACTGCTAATGCTTTTGAAATTAGTTCATTAGACAACTGAGATGAGTTCATTATTTTGTAATTATTTGTCTAATTTCTGTCTCCCTTACTAGGCTTAAGAGCTGTGGAAAGAGCAGCTTTAGTGGATCTTGCAGGATCCTGTTCACTGCTGCACCCCACTTTCCACCCACTCAACAGGGCTGGGCACATAGAAAGCGTTCAGTAAAGTCTGAACAGATAGCTCCCTGGTAGCCAGGGTGCCAAGACCCTCCCCTAAATAATGCCAGCAACTGGATGTCTTCAAAATAAGTAATTTTCTGTCACGATGAGGGGGGTTCTGGTTCTGTTTGAAGGGACATGGTGCCATCTGGTGGTGAAAGGGAAGAAATGCATTGAGAAGAAGCACTCATCCTGCTGGGTGTTAACAGCCTTCACTACCTTAGGGGGCCAGCAGCTACCCACCTTCCACCCTCCCAACCCCCAACCCCCAGCTTTCAGCCCAGCCCCCAGCCTCAAAGAAATCAGCCCCAGCTTTCCTTGCTGTCTCAGGAGTGGAGCAAGAAGAGTAAGAAAATGGAGACCATGTGAGCCTTGCGCTGAACCGTCCTTTCCTCCATCTGCATTAGGGCCACCAGTCCTGCCTGCCTCTGGCTGGGCTCAGCCTCCTTCTCCTTGACTTTGAATTCAGCCCCTCATCCTAGGAAGAGGCCAGTCCAGGGCAGGGGGCATGGTGCAAACAAAGCTTAGATTCAGTGGCTTCCATATGAAAATTTCTCATCATTTGAGGCTTCACTGTCCAGAGCGGGTCAACCGTTTCACACACACAGACACAGGTACGTGATATCTCTGCTTTACATAATGGTGAGTGAGTTCTGATTAAACTGACCCCTTCCATCCCATTTCTGTACATGGTGTGGTCAAGTAAGTGAAAGTCTCTCAGTCATGTCTGACTCTTGGCAACCCCATGGATTGGGGGACCTCCCAGGCTCCTCTGTCCATGGGATTCTCCAGGTGAGAATACTGGAGTGGGTTGCCATTCTCTTCTCCAGGGGATCTTCCCAATCCAGGGATTGATGGTATGGTCAAAGGTCCTGAACAAAACACTAGGCAAAAAGCCCCCTCCTAGGGAGAACAGGTGGAGCATCTTTAATTACACAGCTTTCACTGTGGACCTCCTCATCCTCAGCTATAAAGTGGCCTATGGAATAGTAATGAGAGAATTGAACCCTGAAATGATTGGTTCACTGGAACACAGCTGCCCTGTATATTGAATTACCAGTAATACTTGTATGTGTTTTGTACTTGTTTTCTTTTATTCCCATGTAACGTGTTTTATTTTCATTATTGCAATTGGATGAGGGACAGCAGCAGTGCCCCCCAAAGCATGCCATATAAACACACACACGTCAGCTCAACACAAAGTGCATTCACAAAGCACCCCGTTGCCACTCTGCACTCAGGCCCCTAATCCCTTCTGTATGGGGATTCTGAAGTTGTCCTGGCCAGCAGAGTTCCCCTAAGGACATAGGAACATCTCTGAATGTCCTCCATCAAAATGCGGCTTTCCAGTGAACAGACAGCATGCCAGGTAGCTCACAAGTAATGGAAGATTTCCTTCTGCTCCCACAGTACCACTTTCTGCTGGGACCCAGGCACCCACGTCAGCCTTGCTTCCAATGCTGCAGTTCTCACCGAGGAGGGGAAAATGTCCCCCCAGTATGAATGGCTCTTTTCATTACTTTTCCAAAAGGTGGCCTGATTCTTTCCATTTCATTGCAGCCTCCTCTTTTTCATAACTTTTTAAATGGTCCCTCAGGGCAAAGCTGAAGGACACAGAATACTATCCACTGATGCCACCTTACAGCATCCTTGGGGCAAAGCATACCCAAAGCAGTATCCTGCACCTCACGCCTTTCCTACCTCAGGGTGAGTCCCCACTCTACCGCAAGAGCAGTCAATCCCAAGCCCTCAGCATCGTCCTCCATCTTCTTCATCCATTGTGGTCCTAACCATTGGTCCCCAATTTTCCTTCACTGTTCCTCGAAGGAGGCCCATAATATTCCATCTTTATGACCTACAATTCTTACCACAGGAGCCTCTCCAGGAGACACTCACTGTAAATAGATAGGCTAGATACATGGAAAGGATCTTAAATTAATAAAGATAAAATAAACCAGAGTAAAAGAAAACAGCTCTGCCAGGTTGAAACATATACAGCCGTTTCTCCAGCAAAAAACACTGAAAACATCAAAGCTGATGTCCTGTTTATTTGAAGGTGACAAAGTTAGGATGGAGCAAGAACACACATGAAGGACTAAAGAAGGTAAGAAACCCATCCAGCAATCCTGGCTGGAGTGTGGTGGGCAGGCACCCCTCAGATCCCATCACCGGGTCCACCTGAGGCCGAGGCCACATTATTCTGTGCCTGTGTGACAGAATGGAACACTCCAGAAGCTGCCTGAACGGGGGTAGCAGGAGTCAGACCACCAAGGGCAGCAACATATGCTCAAGTAACAAAGGATGGGGATCCAACTGCGCAGCTGTGCTCCAAGGAGGCAGGCTTTGGTTTAAGTGGCAGGATGTGTGTGATCACTCGGGACAGTCGGGAGGAGGCTGACACTGTTAGCAGAGGCCACTGAAGAGAGAGAGCTTTACAAACAGAGAAACGAAAGTGAGAATGATGGCAGCAGTCTCATCAGAGACCAGGCGAGCCAGAAGGTTTGTTTCAAATGCTGAAAGGAAAAAAAAAAAAACAACCTCTCATTCCTCAAAATCTGTACACAGTGAAATAGTGTTCAAAAATGGAGAAATAAAAGCTTTTCAGACAAACAGAAGCTGAGAGAATCAAATATCAGTCGGTGTCTTTTATAAGAAATGTAAAAGTAAGTTCTCCAAGGAGAGAGACACCGAACTGAAACTGGGGTCCACACAGAACATTAAGACCTCCAGGACAAGTTAAAATCAAAGTAAATATAAAAGGTTTCTTTTTAATTATGAATCATTGTAAAAGATAATTGACTAAGTCAAAAATAGTAGTATTGTGGGATTTTAGCATAACGTAAAACAATTGCTAATAGCCTAAAAGTTGGAAGGGGAAAAAATGGGGTGGTAACATTGTAAGGTTCTTTCATTCTGGATGAAGAAGTATAATATTACGTGGAGATAGTTGTGATTAATTGCAATGTATATTTTAAATTCTGGACTGCAGCCTACCAGGCTCCTCCGTCCATAGGATTTTCCAGGCAAGAGTACTGGAGTGGGGTGCCATTGCCTTCTCTGAATCTAAAATTAAGATTAATTAAATACATACAATTTAAACCCAATGGCAACATGAAAAATTTTAAGATGTAAATAAAGATGCCACAGTGGATACAAGAAGAAAAAAGAAGAAGTTCTCAGTCGAAAACCAGGCAGAAAAAGAGGAAAAATTGAACAAATAACAGATAAATAGAAACCATCTAGCTAAATGTCAGAGTTTGATCCATGTTAACGATCTAAACAATATTAAAAGACAGATCATACTGCATAACATAGCAAGATCTAATTATATGCTGTCTACAAGAAATTTATTTTAAATAAAAAGATGTACATTGGTTAAAAGGAAAAGAATGGTAAATGATACACCATGCAAACACTAATCAACGAAATAGGTAGTGGTTACATTAATACCAGGCAAAGTAAATTTCAATGCAATAAATATTACCAATATAGAGAAAGATGTATTTAATGATAAATGAATCAATTCACCAGAAGATATAATAATCCTAAATTTTTAAGCCCTTAACAAATACATGACGAAAAAACGGATAGAACTGAAAGAAGTAGGTAAATTCACAATTATAGTTGGAGACTATAAATAAGTTATTAAAAAGCAGAAAATCATTAAGAATATAAAAGACCTAAGCATCACCATCAATGAACTTGACCTAATGGAACGTATAGAACACCCCACCCAACGAGGGCAGAATCCACATTTTTTTCAGGTACTTATGAAACAGAAGTCAGACTATTTGTGGGGCACAGAAGCAAAGCTCAACAATTTTTAAAGACTTTAAATTATACAAAGGATGCTCTCTGACCCAAATTGTGTTAAATTGGAAATTAACAACAAAAAGATAACTGGAAAACCCTCAAATATTTGAAAATTTAATGTCTGATGTGAGTATGACTAGGTGGTTGCTGTTTGGTGTGAGATACATCCCTCTTCTCAACTGCTTCACAAAAACCCTTAGTAAAACCTTCACGGCTGACTCATGCTTTAGCCCACGAGTACATGCTCAGTCATGCTTGACTCTTTGTGACCCCATGGACTGTAGTCCGCCAGGTTTCTCTGTCCATGGGATTTCCCAGGCAAGAATGCTGGAACAGGTTGCCATTTCCTTCTCCAGGGGATCGTCTGACTCAGTGATCAAACCCTCATCTCCTGCATTCCTGGCAGATTTTTTACCACTGAGCCAGCTGGGAGGTCTAAGGCTTTAGCTCTGTAGGTGGCAAACTAGGGCCTTTGGCCGGTTGTCTTTGGGCCTGCAAGCTAAGAATGGCTTTTCCAACTGGAAAGATCGTGAAGGTGGGGATGGAGGAGAAGGAAAAGGAAGAGCAGCAGTAGTCACCTAAAACCGCCTAAAATACTTGCAAACCTCTCCTTTAATAAATGAGATAGTGTTTCCTCTTCTATTTTCCAAAAGTTTCGTGACATATTGTGTGTGTGTGTGTGTGTGTGTGTGTGTGTGTGTGTGTGTGTGTTTTAAATGTTCAACAGAGAAGCCTGGTGTTTTGGAGTTTCCTTTGGGGAATGGTTTCTAATTATATATACAATTTCTGTAATAGCTATAGAGCTACTCAGATTTTTTCATTTCCTCTTTTGTCAGCTTTGGTGATTCACTGCTTTGTGTTAATTAACTTTTCCTTCTGGTGTCATTCTCCTTCATTTTGAAGGATTTTCTTTAGCATTCCATGTAGTGCATTTCACCGCTGTTAAGTTTCCTCATCCTTTGTCTTTAAGTACCTTTATTTCACTTTCATTTCAAAGGATATCTCCTGCAGGATACAGAATTCTAGGTTGACATTTTTCTTCTAGAATTTTAAAAATACCATTCTCCTATCTTCTGGGTTTTGTTGTTTCTGAGGAGAAAATTCAGTGTTCATTCTTACTTTTGTTTTCTGTTTGTAATGTATCCTTTTCTTCTGATGCTTTTACGATTTTTGTCTTCATTATTAATGTTTAACAATTTGATAGACTTGGTGCGGTTTTCTTTGTATTTATCCAGTTTGAGGTTTGTTGAGATTCTTTGGTATTTGACTGTATACCTTTATCAAATTTGGAAATTTTCCAGACACTGTTTTTTTTTTTCCAATTCTCCTATATTCAGTCTTTTCTCTCTTTCTGGAACTCTAATTACATGTCTATTGAACAGATGATATTGTCCCATAGGTCACTGAGTCTAGGAGCTCCAGTCTGGATAGTTGCTATTTTGCACATTCATAGGTATTTTCTTCTACAATCCCTAATCAGTGTTCTGTTGAGCCTATTCAGTGCATTTTTCACTCTAGATACTGTATTTTTCAGTTCTAGAAAAAAATAATACTTTGGTTCTTTTTTTTTTTTAATTTCTCTTCTCATTATTATCTTGTTTCCTCTAAATGCCTGAACATCTTTTTTTTTTTTTTTAATTGGAGTATAGTTGCTTTCCTGAATATCTTTGTAATATATCTTATGAAGTTCTTGTATGCTAATTCAATAATCTCTGTCACTTATGGTTCTGGTTTTCAGAATTGATTTTATCCTGGTTATGGGTCATCTTTTTCTACTTCTTAGTATGTCTAATAATTTGGATGCTGCTGGACATTGTAAATATTAAATTGTTGAGTGTCTGAATTTTGCTGTCTTTCTTTGAAGAATGTTGAGATGGGAGCTGGGGAGGTCAGGAAGTTGAGTTACTTATAGATACGATAAATGCTTTTAAGTCCTGTTCTGGTGCTTTTTTAGGGTGAGTCTAAAGCAGTGGTTCTATATCAGCTTCCCTGCTAGCTCAGATGGTAAAGAATCTGCCTGCAGTACAGGAGACCTGAGTTCAATCCCTGGGTTGGGAAGATCCCCCAGAGAAGGAAATGGCAACCCACTCCCAGTATTCTTGCCTGGAGAATTCCATGGACAGAGGAGCCTGGTGGGCTACATGCAGTTAATGGGGTTGCAAGAATTGGACACAACCTAGGATTAAACCACAAAGCAGTGGTTCCATATCAGATAGAGTTTTCCCTCAATTCCCAACCCCAGGATATTAGTATTGTCTGAAAACATTTTTAGTTGCTAAAACCAGGAAGGTGCCAGGGTCATCTAGTGATTAGAGGACAGGAATGATGTTCAGTATCCTACAATGCAGAGGAAAGCTCCCCCAAAAGAAGAATTATTCTTCTCCCCAAATGTCATAGTATCAAGGTTGAAAACCCCATTCTAGAGTACTTTTACTCTAGTGGGGCCAGTTAGCCTACTACTGGGATATCTGCTGGATGCCTAAATATTCAAGAATGCTTGTCTCTTCTCCAATTTAGCTAGTTGGAGTTCTAACATGTAGACCAGTGTAAGCTCTGGAAGTTGTTCAGCTTACAGCTTCCTGGTAGTTATAGGAAGAGCCTGGTGGGAGTCTTACCCTACATGTACACAGCTTAGTATTTAGCCAAAACTCAAGGGAACACATGCAAATTGCTGAGGCTATTATCTGCATAGCTGCCTCTTCTCCAGTACTCTATCTGTGCCACAAATTCCAGTTGCCTGAGTCTTCCGGACCTCTAACCTCTGACATTTCAACTAAATGAGACCTTCAGGCTCTGTTGGGGTTTCCCTTTCTCTGTGCTTGTCTGTAAAGAGCCTCCAGGCAGAAAGCCTGGGTGATGAAAGGCTTCTTTGTGTGTCTCTCCTATTTCTCCAGGTCTTGCAAGGTAAGACACTAATTCCCTTTGCTTCTTACATTCCTTTCAAGGGTGCTGGCATAGTGAAGAGCCTTGAAAGAGAGAGATAGTGCTTCCCTTTAGAGCAAAGGGCAGGTTCCTGTACAGTGTTATCAAGGTGATATCTCTCTGTAAGGCAAAGGTGAAGAGGCTTACTCCTCATTGAAAATGATGATATTTGGCAAAACTAATACAATTATGTAAAGTTTAAAAATAAAATAAAATTAAAAAAAAAAAAAAGAAAATGATTCTGGTTTCCTAAGCTCAGGGTGCCTCTTCTGTAATGCAACCCAGGAAATGTGCATGTGTCAGCGGGACCTCTCCACATTGCCCCATGGGAACTGGGATGAGGAACCAATGCAAATGCTGATACTCTAGCTCCTGCTGTTGCTTTAAGTAATAACATCCTTTGTATCTGACCTGGGAGTCTTGTGTCTTCTGCCAGCACCTGTGAAACAGCATGAAGCTAACTTGTTAACTAGCAAGGAGGGTAAGTTCTCCTTCACATTTCATTTATCTATTTACTTAATTGCCTGCTCTAGGTCTTGGTTGCAGCACACCGGAGCTTCAGTCTTCATTTAGACTTTTAGTTGTGGTATGCAAACTCTTAGTTTCTGCATGGAGGATCTAGTTCCCTGACCAGGGATGGAACCCAGGCCCCCTACACTGGGAGCGAGGAGTCCTAGCTAAGCCACTGGACCACCAGGGAAGTCCCTCTCTGTCACTTTTCTTGACACACCTGTTACGTATTAGGTACTGTGCTCAGCTCTGAATATAGGAAGTGAATGCAGTCTACAGTCCAGTGGGAGAGGCAAAGATTTTAAAAGACAAACACATAAAAATTTTAAATGGCAGCAATTAGTAAGAAAGAAACAAGGAAATTACAAGAGAATGACAAGGAGGACAATAGACTGGATTAGAGGAGGTCAGTAATGGGAGCAAGGAGATAAACCCACTCCAGTACTCTTGTACTCTTGCACTCTGGAAAATCCCATGGACGGAGGAGCCCGGTAGGCTGCAGTCCATGGGGTCTCTAGGAGTCGGACACGACTGAACGACTTCACTTTCACTTTTCACTTTCATGCACTGGAGAAGGAAATGGCAACCCACTCCAGTACTCTTGCCTGGAGAATCCCAGGGATGGGGGAGCCTAGTGGGCTGCGGTCTATGGGGTCACACAAAGTCGGACATGACTGAAGTGACTTAGCAGCAGCAGCAGCAGCAGGCAAGAAATGATGGAGGCTTGGGCTAAGGTGTGGCCATGAAGAGAATATTGGGAACACTGGGAATAAAAGCTGGATGAGTAAAGTCTGGCCAGGCCATGAATGCTCTGCCACAGGACCTTTGTAAATGTTGCTCCATCTGCCTGGAAAACTCTTTCCCTTCCTTGTTCTGTGTCTGCTTTTTCTTGTCCTTCAGGTTCAATTTTTTAAATCCCAGGTCAAGAAAATTAGACTTTACCCTGTAGGTGTTGGAGGAAGGGTGATATTTGAGAATCTTGAGTTTAGGATTATGTCCAGATGCACATAAATAAAAGCATGACTTTAGTGTCTTAAACAAATATAGGTTTGTTTTCCTCATAAACAAGGAATCTAGAAGGAGTAGCATTTGCCCAGCTGCTCAGTGAGACCAGGAACAACATTTGATCTTTCCTTCATGGTTGCAAAACGGCTGCTGCAGCTCCTTCAACCACATGTAATGCAGTAAGGAAGGAGAACAGGTGGCACCATTCAGGATGGCCTATTTTAACAAACCATGACAAACTTTCCCCAAAAGAAACCACTTCTACTTATTTCTCACTGGTTATAACTGATTCCTTTCCCTTTAGAAAACAAAACATTTAACTTTTTCCAGACTTTGTCATGCAAGAACTTCCAGAATTCTTGAGCTAAGGAATAACATCATCAAAGAGGTGCTTTAGGAAGGGACAGGTTGAGGGCAATGGAGTGGTAGAATGGGAAGAACTAGGAACGGAGATGAGTTAAGAGGCTGTTACTGTCAGTCAGTGAGAAGAAGGTCTGAATTAGAATAAAAACAGAAAAAATAAACTGCTTAACTTAGGGGAGGTGTTAAGGTGTTAACTACTCGCAGCTTTAGTCATAGATATGTGAGTTTCTATGCTGTCATGGAAATGTGTGTCCTTTTTGCAAGGAGAGAGAAATGTATGTACATAGATGTGCATTTCTGTGTATTAGCTTTTTCACTGTGTCTGTGACTGTATCATTTATTCATTCATTCAGCAAACACTTGCTAAGCCCCTACGTTGTGCAAAGCAATGTGGCAGGTACTATGGGGGAACATGAACACGAATCAAATAGAAATCCGACCCTTGAGGAGCTCACAGACTAGAAAGAGCAAGCACATTCCTCAAATAGCTAAAAGGCAAATTAGTAAAGTGATAAATATCATAAAGTTATGAAAGTTCAGAAGAGGAAGTCATGACCTTCACGGGAGGGATAAGGGAGAATATGGCATTTGAATTTGGTTTTAAGGAATTAACAGGATGATGGAATCACCATATGATCTGGGCACATATCCAGAGAAAACTCAAAAAGACACACGCACCCAGTGTTCATAGCAGCACTATTCACAATCGCCAAGGCATGGAAGTGACCCAAATGTCCACTGACAGATGGATGGATAAAGAAGACGCGGCACACACACACCACAAATACCCACACATATCATGGAATGTTACTCAGCCATAAAAAAGAATGAAATAACGCTGACTGCAGCAACACAGATGGACCTAGAGACTGTCACACCAAGTGAGCCAAGTAGGACACAGAAAGACAAATGTCACATGCTGTCACTGATATGTGGCATTTTTTAAATGATACAAATAAACCTATTTACAAAATAGAAATAGACTCACAGACACAGAAGACAAATGTATGGCTATCAAAGTGGAAAGGGGGGAGGAATAAACTTGGACTTCAGAGTTAACAGATACATACTACTATCTGCAGGATGGATAAACAAAAAGGACCTACTGGAGACTTGCCTGGTGGTCCAGTGGCTAGAACTGCACACTCCCAATGCAGGGGACCCAGGTTCAATCCCACATGCCACTACTAAATGTTCCGCTTGCCACAATTAAGGCCCAGCATGGCGAAGTATATAAACATTAATAAACAAATAATTTCTTTTTATAAACAAGGACATACTGTATAGCACTGGGAACTATTTTCAGTACCTTATAATAACCTATAATGGAAAAGAATAAGAATATAGATGATGTATAACTGAATCATTTTGCTGTACACCTGAAACATTGTAAATCAACTACAATAAAAATTTTAAATTTAAAAACGAAAGAATAGGAGGAAGGGAAGGGATGTAGGCAGGGGACAAGGAGCATTCTTAGCAAATAAGCTTGAAAAGGTGGTGAAAAATAAGCCTGAAAGAAAGCTGATCTAAAGAACTGGGACTTTATTTTGTAGACCAGCAAATACTTATTGGACTCCTACCAAGGACACGGTACTGTGCAAGATCCTGAATCTCCATATACGATCGTGTGTCTGTGTTTCCATGTATGCCTGCCTGTTTTCCAAAATGTGTATGTTTCACGGTGTGTATGTACTTCTGTTGTGTCTCCCTCTATGTTGTAGTATCAGTAGTCAATTTCTTTGGGTGTACTCTCACACATAACCGTGTCCATGTGTTTATACATGGCCAGCAGATGGCGCCACAAAATCATAACTAGCAAGGACAATTCCGCCTGTTTCCAGCCGACTACTACAGCATCTCAGACTCTATGAGGCCATGGAGAGATCTTGAGGCCCTTGTAAGGGGCTGGGGTGTCGTTTATTTCAATCACTAGCATTATTCACCCGCATTCCCATGCCAAGCACAAAATTTGGCAAACCGAAATCCTCCATGATTGTGTATTGATGAAATGCTAACATGCCCTGTGGGAGAAGTGGGAGATGGAGACAGCCAGGGAAAGGAGAGAAATACAGCGAAGATGGCCCACCAGTGAAGACCCCACAGGAAGTGGGCCGTCAGTCGCACTCACAGAAGTCACAGAGGGATACAGAGGGGGACAAACAGTAAACTCAGCCACTGCTGTCACCCAGAAGACTTCCCCTCCTTATACTGTGGCGTCTGATCCCGATCCTTTTATTTCGTGCTTAATAAGCAGTAGGACTGGTGGGAAATACCACCTCTGATCTCTCAGAGCTTACAATCTAGGAAGAGAAATACAGTTGTTGAATTTATTATACGTATGATCTTGGATTTGGATCCTGAACTAGAAGGGAAAAGGAGACGTTGGAGAGTGGAAGAAATGTGAGTGGATTTCAAATTTGTGAACTAGACAGTAGTTATTTTAATTTTTTAAAATAATAATAATTACAACCAATAAATCCTCTCTGCCTATTGCTAAGAAAGTTCCTTCCTGCCCAGAGTGAGAAGTGCTCTATTAGGGACAGGGGCTTCCTTGGTGGCCCACCTGCCAATGCAGGAGAGGAAAGAGATGCGGGTTCAATCTCTGAGTGGAGGAGATCCCATGGAGAAGGAAATGGCAACCCACTCCAGTATTCTTGCCTGGAAAATTCCATGGATAGAGGAGTCTGGTCGGCTACCATCCATGGGGTCGAAAAGAGTCAGACATGGCTGAGCGTACACCCACGCACACATGCGGGAACAGGGGCACAGATCTGGGAGAGGGTCCAACTGGGTGTGTTAACAGACCCTCTGGCTCCTGGAACCTCCTCCCCAGCCCCTTCCCACCCCAGGAGACTGACTGATCAGGAGACTGGCTGCTCTCTCTCCCCTATCTGGGCTACCCCCAGGTCTCACCCTTCTCAGAGCCCACACCTGTGATCTCTCCCAAGAGAGTGCAGGCGCCACCCCCTCCCGCAATCAGCCTGTTCGGAGAGGGAGGCTATGATTGCTTGCAGGAGCTACCGCTCTGGTCATTACACACAAGAACACAGGAAGGGATCACCTTCCATACCGCTTCTGCTCCCATACGGGCAGTGAGGCTCAGATTTTTGCAGCAAAAAACCTTGAACCAACGAAGATCTACGCAGTGGGACCAATTTCAGGTCAGCTGCATATATCGGGGGCCGGGACTATAAACACGTTAACGGCCTGGCTGAGCTAGTACGGCCGCGTCTGGCTGCTTCCCCGTGCCTGCGCCATCCTCCGCATTGCCTCACTCCTTTCTCTGAGCTGCCAGCAGCACGTGGCTGTGCGTGTCACGCCACTGCCGGTCAAGGCCTCCGCGGGGCCCTCTGAGGAGTCCCACGTACCTCCGTCTGGCACTCAGAGCCCTCTGCAAAGTGGCCCCACTTCCTGCTCCAGCTGTTTCTCCCATCACTCCTCTGTGCCCACTTTTGCCCAACACTCTCGGCATCCTGGCTATGCTCGCACTTTCCCTCTCCTGCACCTTTGTGGATGCAGTTCCTCCGCCGGAAGGGCCTCCCTCCCCATCTCCGCTTGGCAAGTGCCCATCTGCCTTTCAAGAAAGTTGCTCAATCATGTCCGACTGTTTTCGACCCCATGGACTGGAGCCCACCAGGCTTTTCTGTCGATGGAATTCTCCAGGCTAGAATACTGTAGTGGGTTGCCATGTCCTCCTCCAGGGGATCTTCATGACCCAGGGAACCTGGGTTTCCTGCATTGCTGGTGGCTCAGAGGGTAAAGCATCTGCCCACAATGCGGGAGACTCGGGTTTGATCCCTGGGTCAGGAAGATCCTCTGGAGAAGGAAATGGCAACCCACTCCATTGTTCTTGCCTGGAGAATCCCATGGATGGCGGAGCCTGGTAGGTTACAGTCCACAGGGTCACAAAGAGCGATTTCACTTTCTTTTCCTTCATTGCAGGCAGATTCTTTACCATCTGACCCTTCAAACATGTGTCTTTCTAAGGCCTTTCATACTCCACCCCAACCTGGTTTGGCCTCTTTCTCCTCTCTTGGCAGTTATTTTCAGCTTCATTACCTTAATGCTTTATTTTTGGAATGCTAATTCCTTCTGTCCAACTCTAAGCTCTTCAAGGGAAAAGCCTCTTATTCATTCAGTACCTAGCAACTTGTAGGACATACAGTAGGTGCTCAATAAATACACAGGAGGTAATATGGCTAAGAGTGTTTGCTATACTTCAATGCTATGAGACACAGGCTCACATAACCATGAGCTCTGAGGAACACAGAATGTGGGTGCTCTTTCCAGAAGGAGCTGGAAACAACAGCTACACTGAGCAACCATTAGGTGCCCTCTGGCCCCAACCCCCTCCCCATCTGGCTCCCAGCTTCCTCAGTCCTCAAGAACACATTTTAAAAATAACTCCCTGGACTTCCCTGGTGGACCAGTGGCTAAGACTCTTCTTTCCCAATGCGGTGGGTCTGGGATCAATTCCTGGTCACAGACCTAGATATCACATGCCACAACTAAGAATTCGAATGCTACAAGGGAAAACTGAAGATCCCACATGCAGCAATGAAGATCCAGTGCAGCCAAATAAATAAATATGTAACGTATCTATATATCTCCCCTCCTTGCCTCCTTCTTCTCTTCTATGCCTTTCTCTTTTCTCTTCCTTTCTGTCTGCTAAAGCCCTCAGGTTCCTGCCCACAGAATACTGGGGACAAAAGTAGAAGGGCTGGGGGAACCCACCAGCTTCTGAGCACTGAGATGAGGAAGTGATTATCAGAGGTCACTGTCCTGGTCAGTTCCTGTTTCTGGAGCAAAGATGCCAAAATCTGTTCCTTTTTCTTTTGAAAAATGTAGGAGTTTTGATTTCCAAAATTCCCAGAACCGAGACTGTCACTGTGAGCTGTCTGTGTTTCTGTCTGCCTGCATCTGTATGAAGGGTCTGCCAAGGCCTCCTGGACGTGCTCCTCATGGGCAAGCATCCAGGGGCAGCCTTGGAAATGACACCTTACTCCCTGCCCCTCCTCAGTTCCACCACCCCCAACTGGGCCTGACTGAGGAGAGATAAGTGTCTTAAGACAGGCCTGCCTCTGGCCTCCTAATGCCTCCTGGGGCATCCCCAGGATTAGGTCTGGCTACTGAGGAACCCTAGAGAGAGTAGAAATTTAAACTGATAACCTGGACTCAGAGGCGGACCAATTTGGGAAACCCTGTCCATGCTTTGCTCCCTTGCTTGAAACTATCCTATGGGAGTGGGGGGAGGGGGGGAATGGGAGGAGCACACACAGCCACCACTGTCCCTGCCCCTAGGCTTGGCACAGGGCCCCACCTTCTGTGCCCCAGTCCAGACAACCCACTTCATGTAGAATCAGACTCTCTTGAACCTTCTGCAGAGAAAAGAGGAGGTCCAGAAACGAAAAAAAAAAAAAAAAGGATTTCCCCAGCAGTCCTCCAGGTTCCATCCCTGGGTTTAGGTTTGATCCCTGGTCTGGGAACTAAGATCCCACGTGTCATGGGGTATGCGCAAAAAAAGAAGAAAGGAGGAGGGCCAGCATGGGAAGTATTGTAGGTGGAGATGTGGAAAGGTGAGCTAGGAAAAGGAGGCACTTATCGCTAAACCAAGCTCAGAGCTTAGAGCAAGGGGAAGAGAGTGAGAATGGGCCTTGGCGTTAAGACCAGGCTCAAGGTGTGAAGGTCAAAGCAGTCTTGGTGCCAGGCCCTTTGGGTTGGGTTTGCCTCGCAGTGGCAGGTTCTTTGCGTGTGCAGGAAGGAAAACTGAGCGCTTTCTAGCAGGATCTACATTTGGCCTGTTTTTCCTTTGGTCTCTGCTTTTGTTTGTCCTGTGCCTGCCCAATTCTCATTCATTCACTCATTTAACAAACACTTCAATAGCCTAGAACATTTGCAAGATAGCAATGGCCAGGGCTTTCCAAAAGGGTAGGCTGGGGCTTGCAGAGGCCTCCCTGCCTGGAGCTTCAGCATCACGCTCTGCTGAGGCCCTGGCGTGCAGTGCGCCCCGTTTGCACCATCCCAGAAGTGGGGCCCGAGGCCTGAACGGCAGGGAGGCCCGAGGGGACTGAGCAGGGGACGCAGAACCGTTTCCCAGATGGACGGCCCAGAAAACCAGGGGCAGGTTAAGGGGCCAGAAGACTCGGCAGGGCCGTGGAGTCTCTGTGGGGGCCGAGCCTGCGCCCGGGGAGCGCGGATGCTGGCAGTGAGAGACGGCGGCGCTCCCAGGAAAGGGGTCCCACCTCCGTGCCGCGGGCTGGGAGCCGCGCAGCCCTCGCCAGCGCCCCGCCCGCCCCGAGGCCCGAGCGCGAGGCGCCGCGGGAGGAATTCCAGCCATTTCCTCTGCGCCGAGCGGTATGCGGCCTGCTCGCTGCCCGACCGCAGCGCGGCCCGGAGGTGGGGGCCGGCGGCGCAGGCCAGTCACCAGCCGTGTCTGGCAGCTGCCCGGGCCTCGCAGTCCCGCTCCGGATTCCCGGAGGGCCTCCTCTAGTCCATGCGACCAAAGCGGCTCTCAAGCGGCCCCAGACCCGTGCGGCTCCCCCGGCCCCAGCTCCTCCGCGCGAGGCCGCCGCCGGCTGAACCGCCCCCGCCCCGCGCCTGCCCTCCCGCCTCCTGGGTCCCACCGCGCCACCCCCCACACACTCCCGGCTGCCGCCGACCTCCGCAGGGCTCCGGAATCTAAGTTTGAAACAGAAGGTGGCCCTTGCTACGTCCCTTTTGGGGCCCGTCCCTTGGCCTTTCTAAGCCTCAGTTTCTCCACCTGTGAAATGGTCACCCTAACAACAGCGCTACCACGTTTGTGCCGCCCCGAGGTTGAGTGAGAAAAGGAACATGCCGGATCAACATCGACGATGTTCTCGTTTCTCTAGGTACCTCTGCTGTCCTTAACCTCCCGGGATCTTCCGCCCACCCTGCCCAGGGCCTCTTCTGATGGAGCAGACAGGGCGGCTTCACAGGTAGGCACTCTAGACGGCCGCCTCAGGGACCAGCGGAAGACGCGGAAGACTCTTCCTCGGGTTTATTTGCCCTCCAGGTTCTTTAAAAGCCTAAAGAGCAGTTATTTTCATTTTTTAAAATGATGTCATCGCGGTCTGAGAACAACCGGCACGTAGTGATTAGGAGAAGTTGAGGGTGCAGACCCGGATGGCCTGGACTCTACAAATGGGTCTGAATAGAGAATGGCCACCCCGTGCCCTCTGGGCTCCTCTTTCCAAATGCAGATACCTCCCACCACCCCACCCCCACCCCCATCCCCCTTCGGAGAGTGGACAGTCGTTCAGGCTTTAACCCTTTGGAGGAGCAAGAAAGGGAAAGCCAGAGCCCCCAGGCGACAAGGAAGGTGGGAGCCACTTCCCCCGCTGCCCACACCCGCCTCACCCACGCCCACGGCTGCGGTCAACAGAACACGAGGTGGGGTTGGAAAGCCCCGGGTTTCACCGGGCCTAACCGCCCACTTCTTTGCAAACGCGGCACGGTAAGAGCCGCTCTGCCTCGAGGTTCCCCGATATGGCCCTTCGTTTGGATACTGGAACTCCCTTTCCAGCCAGAGCCCCGAGGCCGAGAATCAGCCGCAGGAGGTGCGCTCCCTCATCCCCACTACACACGCTGCAGCCACAGACCGCAGAAATCCAGGTAGAGACAGGTCGAGAAAAACAGGTGCTATAAACATCCCAGTCCAGCGAGTTGGGAGACGCGGCTCGCAGGCAGCCCCTCCCCGCGCACACTCTTCCGAGCCGGGCACTTCCGGCCATCGTTGCGCTGCAGGCGGCTCTCGGAGTCGGGAGGGGCGGACTCCATCTGTTTCTGAGGCCTGGCTTCCCTTTCCTGTCCCCAGACCCCCTAACTGCCTAACCTGAGGGTTTTCTCTGTACTCAGGATATACCTCCCTAACGGCCATTCGCAGACGGCTCCCTTCCTGCGCTGATATTTTTTTAAAGGCTTCTCCCAGGGACCCCAGGCTGTGTGGCCAGTCTTCCGGAAATGCTGGCTCCTCTTACAAAGATGCATGAGGGGATGCTGCCCTAGGTTGGAAGGCAACCAACTAAATCTTAAAATGTAAAGTTTGATTCTGAATTTTTGATAGCACTTTTTGTTTTGGGGGAGGGGGTGATGGTGGGGAACAGGCTGGAGGCAGACTGTATTTAAAAGAGGAGGAAAAGGAAGGGGGGGAGTTAAGTATATGCAAAGAGTGGGTATGGCCGCATTAGAAAAGAGAATTGCTTTCCCAGCACTTTGGTTCACCAGTTTAGTGGGACTTTCTGAACCAGTCTCCTGAGCCTGGGACTTGTTGAGGTGCATGCAGCCCGCTGAGAAAGAGCCTGTTGGACAGAAAAAGACTCCACTGGGGAAAAGGCAGATGAAGTTCCACTGCCTGGGGCTAAGGGATTCAGACACAAAAATTGTCCCCAGAATCTCAGAGAATCTCATGGCTCCAGGAGAGAGTGGCAAAGAGCAAGGCAGGTTTGGAGATGATGAGTGAAACAGATCTGAACCACCAGTTTTCAAATGTGACTGTAAAAATAAGCTCTCACTAAATACTAAATAGAGCCCTGGTTTAAAAATGAAGTCACACCCCTTTTCCAGTGTGGGTGCTTACTCTTCAGTGGCTGTGCAGGGGAAACACTTGCCCAGCTCATTACACAGAACCCTACTTAGAATGTACTGTTAATTCCCTGTTATTACACATGAGAAAACTGAGGTCAGAGAGACTAATTAACTAGCAGAGGAGAGTTTCAAGCCCAGGGATCTGACTCTGGTGGCTACCTGTGGAACATCTGCTGTAGGGTAATTGACTCTGATGCTCTTTCTGACCAGAGATTGAAATGACTCCACTTCAGCCTTCAGCTGCCTTTCACAGTGAGGAAGACATTGCTGTAACACCCACCAGACTTTAGCAGGCCCCAGTGATTGCAGCTTCATTGAAATTGATGGTTTTCCTGAGGGGGCCATGCAACCTATTCCAAGACTCCAGAGTACAGAGGAACAGACTGCCCATAGGAGGAGGACTCTGAGTGGCCTGGATACAGTCATCAAGGTCAGGCCTTCCTGTGTGATTTCAAAACTACAAGGAGCCCCAAGTTGCCTTCTAACTAAAAATCAACCATAAAAGAACCATTGTGCTCAACACAGAATCAGATGCGTGCTTATAGGTCACTGCTGTCTCATCTTGGGCCACGCGCCAAGGCAACCCAAAGATATTTGTCTAGCTTTCCTAGTGTTTTTTAAAAGTTGAGTTAATTACCAAGCATTTAAAATTGGAAGATGGTACAAAAATATCTGGGTTTTCTTTCTCTTTCTTTTAGCTTCTCCCCCTAAATCTTAAGAGCTGGCCACACTGATGAGTTCTTCGTGGTCCACCCCAATCCCAGCCATCGCATCCAGGTTTTCACTCCCATCCTCCTGTTGGCCCATTAGCATTTGAATTTGCTGACCCACATCTCTCTCACTAAAATGCAGGTATTCACTGAAGAGGTAACTGTTGAGTCTAACTAGTCACATTCTGGTTTGGATATCTTTTCTGGAGAGCTGGTTATGATAGAACAGTTGAGGTAAGTTAAAGTGAGGGTAGGAGAGAAAGTAGGGCTCCCCTGGACAAGGCGCCCAGCCATACCAGAGCAGAGCAGATTGCTGAGATCCTGGAAGACCGCAAGATGAGAAATTAGTGTTTGAACAACTGACTTGGATGTCAGAACATCAGCTGCTTCCCAGAAGCTCGTCCTTTCATGTATCTTTGCAAACACCACACTTTCATTAGCATCTTGGGCTGCCTTCCCCAAACCTCCTTCTGGAAGTGCCTTGGGGAGTGTCCAGAAGCACACCCTGGAGGTGATTAGAGGGCTGCCGGCTCAGGCTGTGAGCAAGCCCAAAGGAATGGGTCTGGCTTTCAACCAGGACAGAACTGAGCCTGGAAGAGGAGCTGAATGAAGACGAGGACCAAGTGATTAACTGGGGTTTGAGCAGCCAGGAACTGAAGCATGGTCTCATTCACCAAGATGGTGAGCAGCTGTGCGATCTGAAATGTGGACCACAGGAGGGAAAACCATCTTCCCCGAACTTGGAAGCTTTCCTGCCAAAGCAGTTTACTGTGCCAGCAGAGAGGAGAGAAGATTTTGTGTGATGACGTGAAGGCGGATGAGATGGCCTTAGACAGACTACCTGATAGACCTTGGGACATCAGCCTTCCCCAGATGTCCATGGGGGAGAGTTTCAGCCCTGAATATTTGAACTTGGACCTTCTTGGCAGCAGTCCATAGGACAAGTGTGTCAACAGAGCCCCGGATGTGTACTCTGGGGTGTGGAGGGCGTGAATGTGATGAAGTACTTTTAGGGCTTTCAGAGAAACAGGAAATTCAGTTATCAGAGACAGGAAAGTCTGTCCACCTACTTTCAAACCCAGTGAATAGCGTGGCACTCAGACTTGTCACAACTGCCTTTGGAAAAGGCGACAAATTAAGAGAGCAGGAAAAGAGCAGGAAAGACCCCTTCAGGGAGTTGACTGGCTGGGTCAAGGCATGTTCTCTTCAGAGAGCCTCCTCTCACCTCCCATATTAGTGGGAGCCCCTGAAATCCCAGCGTTCAGCCTTGCCACCATCATCTGCTTTGTGTCCAATGGGACTAATCTCATGGTGAACTCGTTCCTGTTATGTCAGCCCTGAAATCCCCCGGCTCCCAGAGGCCCTGTCTTTCTCCTATTCTGTGGCCTCTCCCACCCTCCTCAGTCTTGAAACTTTTCTTCCATGACATCTGTAGTTCATAATCCATGATTAGCAAACTTTCCTTTATCCTCAGTCTATTCTCTGAGCATCCCCTTCACTTCTTTCCCTATGGGACCCCCAGCTCTCCCCTGAGTTCATTGCTGACCCCACAGCCTTCTCCAGTGGGGCCTGAGTTTTTTCTCCCAGCCTTCTTTCCTAGGCCTGGGGGGAGATAGGTGTCCTCCTTAATCCTGATTGTCACCTCTGCAAGTGCTCTCTTGCATACCACATTCAGTTGCATCTTATCAGATTTTACCAATCTCTGCTATCTTCTCCTGACCCCCCGGCCATATTTTGTTTGCAGTTTTTCTAGATCTTGGTTCACCATCACTCTTTCCAACACTGTCTTAACTCTTGGTGATTTGGTATACATGTCAATGACCCTTCCAATACCCAAACCTTTCAATCTCTTGAATTTCTGTCCTGCAGTGATTTTTCCCTCCCCTCAATCCATAGTTGTGATTACACATGACTGCAGTCCCTCCATAATCTCAATTGTATGCATCCTCCTATCTTTCCAAGTTATCCCCTTGCTTGATCTCAGTTATCCTCTGACCCAACGAGAACCTTCAGTCAATTGATCCCACCACCCTTCACTGTTGCCCACCCCTTTGATGTTCTTACTCCCCTCCTGACCCAGTGTAAAATTTCATGACCATATCAGCTGGAGAAATACACCCAGCCAGGCTGCTTGACCTCGTTTGAAGTTCATACTGATGAAACTTAAGTGGGCCCTTAGTGCTTCCCAACTGTAATACTTAGGTTTCCCTGGTCCACTCACTCACCTAGGCTCCTGGATGACAGTTTCATACTTTATTTTTTCTTCTCAAACCCTTCATATTCCCTCCACACTCTCTATCACCTGAATTCTAAAAGAATCTATTGGGATTCTTTTTCCCCTGGGAAAATAGAAGGAGCCAAAGGAGAAAGCTGCAGATCCCTACCATCACATTTATCCCGTCCAGCAGTTTCATCTTCCTACTTTGTCTTTCCACCTACTATCTCAGTGCTGACTCATCCATCAAAAGCAAATTCCTCCACTTGTGTAGGCAATCCAGTCCCTCTCACCTACTCACGGACATTACTCAGTAATTCTTTCTTTCCTCTCCTACACCAAGTTATTACTCTGCTGGATTTTTTCCATCAGCATACAAACATGCTATTATTTCATGTATCTTTAAAAAAAAGAAAAGTCTTTTAATGACTGTACTTCCCTTGGCAGCCTCTGTCACATTTGTATGCTCCAATTTAGAGCAGATCCCTCAGAAAACTCATCTGTACTTGCTATGCCCAGTTCCTCTCCTCCAGTCCTGTCTTACACCAACCCCACAATCAGGTCTGTGTCCCTCAGAGTTCCACAGAAATTATTCTGGCCCGAGTCACCATGACTTACCTAAATCCAGTGGTCAATTCTCCGTTCTCATCTTATTCATAGCATCTGATATAATGGACCACATCCTCCTCCTCCATATATGTTTTTCCCTAGGCTTCCAGAGCATCTCACTCTCTTGGTTTCTGTCCTCTCTCACTGCACTCACCTTCTTGGTCTCTTCCATGGCTCCCCCTCTTTTCCCTGACCTCTAAATGTTGACTTGCCCAGGACTCAGACTTCAATCCTCTGCTCTTCTTTATCCACCTCTTTTGATGATCTCATCCAGATATGTGGTTTTAAATATAATCAGTACACCCATGACCCACATTTATATATCTAGTCCAAACCTCTGAGTTATCCTTGACTCTTGTCTTCTTCTCACATGCACATCAGATCTGGTAGGAATTAACTCTACCAACAGAATACACCCAGAATTGAAGCACTTCTCACCTCCTTCCTGGCTGCCATCCTAGTCAAAGACACCATCGTCTCTCTCCTGGATTACCACTGTGTCCACCTGTCCAGTCTCCCCACTTCTACTCTGGCCTTCAGCAAAGAACCAGAGTGATCCTTTTAGAGTGTACTTTAGACCATATCTCTCTCTAATCAAAACTTCAAAAGCTCCCTCTCCTCTAATTTTTTTAGGGTTACACTTTAATAAATTCCTATTCCTCTCAGTATAAAAACTAGTCTTTATAATGGCCAAAACAGGTCCTGCATTAATTATCTACCCACCTCTCCCAGCACTCACCTCTTTCTTCTTTGCAGTATTTTATTTTATTCTTTTTTTTGGCCAAGCTCCATGACTTGCAGGATCTTAGTTCCCCAACCAGGAATTGAACTCAGGTCCCTGGCAGTGGAAGCACAGAGTTCTAATCACTGAACCACCAAGGAATTCCCTGTCTTCCTCTCTGGATATTCCCTTCCTCACTCATTCTGGGAGCCCAGCCTCCTTGATGTAGATGTACCCTCTACCGAAACACTCTTGCCCAGAGTCTACTTCCAACTTTCTCATTTCTGCAGTCTTTATATTCTCAGCTTTTCAATAAGACCCATTTGACCACCCTGTGTAATACCGAAACTTGCCCTTTCCCTGCATCCTGATAATCCAGATACAGAGGGACTTACTCCCTTGGCCATCCAAAATTTCTGTGCCAAGAACAAAGGGGAAAATGGAACCAGAAAGAGCAGCTGGAGCTGACCATAAACACATGATTCATGGACAAAGTCAGGTCAAGTTGGAATGATCAAACTGAGTGCTCATAATCACTAGATAGATAGATAGGTGATAGATAGCATCCCCCACATTGACTGCAGAAATGAGAAAGTTGGAACTAGAGTCTGGGCAAGAGTGTTCCAGTAGAGGGTACATCTACATCAAGGAGGCTGGGTTCCCAGAATGAGTGAGGAAGGGAATATCCAGAGAGGAAGACAGGTAGATAATAAAGTGACTTTGTTTACCACATCAGTTCAGTTCAGTCGCGCAGTCGTGTCTGACTCTTTGCGACCCCATGAATCTCAGCATGCCAGGCCTCCCTGTCCATCACCAACTCCCGGAGTTCACTCAGACTCACGTCCATCGAGTCAGTGATGCCATCCAGCCATCTCATCCTCTGTCGTCCCCTTCTCCTCCTGCCCTCAATCCCTCCCAGCATCAGAGTCTTTTCCAATGAGTCAATTATTCGCATAAGGTGGCCAAAGTACTGGAGTTTCAGCTTCAGCATCATTCCCTCCAAAGAAATCCCAGGGCTGATCTCCTTCAGAACGGACTGGTTGGATCTCCTTGCACATATAGAGTAATAAAAGCCTGGGCCAATGACACTGACTTACCCAAGTTCCCATCATTGTCAGGTGCTTCTTAGCTGTTCTCCCAGCCCTAAGTGGGCCAATTACAGTTGACACTTGAACAACGTGGGTGTGAACTGCCTGGGTCTACTTGTATGTGGGTGATTTTTAATAAATGTAAAATCAGTACTCCCTATCTGCAGGTTTCTCATTAAGGGGTTCAATCAACCACAGATTGTTTAATCCATGGATATGGAGGGTCAACTGTATTCAGTAGACTATACCGTCTTTCATGAAGTTTTTGAGCATCCACGGATTTTAGTATTTGCAGAGACTCCTGGAACCAGTGCCCCGTGGATACAGAGAGACAACTGTACAGGTTGACAGAGCCACCAGAGACAGTAAAGGCCAAAGGACAGGATCCTACAAGTGGAGACTTTGAAAAAGAAACTCCTGTCTCTTCACCTCTTCCTTTAAGTGCCTTCTCAGTGAAGGATGCTGCAGTACCAGATGTCTGGGACAGTACCCAGGCCATTTCATCAGATTTCTGCCATTATTGGATGCAGATGATTAATAGTTCTGCTTGCCTGGCCCCGACATGTCCACTGTTAACAGAGGCCTTCTGGAGGCCTTGCCTTCCTTTCCCATAGGGATTACACCCTCCAGGTTGACTGCCAATGTATTCCTTCTCGAAAGATGCCAGTGTTATGCAAGGAGCCTTTACACTAAAGATAAACCAGTTAAATGAGGCTCCTGAGGCCCTCCAGACATTTTAGATAGAGACTCTGTGGTATCAGCCGTGTAGCTGCACCAGGAGTTTGAGGCCAGAATAAGGTCTGGGGCAGGAGGCTTTACGGGTCCTGAGGCAAAGTAGAATCTCAAAGCCTTTACAGAGTTGAGGCTTCAGCTCATGACAGGCCTAAATAACTGCAGGCAGAACTTCCAAAGAACTCTAGGCAGAAGATCCCCCTTGACTAGACATGAAGACAAGACCCCAATTTAGAAGACAGACTCAAACCAACTTGCCTTTTTTCCAAAACAGGGGACTGTTCAGCTGCACCTTCATCTTAAGCAACATGTGTGCATTGATGGAGCTTACCTGGTGCCAAGAGAGTGGTGAAAGGCATGGAAATAAGGTAAGCTGGTGTCATTTTCTCCATAGGAAACGTTCATTCATAAGGAAGGCATTCATCTTTGACATGAATAGGGATGCCCTCTGTGATTCAGATTAGACACAAAACACAGCGGAAGAAACAGCACTCCTGTATAACAATGTAATTTAAATTAGTTAAAAATATTTACCCGGTCCCATGAGAGAGGTCAAAGGGCTTAAAGTATATTCTCAATGCTCAATGTAACATCTCTTTCCTCCACTCACCATTGCCCCATTTTGGTCCTCTTCACTCTCCCCAAAGTCAGCTAACAATCCTCCCCCACCCTCTGTACCTCCATCACACACACACACACACACACACACACACACACACACACACACACGTTCTTGATGCCCTTCCTCGATTCTGTCTCCTTGGACCTTTTCTTTTCTCCATTTCCAGTGTAATGATTCCTGGCCTCTCAGGCCCCTTTCAAGTCTTAGTTCTTCCCAATTCCTACTCTGATCAGCACAGTAGCAAATCAGCTGAGCTGGAATCTTTCTTAGGCAGTAGTTGGGTAAAGTTGTACATATTCATGGGGCAATATTGTATAATCCTATGCCTTTTCTCCATATCTCTTTTAAGGATGTGGTTTTAATATCCACATCCATCAGCATTTTCTTCCTGGGAGAAAAGAGAGTGAGGGAAGGAAAACAGTGAGGGGAGTCAGAGTGTGTCTGGGGAAGGGACAAGGCAGAGGTTCTTTTGATCTGCTCCTTACATTCAGCTCAGATGCCTACACTGGACAGTGCCCAGGTTATTGGTAGATTCTGGGACATTCCTATGTTAGCATAATCAAAAAGAAAACTGAACAAAACCAACAAGAGGTTAATGCACAAAGTCAAAGTAGAGAGGAATCTCTGGGCCTCTGAACTTGACTTGAAACATTCCGAATGAAGGCGGGAGCTGGGAGAAGAAAAAAAACCGAAAACTGTGTTTTTATTATTTTTTTCTGATTACAAAAGTAATATATGTTCAATGTAGAAAACCAGAAAAATACAGAAAAGTATAAGAAGGGATTGGAAAAACAAAAGAAGTAACACTTGTGTTCCCGCCACCCAGATATAATCAATATGAACTTATTTGTTTACATTTACAATGCATGCATATTGTTTTTTAATCAAATTATAAACATAGTATATACGCACTTTTAGAAATTTTTTCTCATTTAACAATGTATCATAATTTCCCCAAGTCATTAAATATTCTTACATACAATATGACTTGTTAAAGCTGTTTATGATTTTATACTGTGGATTTACTGTCATGGATTTGACTGGTTTTATATGGGAGAGTAGGTTGTTTCCAAGCATAGAATTTTAACTGTGGCAAGGTTGTCTGCACCACCTGTGTTTTTGGACAATCTAACCTTCTTCCCTTACCAGCAAGTAAGGATCCCGTCAAAGTTCTAGACCAAGAGAACCCTGCATTGGCAAAAGTAACTCCTCCCAAGCATTCACCTATCTCTGTGTCCTTCATAGAAAGCCTGGCATTAGGCTTACTCTGAGCATCAGAGTTGGAGAAGGCAATGGCAACCCACTCCAGTACTCTTGCCTAGAAAATCCCATGGACGGAGGAGCCTGGTAGGCTGTAGTCCGTGGGGTCACTAAGAGTTGGACACGACCGGGCGACTTCACTTTCACTTTTCACTTTCATGCGCTGGAAAAGGAAATGGCAACCCACTCCAGTGTTCTTGCCTGGAGCATCCCAGTGACTGCTGTCTGGTGGGCTGCTGTCTATGGGGTCGTGCAGAGTTGGACACAACTGAAGTGACTCAGCAGCAGCAGAGCATTAGAGTAAGGATACTTATTCTTATGGCCAGGCCATTCTTGAGCAGATGGAGGGAAAATATTTGTCATTCTAAATCAGGGAGTCCACCCAACTCATTCAATGCAGTCATCTTCAAAAATATTTTTTTGTGCTAGTCCTGAGCTAGATATTATAGAAGAAAAGATATGGTTTCCATGTGACATAAACCTGCACTCTTTGTGTGTCGACAGACATAGAGGTGTGAAAGAGTCAGGTAGAAACAGATTATGTGTGAATGACTAAGTGCTAACTCTGTGGTTCGAATCACAAGTGCTCTAGGAGGTGAGAAAACTATAAGCACAAGGTAGACTTGAGCAGTCTGGGAAGGTGGAGCTTGGAGGCGGGGTGGGCAAGGAGCATTCCATGTGGGAGGGACACAGAGGCCAGAAAGCACAGGAGGCGAGAAGGAGGTGCATGTGGCTGCAGTCTGCGGTTGAGGGGGATGTGGTCCGTCTAATTGGATAAGTCATATATGGGGCACATGCAGAGAGGGTCAAAAAGATGTTTGGCCCTAATTCTGTAGCTGTTTCCCCTTGTACCAGAGGTGTCACATCAAGAGAGGAAATGTCTAGTCAAATTCAGGCTGAGTTGTTTTTGTTTTTTGGTGTGTGTGGGGTAGCAGGGTGGGGCCAGGGGAATGGTTTATAAATAGAACTTCTCGAAGCCTTTAATATTGTTTATGAATGTGGCAAGGTCAAGAGAGGAGGGAATCCGACTTCCCAAGAGTCTTCGACCACAGAACTCTTGTTACCATGGACCATCTCCTTGGGTGTTCCAGGAGACACAATTAGGGGCTAGTGAGAACTTCCTCGGTGGTGCAGTGGATAAGAATTTGCTTGCCAATGCAAGGGACACCAGCCTGATTCCTGGGCCGGGAAGATCCCGCATACCACAGGGCAGCTAAGCCCATGCACTGCAACTACTGAGCCCGCGCTCCACAAGAGAAGACAGCACCACGAGAAGCCTCTGCCGCACAACCAGAGAGCAGCCGTCACTCGCCACAACTGGAGAAAGCCGGTGCACAATGACAGGTTTTCCAACTGGAGAGCAACACGTGAGGGAAAACAAAGTTTTGGAAGGTTAATC
Source organism: Bos taurus (assembly GCF_002263795.3). Lineage (NCBI taxonomy): Eukaryota > Metazoa > Chordata > Mammalia > Artiodactyla > Bovidae > Bos > Bos taurus. Next base: position 24,530,439 of record NC_037338.1, read on the forward strand.
TCATAGTTAGAATGTAAGGTGAACAAGAGAGCAAACAGCCTGGATTCACGCAATACAATTAGATGATTAAATAAAGACTCCAGATAAGTGGGCAGGGTTGGAGCATACTGGAGCCGAGAATGAAGAACAAAGCATTGATTGAATGCAGAGTCTGCTATTGGGCTCTAGAGAGATTCAAAAGTGTCAGAGTTCCTAGGTCTTTTAGGAGTTTGAATCCATTCATTAGGATTTTCATTGCAATGCACAGAAATCAACTTGAAGCAACTTAATCAAAAAAGAGTGTTTTTAAGGAAATAGGGATACTTCTTGAGGAGCTGAAGCCATGTACTGGAAAGTTGGCAAAAAGTCCCCTGTCCATCTGGTCTCAGCTACTCTGTGTCTGCTTCATCGTCCTCATATTATTTCTCTCTCCTCTTCTGTCCTCTAACAACCCCTCCCCTCTCCCCTCTCCCCTCTCCGCCCCTCACCCTTCTCCCCTCTCCCTGCTCTCATTTGTGGAAGAAAATGGCTTCTCTACAGCTCCTGAGTTTGCATGTTACACTGTTTGCATGACAGAGTTCCAGGTATATCAGAGGCTAAATCTCCGTCTCTTCTTCCCAATTTCAGGTTTCCAGTGGAAAGAATCTCGTCGACCAGCTTGGGACACATCCTACTCTAACTAAGGGGACAGGTTTTAAAATTGAAACATGGTTTCAGGAGGCTTACCCTATGAATAGTGTTGGGGGACCACTACCAGGAACAGGTGTCTGCTATTGAGTGATGCTGGGCTTCCCTGGTGGCGCAGTGGTAGAAGACCCACCTGCCAATGCAGGAGACTCGAGTTCAATCCCCTGGAGAAGGAAATGGCACCCCACTGCTGTATTCTTGCCTGGGAAATCCCATGGACAGAGCAGCCTGTCTCTGTCCAAGAGGGCTACAGTCCAAGGGTTGGCAAAGACTCGGACATGACTTAGTGACTAAATAACAACAACATAGAGTGATGCTATGACCTTTCATTGGAAGCATGCTTCTGTAAGAGTTGAGCATGAGCACACTATTGTTGAATGAACGGATAACTAGGAAGCTTTAAGGCAACCTCGTTAGAGCCCGTACTCTTGTCCCTTTCCCAAACTCCTTCAGTCTCCCAGTTCTATAAAAACCTGCAAATGAAGGAAGCAGGATACACAGTGGTTATTAGCATACGTCTGGGTTAAATTGTCTTATTTTGGATCCTGTCCTGGAGGACTTGAGCAAGTGATGGAACCTACCTGAGCTGCAGGTTTCTCACCTCTAGAATGGGGATCATGAGGATTAACTAAGATAACATGAGTAAAGTGCTCAGAACAATGCACCTAATTATGTTGAAAAAGTGAAGGTGCAGTCGCTCAGTTGTGTCCAACTCTTTTCAAACCCATGGACTGTAGCCATGTGTCTCCTGCATTGTAGGCAGTTTCTTTACTGCTAAACCATTGGGGAAGCCCTGCAGATTGGGTCAAAGGAAAGAGAAGCAGAAAGTGGAGTGGGTTCAGATACCAAACTCAAATACCAGGCTTCTCTGTCTATGGGATTCTGCAAGCAAGAATACTGGAGTGGGTTGCCATTCCCTTCTCCAGGAGATCTTCCCAACCCAGGGATTGAACCCAGGTCTCCCACATTACAGGCAGATTCTTTACCATCTGAGCCACCAAGGAAGTCCAGTTATGTTAAGAACATAAGTTTTAAACAAAAATTAACTGATGGAGGGGGCTTCCTGGTGGCCCAGTGGCTAAGACTCTGTGTTCCTAATACAAGGGGGCTCGGGGTCAATCCCTGTTCTGGGAACTAGATCCCACATGCCACAACAAAGACCCGTTGCAGCCAAATAAATAAATAAAATAATTTTTTAAAAGAATTAGAAAAAGAAAGAAAATTAACTGATGGAGCTGAAGTTGACAGGAGCGGATCCAAATGTCTTTGATAAACAGGGCAAAAGAAAGATGAATTGTCAGATGGGCAAGTGGTCAGCTTGGTTCTCCAGATATCTCCAGGAACGTGGCCTTTGGAATAAGAGGTTTGGGGAGAAAAATAAGCCACGAAGATCTTATGGCGCCAACAGGGACTTTAGAGATCACAGGTCATATGCGCCAGTCACACTCCCTTTTGTTCCTAGAGATTTAATATCTACCAGCCTATTAAATGGTCATGATTTGGAGGAGAGAAGACAAGAAGAGGAATTACTTTCAGCTGGCCCCGGTCTTTAAATAACCCGGGGTACAGCATCTTTCAAACACAAAGGAGACCATGTGTAAAACATTAGTTAAATTCAGATATAAATCTAGTCTTTGACCAGTCCAAAGCTAATCAATATGCTTTTCTACTCTCTTTGAACTTTGCGTTTTCTGGCAACAACGAAAACCCCAAACCCCATCCAAAACCATCATCCAGACAGCCCAACTCCTATGCTCCCCTCTCTCGTGTCACATATTGTTGACAGAACTCCTCTCGTTACCACATTCATTCCAGTGGTGATTCAAATTCTTCTGCAGAAATGGACTTGAAAGACAGAAAATTGCTCTTGTAATCACTTAATAAGGAACCCTGGACAAGGAATACAGGACTATGAATATAGATTTACTCTTAGCTTTTATGGACGCATTTCCCTCGGTTATTTTCATTGAAAATCATGATGAACTAATTTAAATAGCAAGGTAAACTGAGATGGAAAATGATCCATAATAAGAATTTCGATGGAAAATATAGATTGGCCTGGTCTTCAGCACATCAAGGATTCTCTTGGTTTCAATTGCAAATTCGGAGAGATTTGAAATGTGTTTGTTTGAATGTGTCAGTTTTAGGCAGAACTAAACTACGCTGTCCCTTTCCAAAAATCAAGAATCTGCCCTGGAAAAAAATCATGCAGTATGATGTGCAAAGCAGAGGGGGAGGAAAGAAAGTAGTGGGTGAGAAAGACCCACCCAAGGACTGCAGCCAGCTTCCCCAGGAAGATTCATGACCACGCTTCAATCCTGTCCTGTGATTCTTTCCAAGGGATTTTACTATAAATCACTAAAAGCAACCGCTGCTGTTACCAGAGCTATCTTTGCCTCAAAAAGAAGAAAATTCAGGACATGCAATATAATCCTCTCGCTATCTAAGAGAGAAACCAGCCCATTTGTCATAAGAACTGAAAACACCAGCTATATAGTATATTAAACATTAGCGTTTCATCTTTCATAAAAGGGGGGGCACGCATAGGATGTGATTGGATGCAACCATGATAAAGGGACTTAAATTGGATTGACTAACTATAACCTACAAAAACCATTGTAGTACAAATCCTTTTCAGTAAAAGGTAAGAAAATTCTATCAACACTTTTTTTTAACCACTCTGAGCTATTCACAACAAATAGATCCTTACTCTTAGCAGATGTATAAGCATTTATGTAATGCAGGGGTTTCATAACTTGAAGAGTGTCATCAAAGTCAGAGCTGATACAGTGTTCCTCCCTTTGACTTGAATGCCTTCTTCTTCCCTATATAGGGTGATTATTGCTTCACAGTGTCCCCGGTATGAAAAGACTTTGAAAGGTCATTTGCCTTGCATCCCAACTAGCTGCATTAGCATTACCAAGGAGAGGCTGGTTAGAAATGCACAGTCTTGGGGTCCACCCCAGTCTTACTGGCTCAGCTTCTGCATTTCGACAGGATCCCCAGGTGATTCATAGGCGTAGTGAAGGTGAAACTGTGCCACCCTAAGCCATCCTGCTGCCTCTGAGCAAAGCGTGCACATCGGAATGGATAGACTGGTCTGCTTCAGCCAATTTCAGGTCCTTTATAGTTTATCCTGTGTGAGTCATTGAGAGGAAAGAGGAAATGCACTCATTTAAGGAGGTCTTGCTTAGCCTAACAAAGCTAGCAACTTCTTCAATACATTCAGGTTCCTATTCTTGGAAGAACTGCTGCTCTGTGTCCTGTTGCTTGGTCATGTTGACTCTTTACGACCCTTTGGACTGTAGCCCACCAGGCTCCTCTGTCCATGGGATTTTTCAGGCAAGAATACTGGAGCGGGTTGCCATATCATTCTCCAAGGATCTTCCTGACTCAGAGATCGAACCCGAGTCTCCTGTGTTTTCTGCATTGCAGGCGGTTTCTTTACCGCTGAACCATTTGGGAAGCCCTGCAGGTTGGGTCAAAGGAAAGAGAAGCAGAAAGTGGAGTAGGTTCAAATACCAAACTCTAATAAAGTAAGGGTAGCACAGAAGCTGAGACTGTGAGGGATGGGGAGAACAGTTTCACCAAATTACCAGTTCCAAAATTGTCTCTGCACTGTGGGTGATTTATAGCCCTGGAAGCTTAAAGGCTTGAGTCTCTTGCTGTATTTTATTTCAGATTAGGAATTTTTATCTAGTACTTTCCTGCAGTTTAAAATGAAGGCCCTGGAACTACAAAAATGAATTTATCTGGTGGGCTGTGTTCATTTTGTAGTTATCCTGTAGGTTTCAGATTTGTTACAGAACTGGAACTGGACAATAGAAAAACTCTGTTGGTTAATGGCAGCCAACTTCTAAACCAAAACTGAAGGACATAGGATAATTATGTATATGTTTCAGTGTCCTCAAATTTAGCTGCACATTAGAGTCCCCTAGATAAAAGGTTTTTACACAGCTTTCTTGAGGTATAACTGACATATAATAAGCTGTATATATTTTAGGTGTACAGTAGGAAGAATTTTGATATGTTATACATCTGTGAAACTATCACCATGATCAAGCTAATCACCCCTAAAGTTTCCTTGTGCCCCTTGGCAACTCCTCCACCCATTCTGCGACAACTAATTGCTTTCTGCCACCATAGGTTAGTTTCCATTTTCTAGAATTTTAATTTAATGGAACTATACTCTTTTTTTTTTTTTTTTGAGGGGGGAGACCTGATTTCTCTTACTCAACATAATTATTCTGAGATTCATCCACATTGTTGCCTATATTACTACTAGTTTGTCCTTTTTATTGCTGAGTAATACTCCATTGTATGAATATACCACAATTTATCTTAACCATTTACCAGTGAAAGACATTTGGGTTGTTTCCAGTTTTAAACAACTATGAATAGCACTGCTATAAACCTCCATGAACAAGTATGAGCATATGAGTTTTCATTTCTCTAGGTAAATACCTAAAAGTGGGTATGGTAAGTATACATTTAACTCTAAAAGAAACTGCCAAATTGTTACCCAAAGTGACTGTACAATACCATTTTGCTTGCTTACCAGAAATGTATGAGTTCCAGTTGCTCCACATCCTCTCTAGGAATTGGATTGGTATTGTCAGTATTTCTAACTTTAGCTGTTTGAATAGATGTATAATTGTATCTCCATCGTGGTCTTAGTTTACATGTTCCTAGTGACTGCTGTGGAGAAGGAAACGGCAACCCACTCCAGTGTTCTTGCCTGGAGAATCCCAGGGACGGTGGAGCCTGGTGGGCTGCTGTCTCTGGGGTCGCACAGAGTCGGACACGACTGAAGCGACTTAGCAGCAGCAGCAGCAGCAGCAGCAGCAGCAGTGACTGCTGACGTTGAGAATCTTTTCATGTGTATGTTTGCCATCCTTATATCTTTTTTGGTGAGAATCTTTGAAGTCTTTTGCTTATTTTTTAATTGGGTTTTGTTTTCTTAATTGTTGAGTTTTAAGAGTTCTTTATGTATTCTGAATATAAGTCCTTTGTCAGATATATGATTGATAAATACTGTCTCTCAAAGGGCAGAAGTTCTTAATTTTGATAAGGTTTAATTTATATTTTCTTTAATGGGTTGTACTTTTGGTGGTATAACTGACCAAAGATCACAAAGATTTTCTTCTAGGTTATTTTTCTAGACATTTTATAATTTTAGGTTTTATATTTAGGTCTATAATCCATTTGGAGTTAGTTTTTATGTATGATGCAAGATATGGAATGATGTTTACTTTTTGCATAGGGATATTCACTATTTATTGAAATGACTGACCTTTCTCTATTGAATTGCCTTTGTACCTTTGTGCAAAAGCCAATTGACCATATATTTGTGGGTCTTTTCGAAAGTCTCCATTCTGTTCCACTGATCTATCTTTATACCAATATCACATAGCCTTGATTACTATAGCTTTATTATTAGTCTTGAAATCCAACTGTATTCTTTCTCTAAATAAGAAGTTTAGAATTAACTTAAATTTTACAATATTTGTCAACTTCTGGGTTTAAAAAGTCTAATGGGATTTTGATTGGGATTTGATTTTATCAATCTATTTGGGAAGAACTTACAGCTTAACAATTTTAAATATCCCAATCCAAGAACACAGTATATCTCTCATAAGTGTGATCATTTTTTAATCTCTTTTCAGCAATGTATTTTCAGTGTACAGGTCTTATACTGCATTTTTGAGATTTAGTTTTAAGTAGTTGATACTGTTATGCCCTTGTAAATGTTTATGTAAGTTCAGTTTCCAACTGTTTGTTGTAACTATTTAGAAATACAGTTGATTTTTTAAAATATTGATCTTATGTCCTGCAGCCTCACTAAACTCATTTATTAGTCTTATAGCTTTTTTAGGTTCCATAGAATTTTCCACATAGATATTATGTTTTCGAGAGTAAAGACAGCTTTACTTCTTCTTGTCTAGAGTGGCTTCCTTTTATATATTTTTTCTTGCCTTATTGTACTTGCTAGAAGCTGTCTAGAGTGGCTTCCTTTTATATATTTTTTCTTGCCTTATTGTACTTGTTAGAAGCAGTAAATTGCTAAATAGAAATAGTGACAGTGGACAGCCTTGCCTGTACTTGGTCTTAGAGGAAAGAGAGCCAGTCTTTTCCATTAAGTGTGATGTTATCATTAGGGTTTTCATAGATGCCCTTTCGCAAGTTGAGAAGTTCCCTACTTTGCTGAGAGTTGCTTTTTTAAAAAATCAGAAATGGATCTTGAATTTTGTCAAGTCTGCATCTATTGAGCTATTCTTATGGTTTTTCTTTTAAGCCTGTTAACATGGTGAATTACACTGATTTTCAAATATCAAACTAACCTTGAAATCTTGAGGTAAATCCATTTGTTTACTATTTATTATCATATATATATATATATGTATATATATATAGTTAGATTCCATTTGCTAAAACTTACTTAAGAATTTTTACATCTATACTCATGAGATATCAGTCTCTGCTTTTCTTTTATTGTAATGTTTTTGTCTAGTTTTGGTATCAGAGTAATTCTAATCTTATAGAATGAGTTGGGATATGTTCCATCCCCATCCCCTTCAAGTTACTTGAAGTGTTTGTATATAGAATTAATATTATTTCTTCCTTAAATATTGGATAGAATTCATCTTGGACTAAAATTTTCTTTGTGGGAAGATTTTTAACCACTAACTCAATTTATTTAACAGATGTAGAGCTATACTGGTTATCTATTTTTGTTTGTTTGTTTGAATAATAAATTCTATCCAAAAAATTTTATATTTCCTCTAAGTTGGTCATATTATTGGCACAAAGCTATTCTTGATATTATCTTATAGTAATTTTAATATCTGTAGAATACATAGTGATATCACCTCTCTCAATCCTGATATTAGTAATTTGTGTCTTCTTTCTCTTTTTTTCCTGATCAGTCTGGCTAGAGGTCTATCAATTTTACTAATCTTCTCAAACAACCAGCTTTTAATTTCATGTATTTTTCTCCATTGTTTTTGTTTTCTGTTTCACTAATATCTTCTCTAATCTTGATAATTTACATTTTCCTGCTTAGTTGAGGTTTAATTTGCTCTTTTTCTAGTTGCTTATGGTGGTATCTAAAGTCATTGGTTTAAGGCCTTTCTTCTTCTGTACTATGTTTAGTGGTATAACTTGCCTATAAATATGTTTTGGCTAAACTTCAGAAATTTTGATATACTGTGTTTTCATTTAGTTCCAGATTATTTCTTAATTGCCCTTTTGATTTCTTCTTTGACCTGTAGGTTATGTAGAAGTGTGCAAATTCATTCCCAAACAATTGGCTACTTTCCAGATATCTTTCTGTTATTAACATTTAGCTTAATTCCTCTGTAACAAAAAAACATTCTTCTGATTTGGATATTTTAAAATTTCTTAAGACTTATTTTGTAGTTAGACTATGGTCTATCTTGGAAATTTTTCTGTGTGCTCTTGAAAAGAATAAGTACGCTGTTAAGTGGAATGTTCTTAAAAATGTTAAGTTAAATTAGTTGATAGCATTGCTCAAGTCCTCTGTATCCTTACTGATTTTCTATTGTACATGTTCCATCAATTAGTAAGAGAAAGGTTTTGAAATCTTCAACTATAATTATAGATTTGTTTTTTTCTCTTTTACAGTTCTAAATATCCCACCACCAAAGCCACACATGATAAAAATCAATTCAGAACCTCTGGGGGCGTGACCCCAGCCATCTTTATGTTTTTAACTCCCCAGAGTGATTTGGGCTTCCCTGGTGGCTCAAATGGTAAAGCGTCTGCCTGGAATGCAGGAGACCTGGATTTGATCCCTGGGTCTGGAAGATTCCCTCGAGAAGGAAATGGCAACCCGCTCCAGTACTCTTGCCTGGAAAACTCCATGGATGAAGGAGCCTGGTAGGCTACAGTCCATGGGGTTGCAAAGAGTCAGACACGACAGAGCGACTTCACTGGTAGAGTGATTCTCGTGTGCAGCCAGGTTTGAGAAACGTCGCCTCATGCAGTCCACATTGTGAATTCAACAGATTCTCAAATGCATTATCTTATTTAATCCTCATGCCTGCCTTTGAGTTAGGCATTATTCATTTCTATTTTACCTAAAATGAAATTAAGTCCTAGACATTTGTCTAAGATCACACAGTTGACCAGAAAGCCTAGCTGGGGTTTGAACCCAAATGACCTAATTCATAGTTTATTCCTTTGAGGTACTTACATTTTGTTCTGTGAGCTATGTTTATTGACTAGAATTCTATCTGTATTTCTATTCTATCCCCCTAACACACTCTTTTGGGTTGTGGGCAGAAGTTGTGTCTAACCCAAAACTTATAATTTTCACTGGACCTACCACAGTGTCTGTCCCCTGGAGACGATTCTAAGGTTTTTCTTTTTCCTGTTGAGAGATCTAAGTATCTGGGTTCATGTCACCACATAGTCATCCATCTGCCTTTTTCATAGTCTATCCACAATCTAAGGTTTAAGTCAAGCTGTAATTAACACTGGCACACAAACTCTTCTCCAGAAACCTTCTCGGGCTGCAGACTGTCAGCCTGCTTCACTCCACTAATACACAACATTGGCAGCCTGGGCCCAGAATTAGCCCTGAGCTACCCATACAAGTTTGGGGCAAGATTATGAGAGAAGAGCAGCCGGGGATGAATGGTTTGTTTGAGTGCTTCCAACAGGAGAAGTAATGATGAAAGAAGTCCTGCCCATGCCAACCCCTCATTTGTACTTGGCTGTCAGGGGTTTCTGGCTGGTCTTTTTCGATTTGTCATTATTTTTTTCCAGAGGTTCTGGGTTTGCCTGCATGTGTCTGCTGCTATGTGGATGCTATGATTAATTAAGTTGGTCAACGATTAATATTTAAAGATCAGGAGTGATTTGAATCATTCCTCCAGAGGAGTTGCTCAACTGCCTCCAGGGAAAGGGATTAGCCCCCCCAAAATGGATCATTAATGTTTTTGAGATAGTGTGCCTTTCAAAGAGACAGATACCTCATAATTTGTTTCACCATTCCTCTGCTACTGTCCATTGTTCATTGTTTCCAGTTTTCACAGTTATCAGTGATTCTCCCATAAATATCTATATTCATATAAAGATTTCCTTCCCCCTTCTTTTGAATTATTTTATTTGTAGAAATTTCCAGGAGTGCTATTACTATACAGAAGGGCTTGAATGATTTTAAGGGATTATGAGCTCTTAAAAAGGCAGTACCACAGAGTTCATAGCCCATGTCACATCTTGATTAGTTGAATTAATTATGACAAGGAAGAGCCAAGTTATTTCCTAAAGCATCACTCACTGTCCAGTCTTATCCCACAGAGTGGTGTGAGCAGTACTAGATAAAGGCATCTCCATCACCTCATTCTTTATTCCACCAAAACTCACCTAAAAAAAAAAAAAATCCTCACACATTTTAAGCGATGAGCTTTTGGAATAAATTTAAGGAATTCCAGAACGAAACCATGGGACAAATCAGTGACGCACCTCCTGAGATAAATGCTGTCTTAGAAATGAAAGGAGAGCATGCAGTGTGCGTGGCAGGGGGGACAGTAGGCAGGGGGGACAGTAGGGCGAGGGTACAGGTCAGATATGATTGGAACGTTGGTGTCACAGTTGTCCCCTGCAAACTGGTTTCTGGGAGCTGGGTGCAGACAGCCTGAGTTGAAAGCCAAACACAGACAGCAGCTGTTGAGGATGTAAAGTCTCTGGCCAGAGTGGATAGGGAGATGGGTGTGGTCACCCATAGACCAATTTCCACCCCACCCTACGAGCCCAGTGACAGAGGCTGAGAAGAAAGAACTTCCCGTGTTGCATTCCAGTGCTCCTTTCTGGGCTTAGTGGGAATCTTCGAGAATGCAAGAGACTGGTTGCCAGGCCTGATTACCCTGCACACACTCCCTCAACTGGGTTCCCCTGACAGTCACCGAGACTCCGGAGAACACCACGACCAGCCACACTGGCCCTGGATGGCTGCACTGCGCTGGCCATAGCCCCAGGTATAAAGTACAAGTAAATCCTACAACCATCCTCTCGGGACTGTGGGGAAAGTGCAGGGAGCCTGAGGATCTTTCCTGCATTGCACAAGGAAGCGCTGATCCACCAGATCACCACCGGCCCCTTCTGCAATTTCTCAGAACCTCTGACAAGAGCCCTCAGGCTGCATCACTGAGCAAGGAATCTTCATTATTCATTTCAACATCACTCTTCTTGGAAACCCTGACTGCTCCACTCTCCAGAAATAATCCATCAAACTTCTCCCTTTGTTGAAGTCACACTGTGAAAACTCCCATAATCAAATTCCCCATGTTCGGATCTCTGCTGATGTTATTATGTAACAGCGGAGTCCAGAGCAAAGAGTGGGGCAGACTGACATCTCTTTTTTTTTTTTCTTTCTCAGCCTTTTAACTTTTTATCATGAAATGTTTTAAACATACACCAAGTGAGACAGAATGGCGTAGTGAACCCCATGTCCCTCCCACCCAGTTGGAACAATCTCTACAGGCGCTGATCTTGTTTCAAGGAGCACCCCTATCCTACTTCCATCCCCTCCCCCACAAATATGCACATTTTCTTAACTGGAAAATTTTTTTTTTATGTGGACTATTTTTAATGCCTTTCTGAATTAGTTACAATATAGCTTGTTTTATGTTTTGGTTTTTTGGCCTCCAGGCATATCGATCTTAGCTCCCTGAGCAGGGATTAAACCTGCACTTTCTTGCATTGGATGGCAAAGTCTTAACCATTGGATCTCCAGGGAAGTCCCTAACTGGAATTTTTAAAAGCAAGTCCCAGACACAATGTCATTTCACTTGTAAATACTCTGGTATGCCTCTGTATCTAAAAAGAACTTTCTTTTTTGATGTAACTTCTATAGGCACTGGTATTTATTTAGCAACTATTGGTATTTGTTTGGGATTGATATTTAGGTTAAGCATAGCCTCACTGACTCAATGGACATGAATTTGATCAAACTCCAGGAGACAGTGAAGGATAGGGAAGCCTGGCGTACCACAGTCCATGGGGTCGCAAACAGCTGAACATGACTTATCGACTGAACAACACATGACAATAAGACCCTTTACATAATTTAGTTAATGAAATCTCAGCCCAGCAGAGAAACACCTTAGAAATTCATAACCTCCCCAGTGGAAAGAAATGCTCTGGCCTTGAGAACTTTGCTGTTTGCATTTTACTCATGAAGAAAAACTGCTCAGCCAAGTCAGGGTAAGCTGTGGAGAGGCTGCAATCCAAGAGACCGCAGAGCTTGGAACAAGAGGCAACGAGTCAGAGCCTGACTTGCTCCATCCCCCCTGGATATTCAGGTTATTAAAGGGACAAAGCTTCCTCATATGAAAAATTCCTTTTAAAAATGAAACAGAAAACCTTATTTAAACCTTTAAATTACATTATCAAGATAGAAACACCCAGACTTCTTAAAAAGGTAGTGCCTTAAAAAAAAAAACTATTCATAAAAAGAGTTTTGAAAAATCTGATTCCTCTTTGTACTCTCATCAGGTGTGTGTGCAGAGAGAGCCCTGGAGGAATGTTGCTTCAAGCCTAAGCAATCTGAGTGTATTTCTGTTTGCTCTGTGTTCTTCCTTGCAGTCTCTGCACCTCATCTACATACCGGCACTCAGGAGATGGAAGCAGAGGAGCAGCACTAGACTGACCTGCCCGAAGAAATGTTCGACTGCACAAGCATAGCCTTGGGTGAGTCTCTGCCTCAAGGACAGGCTGATAAACTCACTCTCAGTCACACAGGCTTTGGGCCTTCTAACTCCAGCCTCCTAGACTCAAAACCCCAGGTCAGCCCTGGAGACAGTCACAGCATACTGCTGATTCTCCCTTATGCTTGCCATTACTTCATGCAAGAGTGCTCAGTGTGAATGGATGCCCTCCTCAGGCCCAGTCCACCACGGCTGGAGATTGGGATGTGTTACACAAAGGAGCTGCCACCCACTGTTGTGGGTGAGGACTGTGCATGAGGAAGGAGATACTGTCACCCTGGTTGGCAGTGTGCATAGCACTCACTGAAAACTGGGCTACTTTATTTATTTAATTTTTGTCTGTGCTGGGCTTCACTGCTGTGCGCTGGCTTTCTCTAGTTGCGGTGAGGCAGGGCTTCTCTTTGTTGTAGTGCATGGGTTTCTCATTGCGATGGCTTCTTTTGTTGTGGAACACAGGCTCCAGGGGCTTCCCTGGCTCACTGGTAAAAAGTCTGCCTGCAATGAAGGAGATGTGGGTTTGATCCCTGGGTCAGGAAGATCCCCTGGAGGAGGAAAACAGACAACAAATTATAACTATGTATCAGGTTGTGATAGGAGAAGGCAATGGCACCCCACTCCAGTACTCTTGCCTGGAAAATCCCATGGACGGAGGAGCCTGGTAGGCTGCAGTCCATGGGGTTGCTGGGAGTCGGACATGACTGAGCAACTTCACTTTCACTTTTCACTTTCATGCACTGGAAAAGGAAATGGCAACCCACTCCAGTATTCTTGCCTGGAGCATCCCATGGACAGAAGAGCCTGGCGGGCTCCAATCCATGGGGTCACAAAAGAGTCAGACACGCCTTAGCCACTAAACGACAATGGGCTCTAGAGCATGGGCTTCAGTAGTGGTGGTGCACAGGCAGCCTGTGGAATCTTCCTGGGCCAGGGAAGGCAAACTTAACCACCGCACCTCCAGGGAAGACCCCGAGCTACTTCCATAGGCTTTGATAGGTGTTCCCTCCATCCGGGCCAACCGTCCGATGTCTCTGTGACTTGCCGTCTTGCCGCTTTCACTTCTTTCGCATCTCTGCACAAGTACCCCATTATCAGGGAGGCCTTCTCCCCCCACCCCAACACACACCCAGCCTTTTCTTCTCCTTGCTCTCCCTCTACCACTATCACAACCTGATACTGCTACTGCTGCTGCTGCTAAGTCGCTTCAGTCGTGTCCGACTCTGTGTGACCCCATAGACGGCAGCCAGCCAGGCCCGGCCAACCCTGGGATTCTCCAGGCAAGAACACTGGAGTGGGTTGCCATTTCCTTTTCCAGTGCATGAAAGTGAAAAGTGAAAGTGAAGTCGCTCAGTCATGTCCGACTCCCAGCAACCCCATGGACTGCAGCCTACCAGGCTCCTCCGTCCATGGGATTTTCCAGGCAAGAGTACTGGAGTGGGGTGCCATCGCCTTCTCCTATCACAACCTGATACATAGTTATAATTTGTTGTCTGTTTTGGTCCCTACCCTATGCCTTGAACCTGGATCAGTGCCTAGAACGTCCAGCAAGGGTTCATCACATTTGTCCAGGGTGAATGATCTCCTTAAGAACAAGGCCATGACCCCTTTTCCTGCCATACCTGACTGATCAGAGCAGGCAGTGAAAACAGATGCTCTTTGCCGAGCAGGAGCTCTGTAGGAAATCAATGGGGAAATACAAAGGAGCTTTCCAGATCCAACACTCACCCCAAAAACCTAGCTGTTCTAGTAGGAAAGCCACTTTCTTAAAGCTGTATCTTCCGTGACCACCTTTTGAGCTTGGGACCATCAGCTCGTCCTGTGTTCTTACCCTTCAGGGTATACATGAAGCTTCCCAGTGCCCCGACTAACAAACTTTCAGGCACTTACACTGTCATAATAATATATCCCTCTCAGAGCTATACCACTGAAAGGTGTTCCTTCAACAACAGAAAGATTTATTACTTTCTTCCCCCACAGAAAAACCACAAAAATATTTTCTTCTTGACTACAGCAGTGAGTTCCAAGTTTCATTAAAGAACTGGCCAGATGCTTCCTCCTAGCTTGTGTGGGAAGAAGTTAAGATAAAGGGCACTTGGAACTCTACCTCTGAACACCTGCCTCATACCTTATTCCCTCATGACAGGTCTTCTTCCTGTTTTCCTGGGGTTGGGGATATAGAGCTGTATGTGACCTGCTTCTCCCAGCAGCTGGGGCTCTGGAACACCCCTCCCCACCCTCTCCTTTTGGGTATTAATAATAGACGGCTTTTATTGAACTGTGCACCTGCCATAAACCAGACATGGCACTTCACAAATTGTTTCAAATTCTTAATCTCCAAACTGGAAAAAGCTGTAACCTGAGTGTCTGCTGCTTGGACAGCCCCTCTCTCTGTAACAGCAGAGTCTGTCTTTCTGTCTCTGTCACTGAGAACCACTCTCCCCCAGTAGATTTGCAGAGAAGAATGGGTCTCTCATCTCCAAAGCCAGTCCAGGCTGTGGCCAGCTCCACTGCTTTCTCCTGCCCCCAGCTCCACCCTCAGCCAGGTTTCTGCTCGCCGGAGTGTGGGGCCTGGCCTGTGTTCTGGGGCTGCCATCTTCCCCGAGTATGACACTCATGGTGGCCTTGGGGGTGACATTGACAGAATAACGGCCCCTAGAACGTCCACATTCTGGAACCTGTGAATATGTTACCTTACATGGTAAAAGGACTTTGCAGATGCAATTAAGTTAAGGACCTTGAGTTGGGGAGATTGTCCTGAAATATCCGGGTGAACACGATGTAATCACAAGGGTCCTTATAAGGGAAAGAGAGTAAAAGTCAGAGAGGGAGATATGACGATGGGAGCAGAGGTCAGAGGGATATGAGGAAGAGGCCAAGGAATGCAGGCTGTCTTTAGAAGCTGAAAAGGGCAAGAAAACAGATTCTCGCTTGGTGGATTCAGAAGGAATGCAGCCCTGTAGACATCTTGATTTTAGGTCTTCTAACCTGCGGACAGTAAGATAGTACATTTGTGGTGTTGGTGACAGTTCGTTATACCAGCCATAGAAAACTAATACAAGGGACAGTGCAGGGAAGTCACATTCGCTATTGTTGTCTTCTCTCTTAATTCTACACATCCAACATGAATGTGTAGGCCACTTCATTAAAAATTTGGGATATGTATAGGGGAAAAAATGAAAATTAAACATAATTGTTCCCAGAGCCCCAGGTGAAGAAGGAAAAGCCCTTAGCAGTGTGTCTTCATAGGCCTGGTCCATTTCCTAACCTTGCTGACCAGTCCCAAGGCCAAACCTATTTCTTCTTTTCCTCTGTGAGCCCACTGCTCTCCATGGTGCCATTCATTCATTCAAGTGTTTACTAATTGCCTGTGGTGTCCAAGGCACCATTCTAGGTGCTGGGAGTACAGCACACAAAAGACAAAGAATACAAGCTGTCACTATATTTACCATTTACTGCAACACCCCTCCAAGCCCCATGATATCCCCACTCAACAAAATCCATCCAACCCTTACCCTCTACCACAAATAGGACCATCTATAGCAGAAGGATAATCCACAGCCAAACATTTTTCAAAGTCTAAGTTACTCAGAAATCATACCGTTGTTAGATGACTCCCAGAATAATCTATGAGAGGTTTCGTTTCTCCAGTTCTTGTTCTCTTTAGGGTCCCTCTGCCAGAGTGTAATCAAGGTACCCCTCCTCATTCTTCCTGTGGTCTTCTGATCACCAATGATTAATTCTTAGATATCTCACACACACACACACATACACATACACCAAAGAAAAACCATCAGTGTTAGTCCAAATCCATACTAAGGAAGTGAGGGGAGAATCATCCTACATGAATTTCATTCTTCCAACACATTCTGCCCAACTAAATGCGGACATGCCTCACTTTTGTTATGCAAAGCAGCTCCAATTCCCCCTTTCTCAGTTCCTACCTGTAGACTACGCCCAGGATCTGCCCTAGCAATGCTGCCTATTACGGTGCCCTTCCGAACAGAAAGACCTCTAGTCATTACATCATCCCTTTCTACCCAGAAGCTTGGTAGATGTGCATTTTAGATTCATTGAGCCGCATCACGTTCCTATCCAGGGCTTCTTCGACTAACAGACTCCACAAGGCCATGAATCTGCACCCTCTTTCCCCAATCCCTACCAAGCGCTCCAGAGTCATGGGACTTTTCTAGCTATAGGAAGGAACTCCCAAGGGAAAATACCTCCTTTTCATCACTTGTAAATGATTCTCTCCTTCTTCTTCTCTTCCTCTCCTATGGTCTTTTCCTAACAAAGGATAAACGGGCGCCATCCAGCAGATACTTCTTAAAAAAAAAAATTGTATTGGAGTATAGTTGATTTACAGTGTTGACAGGTGTCCATCAAAGTAATTCAGTTATACATATACATACATCTACTCTTTCTCAGATTCTTTTCCCAGATTCTTATCCCAATTACAGAATATTGAGTAGAGTTCCCGTCCTATATCATAGGTCCTTGTTGATTATTTTATATAGAGTAGTTGCTGCTGCTGCTGCTAAGTCGCTTCAGTTGTGTCCGACTCTGTGCGACCCCATAGAGGGCAGCCCACCAGGCTTCCCCGTCCCTGGGATTCCCCAGGCAAGAACAGTGGAGTGGGTTGCCATTTCCTTCTCCAATATAGAGTAGTGTGTATATGCTAATCCCAAACTCTTAATTTACCCCCTGCCCCACATCCTGGCCTTTCCCCTTTGATAACCATAAGTTTGTTTTCAAAGTCTGAGTCTGTTTCTGTTTTATACATAAGTTCATTTGTATTCTTTTTTTTTTTTAGATCCCACAGATAAGTGATATCACATGATATTTGTCTTGCTCAAGCAAGTACTTTTGATTAAAGCAAATATTAGTTCTCTGGGCACTGAGAAATTTCAGAAGGAAAAAATGTTAGCAATAGAATCCAATGAAGCTTACTACCATTAGCTACACAGTGCTGGTTGAAGGGTGATTACTGTAATAGAAATAAAAATGCGTTGATTATGTGTTTACTGGGTGCCAGGGCTTTACTAAATGTTTTTCTTGCCTTTAGCTCATTTAGTCCTCCTCAGTGCAGTTGCTGCTGCTGCTGAGTCGCTTCAGTCGTGTCCGACTCTGTGCGACCCCATAGACGGCAGCCCACCAGGCTCCCTCGTCCCTGGGATTCTCCAGGCAAGAGCACTGGAGTGGGTTGCCATTTCCTTCTCCAATGCATGAAAGTGAAAAGTGAAAGTGAAGTCGCTCAGTCGTGTCCGACTCTTAGCGACCCCGTGGACAGCAGCCCACCAGGCTCCTCCGTCCGTGGGATTTTCCAGGCAAGAGTACTGGAGTGGGGTGCCATTGCCTTCTCCGCCTCAGTGAAGTTAGGATGATTTTTATCCACATTTCACAGATGAGGAATTTGAGGCTGTGAGGGGTTAAGAAAATTGCTCCAAGATTACATTGGGAGTTGGTGACAGAGTTGGGGTTCAACCAGGTTCACCTAATGGTCAGACCTTAACCTCTGCTGCACTGTGCTTTAGTGACTGGAATCCTCTCCAGGCTGGTACCTCCTATCTCCAGTTCCATTCTTAACTGAAAATGATAAAGGCAGGAAAGAAGGAAAAGACAGGTTTCCTGAGCAAATTTGAGTACCCTGAGAATTATAGATAGGTGAGAAGAAACCTGAAGCCAGGAATAAGAAATTTTAAATTACAACTAATAGAGCAATAATAAGGTTGGAAATTCATGGTTTAGAGTCAAGCGTGGTGTAGGGACCAGTGGCAACATTTATTTTGAAAAGTGTCAGGGACTGCCACCTCCATTTAGATGCTTTTAATAAATGACAGTCTAAAATACTCTAAAGAGAATCCCAGCAGAGACTACAAGCCAAAAGTCTTTGGCTTACAAAATCATGGGGGCTGCTACTTCCTAAGTTACCATGCACGGAAGCAAAACTTGGCAGAATCAGAGACAAAGGATTTTGATCTTGTTCCCACCATTGCAAAACAAACCGCTGGGTTACCTCCATTGCTGCTCCTGAGTACCAAGATCCTGCTAGGCACTGTTTGGAAGAGAATCCCATTTAGGTCTATGCCCAGGGAAGTCAGCCCCTCTAGAGGTAGGGTCCCAAAAACCTAAGTTCAGGGTCTTTTCAACACCTTTTTGTTTTCTGCGGAGTTCTATTTCTTAAGGAAAATTTCCACATGTAATTGAGCTGCTACTCTGACACCATTTTCATTGAGTAACTCATGGTGATGTCACACCAGCCAGGCACTAGGGGAAGCCCTGCTTTTATGGGTTGGCTCTTAATTTAGGAATTTTTATTTTCTGACTTCCCTCCCCCCCACCTTTTTTTTTTTTTTGCTGGACTCCACTGCATTTGAGCAAGATGCCTGAGTGGTGAAGTGTTGCCTGCTTTTGAGAAAAGGAATTCCTGCTCGTTAAGAGGCAAATGGTTGAGTGAAAGCAAGATGTGAGTCCTGTAATAGTACATCTTAATTGGAGAGTTGGCAAGAGAGGAAAGATGTGTAGGCTTGGTGTGGGCTCCGTTGCCCCTAATGGGGTTCGTGGAGCTGAGCTGAAGAGTAGGCCACAGACAGCAGGATTCACAATCCCCCCACTGCCACTGTCCTGTGTACCTAGGGAGCCAACTGCCTCCTCCCTGGCACCTGGGCAACCACATCTAACCCATATCCCAGCTTCCTCCCTCGCCTCTCGTCTGCTCTGTGCAAGCTTGGCAAACCTCGCCTGTAAAAGCCTAATCCAAACAGCATGTCCGCTGAGCTCAGTGGGGTGACTCATGTGCAGTGATGCGTGAGGCCAGCAAGTGGAGATTAGGATCTGGCCCGCCCGCCAGCCTACCCTGCACTTCCTTTGATCAACTCTGATGGTTTTTAATTCTGCAGAAGCAGCTTCCTGCCAGGGACAAGTACCTCTTGGTGGAGGCTGGAGCCATGTCAATGCTGACCTACTTGTCAGAGTCAAGGCCTGCATGTGCTGATGGCACGCAGACTGACACTCTGGGCTCACAGCCCACACGGAGCCAAGAGGGGAGCCTCTTTCACTGAGGTGCCCGTGGTAACATCAGAAGCTTGCTTCGAAGCCAACACCAGCAAGGCCATGCGTGTGAGCAGCCCGGTTTCTGAACCTGATCCTGGCATTGGTTAGACTCACTAGGTAATAAAGAAAAATGGGACTCTCTCTAGGGGACTTTTTTTTGGTAAGCTGGAACATCCCTAAGGACAGTGTTTGGCATAAAATGAAACACTCACTGGGCTCTTCAGAAGTGCCTTTTCACATCTGTTTTGCTCAAAATGGAACACATTCGAAGTATATTACTTTCTTGAACTTTTTTCCCCCTGCTTGAGTGGAATGTGTTTGCCTCTTGCTTCTTCCAAATCCCCTCAATGACCAACACCAAGCAGAGCCCCTGAGACCAGGTCTTATTCTCTCTGTTTCTCTCTCATTCTTTATCATGCTCTCTCCTTTCTCTCACTTTTCTCAGGAAGTGAAGGAGTGATTCTCAACCTCAGTTGCAAGTTAGGGAGACCCTGGGGTCAGGCTCGGGCTTTAAAAAATCCCCAGTCCCAGGCTCCACCCTAGCATAATTCATCAATAGTGCGTGCCTGTGTGTGTGCTAATCACTCAATGGTGTCTGACTCTTTATGACTCTATGGACTGTAGCCTGCCAGGCTCCTTTGTCCATAAGATTCTCCATGAGACCAGAATACTGGAGTAGGTTGCCATGTCCTCCTCCAGGGGATCAAACCCAAATCTCATGTCTGCTGCATTGGCAGGCGGATTCTTTACCATTAGCACCACCAGGGAAGCCCTCAACAGTGTGTGAAGTTCCCCATTGTGCAGGCAAAATTGAGGCTCATTGAAATTTAGGGTCACATGGCATAAGCTGTCAGCCCTAGAAATGCTTCCTGTTTCCCTGTCTGTCCTTCCCACCACCATTCGATCTGAGAGCCTTCTAGAGACTGGTGTATATTGATACTTTAACCAGGTTAAGGTAAGATGGTTACCTTATTAAAAGAATTTGTTCCTCTGATTTAAAGTATTTACCCTCCCCTTGTGATTTAGCTGAGATTGAACATGAAGAACTGAAATACAGAATAGGTGGATCTTGCAGGGAAGAAGTAGAGGATAGCTCAGTACACAGCAGAGGGACCAACCCAAAGGGAATTTCTGGGAGACAGGTTTGTATATGGTGATAATGGGCTGTGGGTAGGGCTTCCAGATCAAATAAGGACCACTAGCTTAATTTGAATTTTCCAATAAACAACAAGTAGTGCAATATTTGGAACATACTTATACTAAAAAATTATTCATTGTTTATTTGAAATTCAAATTTAATTGGATGTTCTATAGTTTTTTGCTAAATCTGGAAATCCAGTTGTAGATGGCAGAACTGCGAGGAGAATTTTGGGCATCTGAGGTAGTGGTCCGTCTCACCTGCGTGCATCACTGCCCTCCAGGGTGTGTTGAGGACAACGGGTAGAATTTGGGGCTGTCCCAGTGACTAGGGATTGTTATGAGCATCTAGTGGGTGTGAAGCAGGATGCCAAGGGTACTGTGGTATGTAGAATAGTCCCAATGAAGAATTATCCCATCTAAAATGCCAATATAGTGCCCCGACCTGTCCCACCCACTTCACCATTTTACTGAGGACTCACCTGATTGCCTTCACATAATTGCTCCCTAGAAAGTAATGCACTGGCTTCTCAGACTAAGTTCACAAACTATCCCCAGAAAAGAGCCAGTTGGATAAATTCCAAGGTACATGCTTCATGTAGTCCAGCCAAACTATATAAATGATCCAATGAAATGAACCCTTGAAATTAACCCCAAGCCTTCAAAGCTTACAATAAGTACTGCCGCCTTCGGGAAGCCTTCCTTGACTGCTCCAGTCTTCACTGATACGTTTCCTCAATCCCTAGAATCTTTGTTCTTCTCATTTAATGCTTGAACATATTCTAATCGTTGCATGTGTCTAGCCTGTGAGTCTCACTAACCACCTGGGAGATATTGGGGAAGTGAGACCAAGTTCTGGGTGACCTTGGTCATGTTACTAATTTGATGGTTAGTTTTGTTGTTTGTTGCACTTTTCAGGTTTTTTAAAAACTCTGGTGTAGCTGAAATTAAATGTACAACTAGATGAAGCAGTTAAAGTAAAGATGAAAGGAGGGGTTGAGAAACCACATAGAGGAAGGGGAAGATCAGGAGCTGGAGATAAGATAATTTTGTAAATGGGTATTAAACTTAAGTTCAGGCTCCCTGACAGTCAAAGCAAAAAGGGAAACACAAGTGGTTACTGTCTGGAAAAAAAGGAAGCAATATTAGCTCATGAGGAAACATAATCTTCTTCTTGTGAATTCTACGTGAAATTTATCACAAAGATCCTAAAAGGCAAGAGGCTGAGAAACATAATGGAAAATGTCTTCCACTGTGTTTTCACAAGATATCAAAATGTGGGTGGGCTTTTTTTTCCTTTTGGTTTTTGTTCTTCTATTTCTTCTGTTTACTTTCTAAGAAATATGGGACTGTAGTATTGAACTTTGACTCAGTGAAGGCACTCTTGTAAGGTGTTAAAAATATTCTTTTCTTTTTTTTTGTTTGTTTTGTTTTGTTTCATTTCTGGTGATCTGATTAATCAGGGGGAACTCAGAAGTTTTCACCACCTGGAGCTTTCCCATGGACAGAGGAGCCTAGCAAGCTACAGCCCATGGGGTTGAAGAGTCACGACTGAGTGACTACACAACAGCTTTCATGAAGGCTTCATGTGTGGCTCTCCCAGGAGCTCTGACAGCCTACAGGAAAAGGTAGGGATGCTTGTAAGTATCTAGGGTTGTGGTGAGAGGTAGCGGAAGGATGGCTGGAAACAGCCACATTCTACCTCGCACCCAGCCTCCCCGCCATCCTCTCCACACCCAGCCTTTCCCCCCAAGTTAGAAGCAGATAGCTGGAGTTATCCAACTATCTTTCTAGCCACATCCTCAGGAAAGGGATAAAGGAAAACAGAGTGTCACCAAGGGCCCACCCCAGGGCAGGATCCTGAGAATGGCTTGAGGGACTGCCTAATCCCATGTATCATCCTTCAGTAAAGTGCTACACTTTGGGGTTATTTTGCCTCTCTTCTAAAGTCAGGGAACAAATAATCAGATGACTCAAAAAAAAAAAGAGTTTCCTTTTTTGGTTTTATTTGGGGCTTTTTTTGTTTTGTTTTTAGACCAACTTACTAAATGGGTGGGGGACTAAAACAAACGGAAAATAAGCCACAGATGAACCGCCCACCCTGGGCTGGGCAACATCCGTAAGAGAAAACTGTGGCCTGGGACTTCGAAGGGTGGCTGCTGAGCACACGTGTCCCTTCTCCCTAGCCACCCACCCCCATCTCGGAGGCCAACCCTTCTGCGTGGTGGCTAGCAGTGACAAAACCAAGATGAATCACCATATGTCAGGATCCATAAATTGTGAAAAGTCTAAGCAGCAGGTCTGGGATGAGAGATCAAGGCCAAAGGTAAATATTTCTGACATAGGCTTTTGTTTTCCGATGGTGGCAGCTTGGATTTCCTTCCTGTTGGTGAGAAAAGGATGGAGGGGTTAGGCGGGGCTGATCCAGCTGCAGAAGGAAAGGCTGCTAGAGCGGGAGGGGACTGCACTTCTCACTCCCAGGGAGACTTCCCACAGCTCCCCCGCTTCTCCTTGCTGAGGCTGGAGGTAGGGGGCACCCAGGGAGAAGTCTCTACCTCCTTCTCTTAGGGAAGTTCACCCTGGTTGTGCTGACCTTACTGGCCTAAGGGCCTTGCTTCTGGGTCAGAGGACACCAGCCTCAGTGCTGAAATGTGTCTCCTGGACTTATTTCTAATCCTCTGGCAGGTCAGTGTTGACTCACGCTCTCCCTCCACATGGGATTAGAGGAAGGGGGCTTAGGGTCATTTTTGGCTACTGAGCATCTGAACCCCCTTCCCATGTTTGGGATGCTATCACTTCATGAATTTCAGCGCCCTAAAAAAGACTGTTCTAGTCTTCTAGAAGTCTCTAGAAAAGTCTAGTCCACTTTGCAGCTAGGACGTGGACATACAACCAAGACTTGGCCAATCAGGTGCTCTTGCTCCGGAAGGAATCAGAAGTTATTAGCATCAACAAAGTGGGACATTGGAGAATCCTTTCTGGGGGAGGCTGCAGGGTGACAAAAATATCCAGGCTCCCACTGCCCATGGTGGTATCAAGTGTTGAGGGCTGAAGACAGTGATGGTGGAAGCCGTGGCACAGCACTCAGCAGTGGCAGCAGAGGTACCCTCATCTCACTCTTGCTAGGCTGTGATTGTACCTGTGGCCTCAGATATGATCCTGAGTTCTCAGTTCTTATGTTTTCTGATCCTGTTTTTCAGCCTTCTCAGGGATTATTCGATAGCTTTTTGAGAAATTCCTTTTCTTTAATCTGTCAGAGTTAGTTTCTGTTGCTTGCAGCTGAAAACCCTGATTCTGCCCAGCTACAACTGGTTTCAGTCAATCATTTGCAGATGCTCCTTTTTTTTTTTTCTTTCCTGCTTGCATTCTTCAAGCCTCTGTCCTCCTGGCAATTCCACAAGTAATCCAGAAAAGGAGGAACGAGCATGCAGAGAATTTGACCACAGCTGGGAAGTGAGCCAAGAGAACTCTGAAGAACTTGAGTATTAGCTCCTTCACTTTGTTAGGTGGGGTGGATGTGGGGCTGTGGGATGTTCCTCTTATGTTGTTCTTCTCATCTCTAATTTGGTTATACAGTGATTCCCTATGGCACTTACAGAGTCCATGAGGGCATGGACTGAGTCGCCTTGTTTTCCCCAGTATCCAGGCCATACAGGATGCTCAGTAAATAGTAGTAAATCGTGACAGAGAAAGTTTGAGAAAGAATTCAGGGGAAAGAAGGTACATACATCCTTAGTGTCTCTGTAAAAAAAGAACTGTCTCAACTCTGTGGGCTCGTGAGTCGAGCCAACACTGCAGGAATTTGGTGGTGTTGATTGAAGAGCAGGAACCTGGAGCTTTAGCCATCAGACTGTCAAAGATGGAGACACACTCCCAGGCAGGCAGAGCCTAACCTGGGTCTAGTCCAGGGAGAATGTCAGTCCATTCTTTCTTGGAAGGGAACCCCAACAGTGCCTGCAAGTTCAACTGAGATGGCTTTCCAGAAAGCATTTTGAATCAATTTCAAATGCATTGACAGTACTTGGTTGAAACCCCATACAGAGGTTGAGGGTGGGTGGAGTTAGTTTGAATCTCGAAGACCAAGAGCAGGTTACCTTAACCATAAAAGAGCCTCAGTGCATCTATTGTATGGGCTTCCCAGGTGGTACAGTTTAGGTGAAGAATCTACCTGCTGATGCAGGAGACTCAGGTTACATCCCTGGGTTGGAAAGGATCCCTGGAGAAGGAATGGCAACCCACTCCAGTATTCTTGCCTGGAAAATTCCATAGGGTTGTAAAGAGTTGGACACAAGTGAGCATACACACACGCACACACGCATCTTGTTTTGAGTAACATTTATTCAGATTTGAGTCCACAAGGAAGTGTTTGCTACAAACTGACTCTGGTTCTAATTTTTGTTTGTGGGATTAACCAAGGAAACATTTACCTTAGGCAGCTCTCTTAACTAACCTAAGTTTTCATTTCTTGATTTTAAAATCTCTAGTTGTAGAGAGTTGGGGCTACCTTGCTCACTAATTTCCTAGCGAAAATTCGATGTTTCTGTTAAGAATCATGTGTTGTTTTCCAAATACCCTTGCATCCAAGTACAAAGCTGGACCCAGGAGGCACAGACAGCCCATGGTGTGGCCATGTTCTGAAAAGACTAGGCTGCTGCTGCTGCTGCTAAGTCGCTTCAGTCGTGTCCGACTCTGTGCGACCCCAAAGACGGCAGCTCACCAGGCTCCCCCATCCCTGGGATTCTCCAGGCAAGAACACTGGAGTGGGTTGCCATTTCCTTCTCCAATGCATGAAAGTAAAAAGTGAAAGTGAAGTCGCTCAGTCGTGTCCTACTCGTAGCGACCCCATGGACTGCAGCCTACCAGGCTCCTCCATCCATGGGATTTTCCAGGCAAGAGTACTGGAGTAGGGTGCCATCACCTTCTCCGAAGACTAGGCTAGACCCTTCTAAGACCCTTCTCAAGCCAGGACCTAAGGCTAGCAGTGAGAACGTTAGAAGGGGGAAAACACTGTAACTAGGATCTGTAACCAGTTACAGGTCCTTCTGAACTGTTTGTGGTGCTTAGTTCGGCTAGTGAAGCTGAATTTCCAAGATATCTACTTCTAGCCTATGCTTGTCCCTTGGACTGCAAGGAGATCCAACCAGACCATCCTACAGGAAATCAGTCCTGAATATTCACTGGAAGGACTGATGCTGAAGCTGAAACGCCAATATTTTGGCCACCTGATGCAAAGAACTGACTCATTTGAAAAGACCCTGATGCTGGGAAAGATTGAGGGTGGGAGGAGAAGGGGACAACAGAGGATGAGGTGGTTGGATGGCATCACCAACTCGATGGACTTGAGTTTGAGTAGGCTCCAGGAGTTGGTGATAGACAGAGAGACCTGGTATGCTGCAGTCCGTGGGGTCGCAAAGAGTTGAACACGACTGAGAGATTGAACTAAGCCTATGCTTATCTTTAAATTCACATCGAACAGTAGAAGATCATTAAAGCTGCTCATACATCCAATACTGTCTGGGGTTAGTGAAGGAGAGAATTGTGAAACATCATGTGTGTGTGTTAGTCGCTCAGTTGTGTCTGACTCTTTGCGACCCCATGGACTGTAGCCTGCCAGGCTCCTCCATCCATGGGCTTTTCCAGGCAAGAATACTGGAGTGGATTGCCATTTCCTTCTCCAGGGATCTTCCAGACCCAGGGATTGAACCCAGGTCTCCTGCATTGCCGTCTGACTCGTCTTACACATGCACGTATATTTCAAACCTGTGCTGTGCATCTTGGTTTCAGCCCGTGAAATTCTGTGGTGACTGTTTTTGCTCCGAGAAGGTGCTGCGCCTCTTTCCGTCCTGGGCTTAGAATGATAAGCAGATTAGAAGGTCATGAGTGACAGCGGCCAGGATGGTCCTCTTCCTCCGCTTCCTCTCTTGGGAGAGGCCGGAGGACTCTGGAGAAAACAGAGATGGGAAGGAAAACAAGTCAATCCCAGCGTGGGGAGCAGGGAGGGGAGAGAATGGTGACAGACTGTGGGAGCTGCCAGCAAACATCTGATTCCCTGCATTGCTCGGAGGAGAGGAGGCAAGTCTTCCCAAATCCGGGCGCCCCAACACGATTGCGAAAGCCACGCCCATCGGCCCACAGACGGCCAACACTGCTGCAGAACCAGTGAGACACCTTGGGAAACCGCCCGAGTTTCTGGAGACATCTCTGTAAAAGCTGCCTTTCGCCCTGGTGGATGCTGGAATCCCAGCACTGGGTGACCCAGAGCCGCCTTTTGTTCACGGCAAAGTTAATTTCAGAAATGTCGTTCTCGGATGGATGCGGTCCTGGGGCGAAGAGTCAATGCCTTCTCCCACCGGCGGCCGCGGGGCTGGCTGAGCACGAGCGCAGAGGCACTCCTCGAGCTTTGAAGTCAACAGAGGTAGGCAGGGCAGGCCACGGTGGAAAACTGTGAAGTCAGCAGAGTTATCGCGGGCACTCCTCCCTTCCCCCTTGCTTCCCCTTTCTCCACCCATTTCCCCCCTCTCAGCTTGCAGCTTCTCATTTCCCAGGGGATCGTGCAACAGAAGAAAAGCCGTCCAGAGATACGAGGGGCCAGCCCACGGCTCCAGCTATCGAAGTATGCTCCCCCCCCCAGCCCCCACCAAGTCTAAAACAAACACAGGAACGCATTCCATACATTTCCAAAGACTAGAGAGCGCACACAGAAATCCTGGCCTTTGTGCCTTCTCCCTTAAACCCCACGAGTTTGGGGCCTCAAGTTTGAAGCCGGCTTCCTGCCTCCCCTGGGTTTTTTGAAAGATTCAAAAGTGCCTCAGACCAAGACAGCTGCTTGGTTGATGGCTCACATTGAAACCACAAATTATAAAATGATAAATCGCTGCTCAAAGCTCTTCCAGGAAAGACTATGTTGTCAAGATTAAGTTACAACCTCATGGACCTATGAGTGAGTCGAGCTGCTGACTAACTCTCACACTTCTTTTCCTGCCCAAGATGTTTTTGCTTCGTGAACTTTCACTGTTTCTGAATACTTGAAACAAATGACTGAAGGCAGAAAAAACATCAGGGGACTTCTTAACCCATGGAGCTTTTTACAGGCTTTATTATGTAACGGCTGCTTTCGTTTTGTGAGACCCAAAGGAAGTTGAAGAAATCTCTTTCTTCTTGAGCACTTAACTGCCAGCGATCTGTGAGAAATGGCTTCGTGTGGGCAGCTCCACTCACTTGAAACTCTAGTTGGAACGTGTAGTGTGTGCTAAATCAAAGCTGGTTTTAAGGAATTTGGGTCTTAAAGTATCTGTTCAGTGATTTGGGCAGGATTGCAACATGAATTACTGTATTTGGTTCCCATGAAATAAATTCTTTGGACTACTCTTAAAGGGTCTGGTCTAGTGATCGAGTGTGACAAATAATTAGGCCACATGCATTCTCTCATGTAATGATGCTTCTCTCTGCCAGGGTTTTGGCAGGCAGAAGGAGGTAAGATGAAATGCTTGTTTGACACCTATATATTGCCTTGCTGAGGGGTCTGGCACACTGACCTCATTGAGATCACCTGGGGCTGGAGGAAGACCATCATCTATCCATTATGTGTCTCCAGCACAGGGCCTTGGTTACACAACTGTGATCCGGTTTCTCCAAGGCCACTCAAGTCTTGAGGACCATCAGACTGTGAGTCATAATCACTTTAGCATTGACTCCTAAGTTCCCTCTTGTTGATTTTACACCTCAAGCCCTTCAGTTTCTCTCTTTCTTGGAGGCCTTGGGTTCTGTGTGGCAGTTTTTGTTTTCTGATGTCATCTTGTGTTATCACCTACGCTAGCCACTGCAGGGCCTGCCACGGCTACTGTCTCTGCTTTTCTTGAAGGCAGGCCTGCTGTCATTACTGCTGCTTTTTCTGGGCTACTTCAAGTTGTGGGGAGAGTTCTTTACTGTGATTATAGCTCTTTCTTCCAATTTTGACTGGTCTGGCGTCTCTGTGACTATAGCTCATTAGGACTCCTGAGGCTAGGAGGCACTATTTTTTTATGCTACCTTGTTTTTATTTTTTTTAAATAACATATACTGTAACTTACTTTTTGCAGGGAAGTATAAATATGAAAACAATAATAGTCATTAATCCCACAGTCTAGTAATGCTTCACAGTATTTTTTTTTAAATAAAAGTAATAAACCCAAGGGAAAAAATTAAAGCAATAAAAATGGTATCAGAGAAAAATAAAAGCTCCTCTTCTGCCCCTAAATCCCTCCCCAAAATATAACTACGATTACTAATTTTTGTGTATCCTTGTTACTGCACATATATGTATGTCCTTTAACAAAATTTTACATAAAAATAATCTTTCTGTACTCATCATCATTCTACATTTTGCTTTTTTCACCTAAAAGGCTATCTAAGAGATTTTTCCATCTATGCACTGCAGGGATACTCCCTATTTTTAATGTCTGCATAGTCTTTGTTAGAAGAGAATGTGCCTTCCAAATGAAATGCATTCAAATAAAATAATTCCAGGTCATTTCTATCCCTTACTTCCTCTACTCCCTGAATCCAAAGTGAATTATCTGACTTACAAGTTTGAAAGAATAACCTAGGCATGTTAGTTTCAACCCTGGCCTCCCTGAGACTCTCATTTTCACAGTGGTGAAAAAACTAGTACCTTCCTTGTATAGAGATTAGATGAGTTAATATATGTAAAGCTCTGATGCATAGAAATTATTCAGTAAGTGCTAGTTCTCGTAATTAATTTTGCATATGCTGTACTGGGACTTGCTCTCTCCCTTAACAATATATCTTAGGGATTATTCCGCAGCAGTATATATACATGCATGCTTAGTTGCTCAGTCGTGTCCAGCTCTTTGTGACCCCATGGACTGTAGCCCGCCAGGCTCCTCTATCCATGGGATTTTTTCAGGTAAAAATGCTGGAGTGGGTTGCCATTACCTCCTCCCGATCTTCCCTACCCAGGAATTGAACCCATATTTCCTGTGTCTCCTACATTGACAGGCAGATTTTTTTTTTTTTTTTGACAGGCAGATTCTTTACCTGCTGAGCCATTGAAGAAACCCACTTATAGACATACCTCATTTTAAAAGTGGCTAGTATGGTGTTTCATAGTATAACCTCACTGTAGTTTATTTAGATGTGTTCCAATTTGGGTTGTTTCTAACATTCAACCCTTTCTCACCTGAGGATATAGAGTTCTGGAGTCAGTCATTGTAAGGTTCACCTGCCATAAGTATATTTTCCTTTATTTAACAAACATGTATATCATTTACTACCTGTCATACAATGTCCTAATCACCTTTAAAACTTTATTATTAACTCATTAATACTCATAATGATGCTTTTGAAATAGGAGCAGTGTAATCTCCATATTACACATTGGGAAACTGAGGCACAGAGAGGTTAAATAACTTACCTGAGATCACATGGCTGGGAAAAGGAGGACCGAAAAAGCCAGGCCAGGCAGTCTGGCTCCCAAATTCACACATTTGACCTCCCTGTCCACATTCTTCACCTCTCTTTATTCTAAACCCTGTGGCATCACTTCAATAAGACCCTGAGACTCATTTTGTCACATTTCACACCCCTATTGTGGATGGGAATTCAGCCTTTTTGGAATATACTTAGGGACATATAGGTGATTTAAAAGAGAACATGATCCGGACTTTGCTGGTGGTCCAATGATTAGAACTGTGCTCGCCAACGCAAGGGGCACGAGTTCAATCTCTGGTCAGGGAACTAAGATCCCACGTACTATGTGGTGGGGCCAAAAGGAAAAAAATAAGACAAAACGTGTTTGCTGAATCAGTCTGACTCAAATTACCAAGAGCCAGCTTTTCTAAGGACTGTCCCGACTATACCCAGCCAGCATGGAGAAAGCTTTTCAAGTGATGATACCAGCATTTGCCTTCAGAGGTCCCAGGTCTGGGTTCTCAACTCTGCCACAGTGGCCCGCTGAGCAAACTCACAATACAGGTCAGCAGACAGCCTTAAAATAAACAAACATGTTTGTGCTGTGCCCAGTTATGAAACAGTGCATATCCAATTTGGTAGTGCAAAACTCATGCAAATAATCTGCTTTTTCCGATTCCTGCTGTGTATGAGTCTTTGACTTGGCCAACTCAAATTCCTAAAATACTAAGGTTCAGAAAGTCTGGTCAAAGTTTACTAGTTAAATATGAAACCCTGCCTCCTCTATCCATCATCACTGCCCCCATCCCTACCCTCAAGCCACTTTAGCTTTTAGACATATGTACACTAAATGCCTTTTTCTTTCAAGATATGAGTGAGGTATTTCTTTTGGAGTATATCCAGATAATCTGGCAAATCCACACTTGATGTTAGCCACAGGGAAGAATATTTATCAAAAAAAAAAAGAAAGAGGAACAAAATATAAAATTAGGGCAGACTATGGACTCACCCTCTTTAGAAATCAGAAAAATGGAAGACCTTACCAAACTGAAGAGTTTAATTTTTTTTTTTTTGCTTTGTTAATGGAAAAAATATGTACACATACATAATTTAATATTCTGGAAAATTCTTAATGATTAGCATTTACATTTTCATTTCAAAAGTTATTGCTTATTCTAACATACTAAAACCTGTACTTTTTCCTTTTATACATAAACCTCTATCTCTGGGTTCTGTCTTGTAGAAAGAAAGTTACTTAAGGCCAGTTTTTTACCCATCCTGAAGCTTAAATTTTGGCTCAAGGAGCTTCCTGTTCTACTCCAGCTGTGACATGTTGAAAATAAACCTGGCAATTGGAGACAATTTGTTATACTTTCTGAGCTTTTGCTGTGGCTGTAGCCCTTTATGTCTTAGGAAATAGGGTGGGAGATAGGGAGAGAAGTGGGGGAGAGGGAAGGAGAAGGGGAGGAGATCTGATGGGAACAGGAAATAGGGTCTTCTGGTTTTCCTAGGCCTTCTTTCTGCTCCTTTTACCTTTGCATCCTCCAAGGGGATGAACTGCCTCTGCACATACAGGCGCACCTCACTTTATTGTGCTTCACTTTTTTGTGCGCTTTGCAAATATTATGCTTTTTACAACTGGAAGGTTTATGGCCATCCTGCATCAAGGAAGTCTATCAGCACCATTTTTCCAGTAACATTTGCTCATTTCATAACTCTGTGTCACACTTTGGTAATTCTGGCAATGAACGTGAAAAAAGAGTCACTCAATTGTGTCCGACTCTTTGTGACCCCATGGCCTGTAGCTTGGTAGGCTTCTCTGTCCATGGAATTTTCCAGGCAAGAATACTGGAGTGGGTAGCCATGTCCTCCTCCAGGGGATCTTTGTGACCTAGGGATCAAACCCAGGTCTCCCGTTTTGCAGGCATATTCTTTGCTATCTGAGCCACTAGAGAAGCCCTTTTTCAATATTGTACTTGCTACGGTGACATGATCAGTAATATTTCATGTTAGTACTACTACTCGCTGAAGGCTCAGATGACAGCCTTTTTTAGCAATAAATTGTATTTAAATTGGGCTTTTTCTATGGCTCAGTGGGTGAAGAATCCGCCTGCATAGGAGACATAGGAGACACGGATCCCCTTCCTTGGTCAGGAAGATCCCCTGGGGAGGAAATGACAACCCACTCCAGAATTCTTGCCTGGAAAATCCCATGGACAAAGGAGCCTGGCAGGCTACAGTCCATGGGGTCACAAAGGGTTGGACATGACTGAGTGACTGAGTACACATGCATGTATTTAAATTAAGGTATGTTGTTTTTTTAGACGTAATGCCATTGCACACTTGATGGGCTACAGCATAGCCTAAGCATAAATTTTCTATGCACTAGGAAACCAGAAACTTCATGGGACTTGCTTTACTGCAGTCTTCACTTTATTGCTGTGGTCTGGAACCAAACCCGCAGTATCTCCGAGGTCTGCCTGTGTGTCTAATCCAACTCTTCTCACAGGGAGGTAGTTGAGCAAGAAGGGATTGTGTTGGGATGGGAGCAGGAACTTGTCTTACCCTTAATTATAATGCACAGTGCCGGAGATTGAACACAGGAAACTAGATTCTGGCAGAATTGCTAAGAACAAAGACAGAAATTGATTTAAAAAGGAGTGATCCATTTTTCATTAAAAATACCAACCACACACTCACAGAACTAATCACCCTATTCTCCCACCCCAGTATCATCTACTGGAAACTGCTCTAAACCCTTGTCCCTACTGAAGAAGTAGGCCCAACAGCCATGTTTTGTAGCTTGTTATCCAGCTCTCCATTCTCATAGCTGATTGAACAAGAGGTGAATACCCGATTCAAGAGCAGTTAATCTGTAAATTCACTAGATTCCCATGACCTGTAGCCCTATGAAAAGAGAAAGAGATCCTGGGCTAATCAGAGTCATTCTCAGAGGAGTGGCATGAAAGCAAAGAGAAAAGTTATTAGCAGTGCAGAAAGGAGGAAGGGTGAACTGTATTTATAATGATGAAATCCCACAGACAGCGATGAATGTCTGTTAGTGAGGTCTGTCAGGCCACCTCAAATTGAGAACTAGCTTTTAGTACTAGTTTTCTGAGGCCAGCCCGTTACGGTTTCTGTTCTTGTATTTCTGAAAGCTTCCATTATCTTATCTTGTATTTTTCTTAAAGTTCTTATACTCGAGCTAGCTGGAATGAGTGCCTGGTGGTTGTAGCCAAGAAAAAGCCAAACTAAAGCATTATTAAATAGGCAGGCAAAAATAGAGCCAAAATAAAGAGGACTGAGAAGTCAGGAAAGTCAAAGCCAAAAGCGATGGGAGTAGGTGACTTTTGTTAAGGTTCTTGAGGTTGCCGATAATGTTGTTGAAATGAGTTCAAATTGATTAAAGAAGAAAAAAGTAAAGGAATTCACATATTTATATGAAGGATGCTCAAGTAGAGCAAGGGCAGCCAGGACTCTTAAGAACTAGTGACAGTTCCTCAAAATGTTAATATAGTGTTATTACCATATGACCCAGTGATTCGACTCCTATGAAGACTTAAGTGCACACTAGAACTTGTGCGCCAGTGTTCATAGCAGCATTATTCAGAATAGACAAAGAGCGGAAACAACTCCACCAACTGACGAAGGATAAAGCAATTAGCATACCCCTATAATGGAATATTATTTTATCGTATAAAAGAAACGAAATGCTGATACATACTACAACATGAATGAACCTTGAATAAGTGAAAGAAACTAGACACAAAAGGTCACTTATTATGTGGTCCCAGTTGGCTACTGGGGGCTGGGCAGAGTGGGGAATGGAAAATGATTGCTAATGGTCCTGGAGTTTCTTCTGGGGGAGATAAAAATGGTCTGGAATTAGATAGTGATAGTTGCTGTACAATTCTGAATATAATTTAAAAAAAACCAACTCAATTGCATACTTCATTTTTTGAAATATTTATTTTTATTTATTTGGTTACATCATGTCTTAGTTGAGGCACACAGAGTCTTCGATCTCCGTTGTGGAATATGGGAGCTTTAGTTGCAGCATGTGGGACCCAGTTCTCTGACCAGGGATGGAACCCAGGTCCCCAGCACTGGAAGCCCAGAGTCTTAGCCACTGGACCACCAGGGAACTCCCTCACTTGTATACTTTCAAAAGAGTGAATTTTCTCAACATGTGAATTATATCTAAAGCTATTATTACAAAAATTATATACATATGAAAACAGAACAAAGCCAAACAAAACAACAATATTGTGTCTCAAAGTGGAAAGCCAGGAAGAGAAAACCACATGACTCTCTCTGTCTCTCTCCACCCACTACTGCCCCAGGCTGTCATCTCTGCTTCCCTATGGACATCTGCTTCATTCTTCCCTCTCTACAAATCAGCTTTCTTTGCTGTTTCATGCACAAAGCAGCCTATAAACCCCACAGTTCACACTTATGTGTTGTGACAGAGACTAACCAGGTGGTCACCTGTCCATTTGTTCTTCATTCTGAGCATATAATGAAATGACATTTTTCAGCATCCTTTGCAGTTCAGTTCAGTTCAGTCAGTCGTGTCCGACTCTTTGAGACCCCATGGACTGCAGCACACAAGGCTTCCCTGTCTATCACCAACTCTGTAGCTTGCTCAAACTCACGTCCATCGAGTCAGTGATGCCATCCAACCATCTCATCCTCTGTCGTCCCCTTCTCCTCCTGCCTTCAATCTTTCTAAGCATCAGGGTCTTTTCTAATGAGTCAGTTCTTCACATTAAGTGGCCAAAGTATTGCATATTCAGCTTCAGCATCAGTCCTTCCAATGAATATTCAGGAATGATTTCCTTTAGGATTGACTGGTTTGATCTCCTTGCAGTCCAAGGGACTCTTTGCAGTCAAGTGCAGTCATATGATGAATTATGGCCAGGAAAATGTGGGCAGAAGTGATACAAACTATTCTCAGGCCTGGTCAATTAAAAAACCTACTCTGTACCTCTCCATCCTCTTCCTCTTCCTTTGACTGCTGCTGTTGCTGCTGCTAAGTCGCTTCAGTTGTGTCCGACTCTGTGCGACCCCATAGATGGCAGCCCACCAGGCTTCCACGTCCCTGGGATTCTCCAGGCAAGAACACTGGAGTGGGTTGCCATTTCCTTCTCCAATGCATGAAAGTAAAAAGTGAAAGTGAAGTCGCTCAGTCGTGTCCGACTCTTAGCGACCCCATGGACTGCAGTCTACCAGGCTCCTCCATCCATGGGATTTTCCAGGCAAAAGTACTGGAATGGGGTGCCATTGCCTTCTCCGCTTCCTTTGACTAGGACCTTAGAAAATAGTTGAACTGCTAGATGAAAAAGGAGCCTGGATATTTGATAAAATTTATTGGAGCACAGCATTTCCCCACTGACCTATTTGAACTGGATATGATTGAGAAATAAGCTACTGAAATTTGGGGGTTGGTTGTTGCAGTAGCTAACTTACTCTGACCATATATGTCCTCTGTACAAGAGACTAACCCAGATTGACTGGTTGGGCTCTCAGATCCAGTGTAAAATCTTCAGATAAGAAAATTGTATTGGTCCTAAGTGAGTCAGGAAGTCTCCTAGTTCACTTGTCTGAAGCTGAGGCATGAGGTCACAGGGCATAAACATAGTTCCCTGGGGGCTACTTACATAAGCAAGAGGCATTTCTTAGAGAAAAGATGTCCACTCTAGTGGTTAAATAGGAGGGGTCACTGTGAATTAGGGAAATGAAGATGCAATGCCCAGAGCAACTCTATGTTTCTCCCCCTAATACATTCATAGATAGAAATATAGGTATGGGTATAGATATATTATAGATATGGATGTAATATATTCTGGTTCCTAATTTTAAAGGTAAAGTGCTTTTAAGGAAATTTGAAAAAAGAAAAAAAGATTGAGTCACCATTTTGCTGTAACTCCTCCCCTTCTTTCCATTCCATTCCTTCTCCTCCCCCCATCCTAGGGGACAGTACAGTGCAGTGTGTGCCTGCTAAGTCGATTCAGTCGTGTCCGACTCTGTGCGACCCCATAGATGGCAGCTCACCAGGCTCCCCCGTCCCTGGGATTCTCCAGGCAAGAACATTGGAGTGGGTTGCCATTTCCTTCTCCAATGCATGAAAGTGAAAAGTGAAAGTGAAGTCGCTCAGTCGTGTCTGACTCCTAGCGACCCCATGGACAGCAGCCCACCAGGCTCCTCCGTCCATGGGATTTTCCAGGCAAGAGTACTGGAGTGGGGTGCCATTGCCTTTTCTTTACAATGCAATGTGTGCCTGCTAAGTCACTTCAGTTGTGTCTGACTCTTTGCAACCCTATGGACTGTACCCCACCAGGCTCTTCTATCTATGGGATTCTCTAGGCAAGAACACTGGAGTGGGTTGCCATGCCCTCCTCCAGGGAATCTTCCTGACCCGGGGATTGAACCTCTGTCTCCTGCAGCTCTTGCATTGCAGGCAGATTCTTTACCACTGAGTCACCAGTGTAGCTAAGATTAGTTAACTCTCTAGAATGAGATTACCTGGCAATAGCTTTGTTTCACTGTTTCCTGGCTCTGGGCTGTTGGACAAATTATTTAACTCCTCTCTGTTCTAATTTCTCCATCCATATGGGAATATTAATAATAGCACTTACCATAAAAGAGTCTAATGAAGATCAATTAGTTAATTTGTTCAGGGTATAGGAATGTGCCTGGTTCATAGAATTTATTTGCTGTTTGTTGTTATTATGTATTTGAAACTGCATTGCAAATTTAAAAATTTTTTTCTAGAATCTTCTAAAGATTAAAGGTGGACTGTGTCTTTAGTGACAACTCTTTTTATCTTCTTGAAGATCCCAAAGAAGTGGCAATCAGTTGTTCTTGTGGATGCTCTGAACTGGTGGAGTTATCCAAATGCAGATATTTATATGGAGATTGAAAAGCAGAGACTTTACTTCGTCGACAAAGGTCCCTATAGTCAAAACTATGGTTTTTCCAATAGTCATGTAGGGATGTGAGAATTGGATCATAAAGGAAGCTGAGCATCAAAGAATTGACGTTTCTGAACTGTGGCGTTGGAGAAGACTCTTGAGAGTCCCTCAGACTGCAAGATCAAACCAGTCAGTCCCAAAGGAAGTCAGTCCTGAATACTAATTGGAAGGACTGAGGCTGAAGCTGAAGCTCCAATACTTTGGCCACCTGATGTGAAGAACTGACTCATTAGAAAAGACCCTGATGCTGGGAAAGATTGAAGGCTGGAGGAGAAGGGGCCTACAGAGGATGAGATGGTTGGATGGCATCACCGACTCAATGGACATGAGTTTGAGCAAGCTCCAGGAGTTGGTGATGGACAGGGAAGCCTGGCGTGCTGCAATCCATGGGGTCTCAAAGAGTCGGACATGACTGAGCGACTGAACTGAACTGAGATGAAGATACTGAGGTTTTTGTTTAAATAACACAAAGAGCCATTTTTATTGGCAGGAGGTGTACCTCTTCCAGATTATTGTAATGTCTCATTTCCTCTGTTAATGGTCTGAATCAAGAAGTTGGGGCCTCAGGACTTGGGTCAAGAGGACTAGAGGAGACTCCCCATCCAGGAGATAGAAAGAGCTCCTGCACCACACTGGCAGCTGAAAGCAAAGGAGCAGGATGCTAGGCAGGAGCCCCTGGAAAGAGTCTAATGGGGGAAATTTAGGAGCAGTGATATCCAATATCCACTTTTACAGGTTTTTTTTCCTGCACTGTAATTCCCCTCTGTAATCATTAAGACTTCATGAAGTTTGTTAAAATTGTAGCCTTATGTTAGCAGCATCCTGGGAAATAGAAAGGTTTTCATATTTCATGGTAAGGTAGATATTAGAGAGTGACAGCCAGCTGGAAAAGCTGTTATGAGATGACTAGAGGTGACTGGGGAAGAATTCTGGAACAGAGCTGCTCAGTGTAAGGTGACCAGTGGAAACCAGCGTAGATTGGGGAATATGGAAATACCTGGAAGGAGGCAAGGAAGGTAATCCAATAAAGCTGGAAAAATCTGGATAATCTCTCTCTCCATGTGTGTTTAAACGTGTGTTTGTGTGTCTGCATACCTATACAGAATTTATATCCACTTTGGATTTATGGCATATACTTTTTCCCATTATGTCGTGAGCTTTCTTAGTGTCTTTAAATATTGTTCAAGTACATAACAAGTATATAATGAATAATGATCTCTTAATACTCTATGATTTTATTCTCTTATTTAACTACTTCCAATTATTAGACTTTTTTTCAATTTTTCACTTTTGTAAGTAACATTGCAGTGAACATTCTTACGTATTCTTCTGTGCATATTAAAAAATTATTTCTCAAGATAAGTTCTCAAAAGTCTGTTTTCTGTGCTAAATTGTATGAACAGTCTTAGGCTTTTGATATATATTGACAAATTGCCTGTTGGAAAACTCATAGCCTAAAGGACTCCATAACCACTGCACCACATCTTCATGTTAGATTAGCTGTGCTCATTTAAAGAGGCTGAACATGATAAATATGGGACAGTGTTTGCCTGTTACCATGAGATTTCACCAAGGAAATATGTCTCAATTTCCTTGTCAAAAACTTGCCTTTCTTTACCTCCAGGATAGTCTTTCTTTAGCAGATTTAGCTGTGAGGAAATATTGATATTCTTTCCAGACAGAACTCTCTAGCCTCCCTCAAAGGGAGCTTATTCTTTTTAAAATTTTTTTAAACTTTTTATTTCATATTGGAGTATAGTCAATTAACAATGTTGTGATAATTTCAGGTGGACAGCAAAGGGACTCAGCCATGTATGTACCTGTATCTATTCTCCCCTAAACTCCCCTCCTATCCAGGCTGCTGCATAACATTGAGTCCCCTGTTCTATACAGTAGCACCCTGTTGGTCATCCATTTTAAATATAGCAATGCGTATATGTCAATCCAAACTCCCTAACTATCACTTCCCCCAATTCCCCCCCACCCTACTGGAAACTGTAAGTTAGGTCTCTGAGTCTGTGAGTCTGTTTCTGTTTCCTAAATAAGTTCATCTGTATCATTTCTTTTTAGATCCCACATATAAGAAATGTCATATAATATTTCTCCTTCTCTATCTGATTTACTTCACTCGGCATGACCATCTCTAGGTCCATCCATGTTACTGCAAATGGCATTATTCCATTCTTTTTAATGGCTGACTAGTATTCCATGCATATATGTACCACATCTTCTTTATCCATCCCTCTGCCAATGGACGTTTAGGTTGCTTCGATGCTTCAGCTATTGTAAACAGTGCTTCAGTGAATATTGGGGTGCATGTATCCTTTTGGGCCATGTTTTTCTCTGGGTATATGCCCAGAAGTAAGATCGCTGGATCATGTGGCAACTCTATTTTTAGTTTTATTAAGGAACCTCCCGGAGA
Organism: Bos taurus; assembly: GCF_002263795.3. NCBI lineage: Eukaryota > Metazoa > Chordata > Mammalia > Artiodactyla > Bovidae > Bos > Bos taurus. The sequence continues at coordinate 24,569,825 of NC_037338.1, forward strand.
AGGTGATGGCACCCCACTCCAGTACTCTCACCTGGAAAATCCCATGGACGGAGGAGCCTGGTAGGCTGCAGTCCATGGGGTCGCTAAGAGTCTGACACGACTGAGTGACTTCACTTTCACTTTTCACTTTCATGCATTGGGGAAGGAAATGGCAACCCACTCCAGTGTTCTTGCCTGGAGAATCCCAGGGACGGGGGAGCCTGGTGGGCTGCCGTCTATGGGGTCGCACAGAGTTGGACACGACTGAAGTGACTTAGCAGTAGCAACAGTGTAGGAGGATTCAAAGGGAGCTTATTCTTAATTCTCCTCTGTCTACTTTGAAAGCAAGGTGAAATAATCCATCTGCTGTGGCATGACTGAGGGAAAACCTTGTCTATGACTCTCAAGTTTACCCCCACAGCAGGTATCTTGACTCTAGATAAATGCCCACTAGTTCTTACATAACATACTTAGAGTGATTGTAACTTTACACATTACTATAGAGAATGTTGATGGCAAAATATGATGGGGTTATAGAGACCATTTACAAGACCAGACTGATGTATGTAGCATCATCCACTACAACATGCCAAGTGTTAGGATGGAGTTAGTGGCATCGGCATGAGAGGAGCAATACAAGTGGTGTGCTCACACCAGCTGTCCTGGCTCTCTCTTAATTGCATACTTTAATCCCAAGATAACCATGGGCAGCTCTGAGCCCTCAGCTCAGAGGGAGCAAGCCATTCAATTTCTTTGACTTTATTAATTCATGGGAAGTAGTTCTTGAGAAGTCCCTAGAACTCTGTTCTGCACTTTCAACACTTGACATCACAAATCCTCCACTGAGAAGTTGTGGAAACTAAGCAAGAAGTTTAATTGCATTTCCTGAATCATAACTAAATAATGAAAGAACCTGGACTAGTGCTGTGCATTTCCTTTTATTTGTTTATTTGTTCTTAACAGTACTGTTGCTGACTGCCAAAGTAACGCATGTGCATAGGAGGGAGAAATGAAAGTGCAGAGAGTAGAATAAAAATCACCCACAATTCTAGAACAGTAGAGATTTCTGCTGTTAACATTTTGGTAGATTATTTTCCCACGCTTTTACCCATAGATCTAGACACATACTGTCATCTCTTTTGTAATTCTGAGATCATACAGTATTATTTTGTAATCTCCTTTTTTCTTGTTGTAGGTTGTTTCTGATTTTGCACCATCAAAAGTAATACCATGAGGGCATTTCTTGGTAGGTAAGTCTTTGTATGTAGCTCTGATTATTTTCTTTGGGCTGATTCCTTAAAGTGAAGTTGCTGAGTTAAATAAAGATAGTCACAGTTTAGAGCTTTTGATAAACAGCACTAGCAGGCCCTCCAGAAATATGGGCCATTTTCCACACCTGTTAGTAGTATCTGAGGCTACCTGTTTGCCTGTCTCCTCATCTACAGCAAGGAGAATTTTTTTTTTTTTAAATAAATTTTCCAAGTTGATTTCTGGCAAATGATGTCTCCTCATCTTAATTTGTACTTTAAAAAATAAAACTCTTCTTGGATACAGAATTATTTATGCTCTGTATTTCTTCCTTAGTGAATGCCAGCTTCTGTCCTTTGCCATGCTAACACTTCCTAACCTGCCTTGTGGCCAGCTTGGTGAGCCTCATTTTGTGCAGGATCCTGGATGACTGAGAGTGACACCAGTGAGAAGAGGCCTTTCTCATACCATGTCCCTGTGAGGCCCCTAAGGCTCTTCCACAGGAATTACTTCTCACTCTTGGGCAAGAATGGTCTATTTTACACCATGGCCTGTCTGCACCTCAGTCATGTCTCACTGCACAGGCTGGTGCCAAAATGCCACCATTTTGGAAAAAAGGTTGCAGGTCTGAGGTAATCTCATCTTTATTTTAGTTCATAGACTAAAGATTTATAGATCTATAAATCTTAAAGATTTATACATCTTCCCCAAACTACAGCTGTCACAGTTTCACTGAAATGAAAGTGGCCAGGGGGACCTTATCTGAAAATGATCATTCAGTTGAGTGCAAGTCCCCAGGACCCGAGGATGAAAATCTCCTATTGTGAATGGAAGGACTTTGATGATGACTACCACTGACCTGTGCCAACTGGAAATGTTCTGCATCACAGACCATTCCCATCAGGCACTCAAACTCCATCAGGCACTCAGTGTGGGCAAAACCAAGTTTTTGATTAGGAGGAGGGTAAGGAATGATACCTTGATCTGGCGACACACATACTTATGTGCTCACAAATGCATTCTGTTTGCACATATGCATACAATTACTAGGAAAACAATAAATGCTGGAGAGGGTGTGGAAAAAAGGGAAAAAAGTTCTTGTACTGTTGATGGGAATGTAAATGGATGCAGCCTCTATGAAAGACAGTATGGAGATTCCTTAAAAAAAACTAGGAATAAAACCTCCATATGACCCAGCAATCCCACTCCTAGGCATATACCCTGAGGAAACCAGGGTTGAAAAAGACACATGTAACCCATTGTTCATTGCAGCACTATTTACAACAGGTAGAACATGGAAGCAACCTAGATGTCCATCGACAGATGAATGGATAAAGAAGTTGTGGTACATATGCACAATGGAATATTACTCAGCCATAAAAAGGAACACATTTGTGTCAGTTCTGATGAGGTAGATGAACCTAGAACCTATTATACAGAATGAAGTGAGTCAGAAAGAGAAAGATATATACCATATTCTAACACATATATACAGGATCTAGAAAAATGGTACTGAAGAATTTATTTACAGGACAACAGTGGAGAAACAGACATAGAGAATAGACTTAGGGACATGGGGAGAGGGGAGGAGAGGGTGAGATGTATGGAAAGAGTAACATGGAAACTTACATTACCATATGTAAAATAGATAGCCAACGGGAATTTACTGTATGGCTCAGGAACTCAAACAGGGGCTCTGTATCAACCTTGAGGGATGGGTGGGGAGGGAGATGGGAGGGAGTTTCAAAAGGGAGGGCATATATGTATGCCTATGACTGATTCAGGGGTGGATGGAGAGGGAGATGGGGTGGAGTTTCAAAAGGGAGGGGATATATGTATACCTATGATGGATTTATGCTGAGGTTTGACAGAAAACAGCAAAATTCTGTAAAGCAATTATTCTTCAATTAAAAAATAAATAAATTTTTTAAATTACTAGGAAAAGAAACTAAAGGAAATTACATGATCAAAAGCAAATTATTCATTTTGTATTTCTTTTTCCAAAAATAATTTCAGACTGTCTAAAGGCAAATTAATACAGTAATATCCATACAACTTACTCCTCTGATGAACCTTTGATAGGCACTCAGACTGCCTCCCTAAAGTGTGCAGACAAAAAAGGAAACTGCTTCTTAAATTCACTGGAAAAGCTTTATGTGCTTTACTTACATTCATGAAGAACCATAAACCAGGGGTGGGAAATCTCTCCAGGTCTTTAATCTTATTATTATAATCCAAGTGTTTCATCACACTAAAGAACCACTTAGGACTTCTTACATTTCTAGTTACAGTTTATCTCTTAAATGCCTGTTCTTTACTCACAGACTTCTGACATTTGGACAAAGACTGAAAATAAAATAAATCTATCTTTTATTACTTAAAGGCCATTTTAACTTTATGCTCTTATAAGATTTTGTTACAAGGTTTTGATCCTGTGTTTGGTCATTTAGTTATTGGACTTAAAATTTGGCGTTTCAGTGGACCTCAGAGCAGTGAATTTCTAGAAATGTACAATCAAGCTATCACCTAAAGGTTTATCTGAAAGTTTTTAATCAGACTTGGTTTTATCAGATCATCCCATAATAGTTTGCTGAGGTTTTACTGACATATGAAACAAAATAAATATGGATGAGGAATATTTGATTTAACTCTGTAGGGGATATGAATTAGTAGAAGAATGGATTTTCTGAGGAAAATAAGAAATTAGTAAGGACAAGAAATTGTGATCTAGACAATGGCTGCTGTATTAGCTTATAGTGTAAACTGAATAGTGGAGGAAGGAGGACAGCAGTAGAGAATGGGGGAAAAGCATCTACTCAGTAACTAATGAGAAGCTAGGAAATCAGCTTCTACAGCCCAAGGAGGAAGTGGGAGAGAAGAATTGGTAACCCTGGCTGGCAAGCATACTTGGGTACCCTGAATACTAAAAATATGTGCCTTTATCATACTCCAAGTCAAGTTAATTTTCTGCTTCTGCTCTTCTCCATTCATTCATTAAACAAATATTTATTAAGCACTTGCCATATGCCAGGTGCTTGTCCAGGGACTGGGAATACAATAGTGAACAAAATAAAGTCCTGCCAAAGTTCTTTCAACTCTAGCCTATATTTTCTTCTTCAGCTCTCACGCTAGCCCCTCAGTCTTCACCTCCTTTCCTCCCACTGCAACCTGATTTCTTTTCCCACCATCATGATAAAAGAGCTCTCTAAAGACCAGTGACAACTTAATCGCTGTATCTAGCGCCCCTTTGTCGTTCCCCATCTTCCTCAGACTCTGTAGCATTTAAGAGCATCTGATTTCCATCAGTTTTTAAAACTCTTGGCTTCTCTGGGTTTTGTGACATGACACTAGCTTGACTCGCCTTCTATGACTGTTATGCTCTTTCTCTGTCTTGTTCTCTTGCCTCCTAAATTGTGGTGGTCTGTTCATTTCTACACATTGCTCACGTCGATTTTCTCTTTCTCAAATCTTTCTCCTTGATCCTTCTCATGACTTAAGTCATTGGCTCTATTTAGAAGTATCCTAAATCTATATCCCCGGACCCAGCTCTCTCCTAAACTTGAATCTCACATTTTAGACTTTGTGTTGGAGGCTTCCATCTGGGCATCTGCTCGTGATGCCAGCGCAATCTGTTTAAAACTGAAGGCAGCGTATTTACCATCCAGGGTTCAAAACTGCAAACAACAGAAACCCACTCTGGCTAATTCAAGCAGAAAACGAATTCACTGGGAGGATATCAGGTGGCTCACTGGGTCGACAGGGAAGCCAGAGGACCAAGCATGGAAAATGGGCAGGAACCCAGGCAGTCTAGGGCACAGAGAGCACAGCCAAGTTCACTCCATAGGAGGAGTCTGTTGAGGACGCTGCCCTGGAGCTGGCTTTCCCCGCACAATCAACGCTGGTCTTCAGTGTCTCAGTCACCTTCCAGTGTGGTCCTTGACGGCTAGATTTTTGTATTATTCCCCCCAGAGTCAAAGACTTGGGTTGGGGCTTCCGATTGGTCTAGGTCATGTGGTGGGTCCCAGCTGCCCAGGATGACAGCTGATTCCCTTCAGCTTCCCACAAAAAGAAAGGGATCTGACACAGGCCAACCAGAAAATGGCAACTAACCACTAACTTTTCCCCTTCTCACCTCACTTCCTTATGTCCCCTTTGGCATTTAATGCTGCCATCCTTCTCTCCATTACTGGGAGTTGAATCTGGATGATTTCTTTTACTCCTTCCTCTCCCTCAGCTTCTGAGGCAGTCAGTTATCCAGGTTTGCAAGGATTTATTTGTCATTCATTCATTTGTTGTTTTCCTTCACAGTATTTTCTTCTTGGACCTTTCTGTAGCTACTCCTCCAAATTGCATTCTCCTCTTCCAGGGCCTCCTCCATTTTATCCACCCACAGGTTCATTGTTTTCTGTAGCAACACTTTGATCTTATCACTTGCATTGTAGATGTCTCAGCCTGGCATTCGAGAATCTCCACAATAGAATTCTAATGAGACTAAGAGGTAAACTGGTGCAGTGAGAAGGGCTTGGCCTTCAGATACAGAGTAATGTGGGTTCAAACTCTGATTTTCCCACTTTCTAGTTGTAAGACTCTTGAGATTCACTTTCCTGATCTGAAAAATGGGAATAATAAAACCTATCTCCTAGGGTGTTTGCAAGTCAGCTCTTTGAAGGTTAGAATGGTGTTATGAGTTGTCTTTAGGTTACAACATCAACTCACAGATGCTTATATGAACAATATTCAATTACAGACCTGTCTGTTTCAAAACTTAAATAAGATTGTCATCAGTGTGGTTTTGACAAAGGCAGGTTAGGATCAGTATGCTACATGTTTTGAGAGCTAAGTGGAAATCTAACCACCATTTATAGCATTGTTCCTAATTTCAAACAGCTGACTTGCAAATGACCTTTTGGAAATATTTTATTTGCAAGTAGAGAACTTCCTGTGTTATTAATTTTGGGAGTTGAATTTCCCTGATTGGCTGCTTTCCACTATAACATTGCTATTTTAAAGTATTTCCCTGCAGAATTTCAATTTTGTGAGAGGCTGCTATGAATTCCTTATGGGGAAAAAAACATATAGTTATGGTGGACAGATGAAAATTATTAGCTATTATTTCTCAGGCTCACCCAGCATTCTGTAAACGTGGTGAAGCTCTAGCACATAGAAATAAAGTTCTAAAGTTTGTTCCACAGTCTCAACAAGCCCTGTTTCATGGCATAAGTTCTGGGTTGGCCCTGGAAAACTGAGCTCTGCAGCCCAGGCTGGAGCTTCTCTGGGCTCGACATGAATGGCACCATCAGAGCTACCCTAATTAACCTCAGTCAGCATTCATTCACTTACTCGTGCATCCACGCAGCAAATCCCCCTCAGTCAGGCGTGTTTGGTGAACCTCACAGTATAGGTTTCAGTCTCATCAGCTCCTGCCAAGAATTTACAGCACTGCTGATTGCTTGATTTTTTTCCCCTGAGGTCAGTAAGACTTTAGGTGAAAGATGGTAATCATGCCAAGATTGGTAAAAGTTGTTTAATTAGCATGATATTTTAAACTAGTCTCTACACATATAGTTTGTGGGTGAATTAATATGCACTGCAATGTATTTTTTTGTCTCTCTAATGGTTTTTAAAGTGAACACATGTTAACAATATGATTAAAATAATACTTATGATTATTAAATATTATTTTTGATTAATAGTATGATATGATATACTTAAAAGTGAAATCACCTGTATTTCTCTCCACATATTTCTTCCCCCACTCAATATCACTTCCCAAAGGCAACTACTTTTTAACACATTGGGGGTACATGCTCCCACACTTCTTTTTATTTTGGTATAATTTTTTTTTTTTAAATTTATTTAGTTTAATTGGAGGCTAATTACTTTACAATATTGTAGTGGTTTTTGCCATACATTGACATGAATCAGCCATGGGTGTACATGTGTTCCCCATCCTGAACCCCCCTCCCACCACCCTCCCCATCCCATCCCTCTGGGTCATCCCAGTGCACCAGCCCTGAGCACCCTGTCCCATGCATCAAACCTGGACTGGCAATCTCTTTCACATATGATAATATACATGTTTCAATGCTATTCTCTCAAATCATCCCACCCTTGCCTTCTCCCACAGAGTCCAAAAGACTGTTCTATACACCTGTGTCTCTTTTGCTGTCTCACATATAGGGTTATTGTTACTATCTTTTAAAATTCCATATATATGCATTAGTATACTGTATTGGTGTTTTTCTTTCTGGCTTACTTCACTCTGTATAATAGGCTCCAGTTTCATCCACCTCATTAGAATTGATTGAAATGTATTCTTTTTAATGGCTGAGTAATATTCCATTGTGTATATGTACCACAGTTTTCTTATCCATTCGTCTGCTCATGGACATCTAGGTTGCTTCCATGTCCTGGCTATTGTAAACAGTGCTGCAAGGAACATTGGGGTACATGTGTCTCTTTCAATTCTGGTTTCCTTGGTGTGTATGCCCAGCAGTGGGATTGCTGGGTCATACGGCAGTTCTATTTCCAGTTTTTTAAGGAATTTCCACACTGTTCTCCGTAGTGGCTATACTAGTTTGCATTCCCATCAACAGTGTGAGAGGTTCCCTTTTCTCCACACCCTCTCCAGCATTTATTGTTTGTAGACTTTTGGATAGCAGCCATTCTGACAGGCGTGTGATGATATCTCATTGTGATTTTGATTTGCATTTCTCTGATAATGAGTGATGTTGAGCAGCTTTTCATGTGTTTGTTAGCCATCTGTATGTCTTCTTTGGAGAAATGTCTGCTTAGTTCTTTGGCCCATTTTTTGATTGGGTCGTTTATTTTTCTGGAATTGAGCTGCAGGAGCTGCTTGTATATTTTTAAGATTAATTCTTTGTCAGTTGCTTCATTTGCTATTATTTTCTCCCATTCTGAAGGCTGTCTTTTCACCTTGCTTATAGTTTCTGTCATTGTGCAAAAGCTTTTAAGTTTAATTAGGTCCCATTTGTTTATTTTTGCTTTTATTTCCATTACTCTGGGAGGTGGGTCATAGAGGGTCCTGCTGTGATTTATGTCAGAGAGTGTTTTGTCTATGTTTTCCTTTAGGAGTTTTATAGTTTCTGGTCTTACAATTAGATCTTTAATCCATTTTGAGTTTATTTTTATGTGTGGTGTTAGAAAGTGTTCTAGTTTCATTCTTTTACAAGTGGTTGACCGGTTTTCCCAGCACCACTTGTTAAAGAGATTGTCTTTTCTCCATTGTATATTCTTGCCTCTTGCCAAAGATAAGGTGTCCATAGGTGTGTGGATTTATCTCTGGGCTTTCATTTTGTTCTTTTGGAATAATTTTAAAGTTATCCCTAGGCATTCTTTATGGTTAGAAGCTAGAACAATATCGCCATTTAGCCTCTGACAGATCTTGGAACTCTTCCACACACTGCTTATGTTAAACATATTATAGAAACAAAGAATTAAAAGAACTCTTTTTCCCTCCACTCAGATATTGTTAATTTCTGATTCTGAAAGCCAAAGAAAAAAGCCCTGTTTTTTTTTGTACTTATGCTTATGTGGACTATAGATTTATATAATCTACACAATTCCATGACCATAGCATTTATTAAAAAAAAAAAAAAAACAACATTAAGACAATGAAATAAAAGGAGAGAAAAGCCCAGCAAACTTAAAAAGCAAACAAACAAACTTAATTGCTCTTGAGGTCACTTAAAAAATGTCTGAAGGAGAGAATGTCAAGAAACCAAAGTTTCTAGTTACCTTTCAAGGCCATCTAGCTAATGAGAGCATAACAAAGAAACCATTTTAGGAATATTTTATTTTTCTTCAAATCTTAGGTCAGGGCATTGACAATAGGTGTTGTGTGGCTTCACAAGTATTCAGAATCCCCTCCCACAGTAACCTCATTTTGATGGAGAAGGGAAGGTAATAAACAGAGTCAAGGTTCTGTGTATGAAGAAAATGTTTTTAATTTTTACTATTTGATAACTGTGTTTAGCCTTTTGCCATAATTGAGCTCCTGAAAAATGCTGCATATTTTTACTTCTGCTATTGAATTAAATTACAAGTGCTCAAAGTGAGGAGTCAGGGGAGCTCTGTATTGAAAATAATTGAAAGATAAATCTTTTGTTAGAGTTGTTTTTACCCACTCAGTTGTGTCCAACTCTTTTTTGACCCCGTGGACTGTAGACCACCAGACTTCTCTGTCCACAGGATTTCCCAGGCAGGAATACTGGAGTGGGTTGCTATATCCTTCTCCAGGGGATCTTCCCAACCCAGGGATCGAACCCTAGTCTCTTGCATTGGCAAGCAGATTCTTTAACACTGAGCTACCTGGGAAGCCCTCTGTTAGAGTTCAGGGTCCAAATAACCACCCAATAATTAGTAACCGTTTAGTATATTTGAATTTGTATGTGTGTTGGATGATAGTGTACAGCTATATCTTCATTTTGAGGAATTTACATTAAATCATCTATTTTATTATGGTAGTTTTAGACTGCAAGATCTAATTTGATAAATTTAAAACACAAATTAATACTTGCTGCTTTAAAACAATTAGGCAGTGGTTGTTGAAACAATGTTTTCAGATTGACTAGTTTTGAGTTCTATGTTTTTTTAATATTCAGTAAATATTTATCGAACAGCTAGTCTGTAATAGGCACTCGATATATAATGGTGAGTAAAAGCAGACACAGTGCAAGCCCACTTTTAATAATAGCAGCAGCTAATATTTACCAAGTTCTTGCAACATATGGGGCCCTGTTCTAAGGGTTCTTAATGTACTATATCATTGCATCCCCTCAACAACTCCAGGAGTAGAAATAGTATTATCCTCACTTTATAGATGAAAAACCTGAGGGACAGAGAGGTTAAGTAATTTGTCCAATGTTATATAGCTAGTAAGTGGTGGAGCTGGGATTTCAATCTAGGCAGTATCACCCCAGGGTCTGTACTCTTAAGCACTGGGATACACTCTCTTCTAAAAGCCTTTCTTGTAGTGTACAACCTAATGGGTAAGATACTGATTGAATAGTCATTTAAGGAAATGAAAACTTCTCTGATAAGTGATATGAAAAGGAATATGGGAGAAACTATTTGGGTCATTGTTACCAAAATGTTTCTGTTTTCCTTCTGGTTACATGAACAATATTTCCTGGTCTTCCTTACAGTTAACTGTGGTCATGCAACTAATTCCGGACTGTGGAGTGTGGATGAACGTGAGGTTCATACTTCCATGTCTGGACCATAAATTTTCCTGATTGACTCTCCCTGTTCTTCCACCACTACCCCTATTTGGTGGCTGAAAAGAGTGGACTTAACATAGAAGAAACTTGGATCCTTGAATGGCTTCATGGAGCAGAGTCCCTGATGATATGTACTGGATAGTGATAAGTAAACAAAAAATATTATTTTAAGCCAACTGAAATTTTGGAATTGTTTTTAATAGCAGTCAGCCTATCTTGACTAATACAGAAGATAAAACTTGAAGTTGCATGCTGCTATAAGGAAAAAAAAAATCTAAAATATATGATTTTGAATTGGTAGCTGGGTAGGGATGGTGTGAAAACAGATATCAGAGGGCAGAATACTTGAGAGTTTGTAATGTCATCACAAAAGATTTGCTACAACTGCTGCTTGTGACAACTTAAAAGGTGGCACATTACTTGCCTAGTCAACCTATATAGCTCTACAAGAAGTTTTTGGAAAGAGAGTAGGTAGTAGGTATTGTCTACTATTTGCTGACTTTAGTAAAGCATTAGAACAAACAGAAAAGCTCAAGCAAGAACCGGCCATTTTTTAAGCAGGAAAGTACTCTTGCCTGGAAAATCCCATGGATGGAGGAGCCTGGTGGGCTACAGTCCGTGGGGTCGCTAAGAGTCAGACACAACTGAGTGACTTCACTTTCACTTTTCACTTTCATGCATTGGAGAAGGAAATGGCAACCCACTCCAGTGTTCTTGCCTGGAGAATCCCAGGGACAGGGGAGCCTGGTGAGCTGCCGTCTATGGGGTTGCACAGAGTCGGACACGACTGAAGCAACTTAGCAGCAGCAGCAGCAAAGGAGTTAGAAGAAGTCCAGAAATTTGGGGGATGAAAGATTATAAAGCTGACTACTTCTTGACACTAAAATAGGAAACAAAATATTAAAAACCTGTGAGTAACAAAGGCCCAGTTAGACCCAGACTTCAATGGCAAAGATCTGATTAAGAGTGTGGTCTTCCCATCCGAGTCTAATGGCCTGAAGATAGCCCCCATTAAACAGAGAGAGGAACCAAGGAAGGAAAACAAAGACAGAATCATGCTTGAAAATTATGTATAGGAAAGAACTTTGGGTGTGGTTACTGGCACACGTTGCTGACTGGAAGCAAACAGATCAAAAGCCTACCAAGGTTTTGAGGGAATCATGTTCTCAAAGAAATCCTTTGATTATTTGAGTTGAAAGTAACCTTTGGATTTCATACTAGAACCAGTAGGAAGTAAGCTGAGCAGACTCTAAGGAAGGTGTATTCCCCAACACCCTTTTTCTGTAGAGTAGCAAAGCCAGGACCCGTGGAGTAGATAAGGGAATTCCTTGGAAAGATGAGTAAGATTTAAACAAAGAACTTTACTTACCCTTCATAGTAACTATCCCAGCAGAATTCTGGAATTGCTGTGGATAAGTGAACTATAAGTGATTACTGTATTTCTCCTATTTGTTCTTTTTCTGAATAAGCATTTATTTCATTTTTCTGTCCTTTTTGTTTGCTTTTAATAAACTTCTGGTTGACTTTACTAATTAGGATGAGCATGAATTTCTTTTGTAAAAATGTAAGTAACTAAAACAGAAGCAGGGGAATTCCCTGCTGGTTCAGTGGTTAGGGCTCTGCACTCTCACTGCCAAGGGTTTGGGTTCAGTCCCTCCCTGGTAGGGGAGCAACAACAACAGAACAAAAAGCAGAGACAGATTTATCAAGAAATTAATGAAACCTAAGCTCTAAGGGTCTCTGCCAAGGCTCCACTGCACCCTCCCCTTCATCACATTTCCCTTCATGTCAGTTTGTGTTGGAGTGACCCTGGATATTCTGGGTATCTGGCTAAGGGAAAGCTGAATTGAGGATACATTTAATTTTGGGCTTAATGAAACATACTTACATGTGTTACAGTCCCATTTAATTCAGTTATTGCTGGCTTTCCTTGTTTAGCAACAGATTCCAGGATGGAATCTATGGCCCTTTGCACTGATTCACTTGGTATCCTGTCATGGAGGTTACAGGGCTAGAGGTCATAATGTGGTATTAACACATGGCTGGCACTGGAAGTATGTGGGTAGTGTGGGAGAAACAAGGTTTGAAACATAAAGAGCCAGAAGCTAGTCCAGGGGAAATTCTTCTAATCATCAGACATGTACAAACTGTAAGTGGAAAATCTGGTTCTCATTGATGTCAAACCAAAATGGAAGTTCTCTTCTGTTAGAAATACACTCAATAATGCAGTGTTTTATTTTTAATTCATCATACATTTTATTTCTTTTCTTGTTTTTTTAAAGGGTAATCCCATGAAATGGGATCAATCAGAATTCCTTCAGCAGTATTACAGCCTGTTCAATATGTGTCAGATGGTTTTTTATGCATCCCAGCTGTCCATAATAAAGACTGATTGATGAACAATGATGCCAGAGGAAAAACTACATTTCTTTTGTCCTCTCTATTAAAAAGTTATTTAAAAATCACTGTCATATTCATAACACTGATCTTATAGGCTTACTGTGACATTGAAATGAGGTCAGGCATACAAACACAAAGTACTTGGGTACAAAACCTATATAGCAGGTTCCCATATAGCAGGATCATGTAACAGGCTCATATGACAGGATCCCAGTAAATAACACCTATTAAGGAAAAAAAATCGTTGTCATATGAAGAGGTAATCAAAGAATATACAACCAAGAAATTTAGTAAACGTGCATTGGACATTTAATTAGATGTCACATTTCTCAACTTTATAATGTTTATGGTATTTGCAGTCTTAACATGTATAATCTATTGTGATTACTTTTCTTAGTCTAAATAAATACTTGATTTAACCTAATTTTGTATCTGTATGGTTTGTATTAGCTTTTTTTTTTTTTTAGCTCCATCACATGGCATGAGGGATCTTAGTTTTCCGATCAGGGACTGTACTTGCATCCCTTGTATTGGAAGTGCAGAATCTTAACCACTGGACCACCAGGGAAGTCCCTATATTAGTTTTTCTTAAAGGGGCCCCATAAACAGTAAATGTGTCAGGCCCCCACAAAACATGGATCCTTCTCTGAATTAAAAATATACATTTACTTGCTGTATATCAATTATATCTCAATAAAACTGGGAGAAAAAATGATTATTATTTTTTTAATTTAGCAGTTTTTTTTTTTTTAATGGAATGCACAGCTACCATTCAACCAAATAATCCAATTCCTGGGTATTTATCCCAAGAAATGAAAAATATGTTCACAAAAAAATATGTGTACATGAACATTAATAGCAACTCTCTATATATAACAGCCCCAAATTGGAAGCATCCCAAATGCCTTCAATGGATGAATGGCCAAACAGTGACAATCCCAACCATGGAATTCTCAGCAATAAAAACAGCAAACTCTTAATACTCACAATGACCTGGATACATCCCCAGAGAATTATGCTGAGTGAGAAAAGCCAATCCCAAATCATTACATATTACATGATTCCATTGAAATGACCTCTTTATAGAAATGGATTACAGATTAGTGGTTGCCAGGAGTGAAGGAGCAGATGGTATCAGGAGGAAAATGGGTGTGTTTATAAAAGACAGTTTGGATCCTCATGCTCATGGAAATGATACAAATGTTTTGTATCTCCACTGTATCAGTATCAATATCTTGGTTGTGATTTTGTACTATAGTTTTGTAAGATTCGGAGAAAGCAATGGCACCCCACTCCAGTACTCTTGCCTGAAAAATCTCATGGACGGAGGAGCCTGGTGGGCTGCAGTCCATGGGGTCGATACAGTCGGACACGACTGAGCGACTTCACTTTCACCTTTCACTTTCATATATTGGAGAAGGAAATGGCAACCCACTCCAGCGTTCTTGCCTGGAGAATCCCAGAGACGGAGGGCTGCCTGGTGGGCTGCCGTCTATGGGGTCACACAGAGTCGGACACGACTGAAGCAACTTAGCACAGCATAGCATTTGTAAGATTATCACTATTGCAAGGAACCTGGGTAAAGGATATTCTAACAAGTACATATGAATCTACAGTATTTAAAAATAAAAAGTTTTTTTAAATGTGTATATATACCACTATACAAGTTTTATTCTTTCAACTGACTTAAAGCAGAAAGTTTTGCATACAGGCACAGAAGAGCAGCTGTCAGAAGCAAGCATGTCTCAAATATTAAGCAATTAAGACTTAACAGAATCATACAGATATGAAAATGCCCATAGCAAAGGAAACACTGGGTAAATAATTTCGAAGAAAGAGGAAACCTCAGACACCATTTTGTCTGTAACCTGAATTTATCTTGGCTGCTTTATGGCCCTTTCCCCATAGCATTCAGAAGACACACAGGTCTGATATCCAAAAAAGAAATTTAAAGTAATTTAGACTTTCAGGGAAGAATTTTAAAGAGACATCAAAGGTGAAAAGTATACTATAAGACTTTGACAAAATGTTTAAACAGTCCTTTCAACCATCCAGGTCCTCCAAGTTCCTCTCATTATGACAGGTGCTATTTCATTTTTCTCATCTTCTTATCTTCCTCTCTCCTGCAACTGACTAAAAGGACTGGTTGTTGTTTAGTCGTTAAGTCACGTCTGACTCTTGCCATCCTGTGGACTGTAGCCCTTCAGGCTCTTCTGTCCATGGTGTTTCCCAGGCAAGAATACTGGAGTGGGTTGCCATTTCCTTCTGCAGGGGATCTTCCAGACCCAGGGATGGAATCTGAGTCTCCTACATTGGCAAGCAGATTCTTTACCTCTGAGGCATCAGGAAAGGCTGTAAAATCACTCTTAAATCTCTTCTGAGCCAGCTCTTTATTATTGTACAGATCAGTTTAGTTCCTGGATACCTTATATTTCTCCTCTGTAACTAGTCCCCTGATCCACACAACGTAGTCCCAAGAGGGACTTGGGAAACCACTGGAAGGTCTTTAGAAGGATGGAGAATACAGGTGTGTGGGAGTGAGGATGAAAAAGAAGGTTTAGATGTTTTGCTTACCTATCCAGTCTTCCATTTACAATTGAATAAAATGAGGCCCAAGTGAGTTTAGTGACTTGATAACTCACCTCTTGAGTCACATGGAATTGGGGCTGGAACGCAGGATTACTTCAACCCTTTGTTCTACTTCCCTAGTAGGCAATCCTATGATTTGTCCTGTCAGGGGTGGCTTTGCATCCCTGGTGGAAAACAACAGGTAGGGGGAATTAATGCTAGTTCTGCCTTTACCATGTTCCATGACCTCGCGCTGCTGCTGCTGCTAAGTCGCTTCAGTTGTGTCCGACTCTGTGCGATCCCATAGACGGCAGCCCACCAGGCCCCTCTGTCCCTGGGATTCTCCAGGCAAGAATACTGGAGTGGGTTGCCATTTCCTTCTCCAGTGCATGCATGCATGCTAAGTTGCTTCAGTCGTGTCTCTGTGCGACCCTGTGGACAGTAGCCCACCAGGCTCGTCTGTCCACGGGATTCTCTAGGCAAGAATACTGGAATGGGTTGCCATTTTCTTCTCCTGACCTTGCACAGGTTATGTCTTTTCTAAGGCTCAGTGAAGCGGAGGCAAGATGAACGCTTGGGTCCTGTCCAGTACTAACATTCCTTGCTTCTGGAACATCCTGAGCCCTGCCCTGCTGTGAGCCTTGGGCTGTGTAGTGATGGCCTTGAGCTAGTCAAGAAGACTCACCCTCATCTCTGTCCCTCACCCTACTGGGGCAAAGGAAGAACCCGCGAAGACTGGATTCCTCCCCCAACTTGGTTGCCTCTTTAGTGTGCTAAGATACTCGGGGTGGCCATCTCCTGTCAGAGGAGCTCCAGACTTGAGCTCTGAAGGGTCTCTCCGGACTCCCTAGGAAGGAAGGAATCCTTGGAAGTTCCTGAGTATCCCAGGCTGGAGGTCTCCCCTTACCCCACTTCCTCGGAACCAGTTTCAAGACCCAAATCCTAGGCCCTTAGGAAGCCCACCGCGCAAGCGCAGACACACGTTCCCCGCGAGGGGGGCGGAATCCGAGGCTAAGGCAAGGTGAGAGGGAAGGGTCCGCGGGACCCCGCCTCCGGATCGTCACGTGGGAGGCGGGGTCGGAAGCGTGACAGCGTGCGCGGGGGCGGTGCTACCACTGCGCGCGGGCGCGGGGGCGGGACGCGGCGCGGCGCTCACGGCTGCTGTCTGGGACGGAGGCAGGGCAGGCGGCGGAGCGGCGCGGCTCTCAACCTGACGGGGAAGTGGTCCCGGCGGCCGCGGCTGACTGCCCCGGGGCGCACGGGCCGACGGACTACGGAGGCGGGAGCCGAGCCGCGCGTCCGAGAGAGCGAGCGGGTCAGGCTCAGCGTCGGCCACCCTAGTCGGTCCGCTGAATGAAGTGCCCGCCCCGCTGAGCCCGGAGCCCGGCGCTTTCCCCGCAAGATGGACGGTTTCGCCGGCAGCCTCGGTGAGTGCGGCTGGGAGCCCTTCCTCTCCTGCGCAGGGTGGGAACCTTGTTCCCTGCACACGCAGCCCGGGCCTGCTCTCCACCCTGCCCCTCGGGATGGCAGCAGTTCCACTGCACATGTTCCCCTCGAGCCTGCCGCCCCTCTCCGGGCTCTGGTGAACTCAGAACCCCTCCCCCATGCCAGCCCTCCTCAGCAAGACCCTCCTTTCCTCCAAGCGTTCCCGTCAGTGCGGGGCGCTTCTTCCCCGAAGTGGGAACCCCTTCTTTCATAGAGGCCGCCCTAAAGCTGCTGCGCCCCCCCGCCATACACTCACGGCTCCCCCCACCTTCAAGGTTAGGACACCTCTTTCTCAAACCTGAATCTCTTCTGGGTACAACACTCCTCCCCCGTCTTACATACCGAGCTCTCTTTCAGGGTGGGGACATCCCTTACCCACGCACAGGCTCCCTTTTAGGGAAGGGACCCCCATTCCCTCCCTCCTCCTCAAGCCTCCACTTTAAATTTGGAGTCGTCTTTTAAGTATCTCTCCGAGTAACTGACAACTTCCCCTCACTCCCTCCACTTCTCTGAACGTTTTGTAGTGGTGGAGAGATCCAGTAGCACTGAAGCATCATTTGCCTAATACAGGAAAGGAAGAGGCGCATTTGTGTTGGGGGACCCTCTTTAAGAGAGGAGTGAAAGCAGAAGTCTGCGTGCTGGCTCTGCAGGCATGCTGGGGAGAAGTAGTCCTGCCCCATGAATCCATAGGAAAGGGGGCCTCTGTCAGGGAAAGAAAGGATTCTCCATTTTTGGAATATGTTGTCTTTGTGGAATGGAGAAAGGGAAGTAGGCTGAAGTATTGTTTCAGTGTTCCCTTTCACCCGAATAAAGGTAGTAAATTTTGTAACTGGGTAAGAGAATCAGAACTCGTGGCTGGTACTCAGAGCCATATAATCTGTGTCTGGAATTACTATTCTTTGAGGCTATTGGAATTTGGTTACTGTAAAGATTGAGCTCAACTGTTATGATGGTGAGAGAAACAGTTTCTGCTTTGGCTGATACTGCAGTTATGTGATACCTGCTGCTGGATTGGTATATTGAGTATTTGACGCCTTTCTTTGCATTTCTTGATAATAAATTCCTAGTTGGTTAATGTTCATGGATGAATGCATGATCTGGCCATAGGCCATAGTTTATTCATACATGTTGAGATCAACTTTTTTTTTTTAATGTAAAGTATATTTAAGAACAGTGGACCCACTATAGGTATTAAATAGTAAAAACCGTAATTTTGGCTATGACTTTATTTGGGAAAAACACATACACTTTCTTTGGGAAACACACACTAGAGAGTGGAAATCCTAAAATAGGAGGCAACTGAGTGTTACTCTTTCCTCCCCAAAGGCACCTGTTGTCCATTATCTAACCTTTGATGTCTTATAATTCCTTTCATAGTGAAGTTGTTTCATTCTTGGGCTCCTTTTAAAGAGGTATCAGCTTTTCACTACCTTTTTTTTTTTTAAGCCATATGCCTGTGTCTGGATTTATTCCCTAATCATATTGGACTGAAAGACTGGTCCTTTATGTTCACAAAGAGGTGATCATATACTTGGGCAAGAAACTGAGTGTTGGGGGATGTTGTGCGGCTGAGGTGTCTGCACTGCTGGCTCCTCAGCCTGTGGGAATGGTGGGATCACTGCTCAAATTAGAATCAGCTTTTACTTCTGGCTGTTGGTTTGTGGACTTCGAAGGCTTGCCAAAACTTCATCTTCTGTAAGCGTTTTGTGGGAGTCGTTCTCACTAATTGGGTGCACTTAAGTTTATTTTGAAAGTGGATATGCATTTTTAAACAACTATTCCTTCTTATCCTTCTCATAAGGTAACTGGTAGTAGAGACTGAAAGAGAAATTTTAGTTGGGGCTCCCACTTTTCATAAAGAATGTTATAACTGATTGTGATGTTGAATTTTTGTATTGATTTAATAGTTATTTTTATTCATTTGGTACCACCCTTGGGTCTCACCTTGAGACTTTTCCCTTCTTTAAGTATGATGTTGATCAGGAGCAGAAGAGATGCTTATATTTAAAGAGAGGAACCTGTGTCAGCTGGGAGGGAAAGAAATGGTTCCTGGCAGTATTTTTGGAGCTGCTCCTGATGAAGATACTTCTCAGCAGGAGATGTGTGCTTTCTCTTTCTGTCCCCCTTTGAAAGAGTAAAACTAGGCCCCATCTTAATTGAAACCTTAAAGGATTGGGAGTGGGGTAAGGGTAAAGCTGGTATATTTTACTGGTAGTCTTTAAACATAGTTTTGCCCAACTCTAGCCAAATTGCTTGTTTCTATTCCCTTCAGTTCGTTAGTCTAGCACTTAGAGTTACGTTGATCTTTATTTTACCTTCAGGAGAGCCATGATTGTAAAGGCAAGCTCTTGTATTCTAGTAGATGTTTAAAAACCTTTTTTAACCAAACAAGAATTCAAAACACGTGAAGTTCTTCTGGGGTCATGAGTATTAAAGTATTTATTCTCAAGGAAGTGTATGTGTGTCATTTTATGTACTGTATGGCTTCCTGAAAATAAAGAAAACTACATTTTTATAAGCAGAAAAACTGAGTGCTTTGTAAACTGATTCTAGAGAAGCTGATTATTTAAGGGAATGTTATGATGCATCGTTTTGTTAAGTGAAAAACTTTAAAAATTCAGACTGTACCATTGATGAGTGTTTAGATAAGGAAAACACTTAAGTGCATTTTCTGAGATGTCTAACGGCAATTAAAACTGTGTAATGATTTTGAAATCATTGAGAGGAATATTAGGTGCTGGTCTGTGTTATATTTGCCATTTTGAAATTGTATACCTGTTATATTTCTTTTGTTTTGTCCATACGTTTAAAACAACGAAAGGATGCTTTTATTCTCTGCAGCTGATGAGTTTCCGGCAGTTGGACTGGCAGGTGTTTGTATTTTTTCCTTTAAGCATAGTATCTTTTAGTTCACAAATTATTGTAATACAAAAAAGCAGCACTTTAGAAGCAATTTTTTTTTTAATTAGTGAGGGGGAAATACTCACTAATGAATTGTCTTAATGTCCTGCCTCCAAATCAGTATATATGAATATACACACATACCTGTACAAAACATGTATATAGTAAAACATTTTAAATTTCAGGTCTATGTGCAGAAGTGGAAAACTGTTGACAGAGCTTTTCTTGTTGATTTTCATAAGGCATAGGTTAGGTGCGTTTCATGCCTAGTTTCTTTAGCATCTCTTTTTCACAATAAAGGTTTTAATTTTAAAACTTGTCTTGGAAATAGCCTCAGGTTTAGTCAGTGTTTATGCCTTAAAGAAAGCATATTGTTAACCACGTCAGTTTTAACTTTTTCTGCTCCAAAGATTAAAAACAAAACTCCTAAACTTCTTTTTAAAGAAAAATTGTAATAAATTAAATTATAGGGTTAGTATAAGAAATGTAACATTCTTCAGTGCAGTAATAATACGCTTCAGTTTATCAGATACATGAAAAAAACGATTTTTTAACATAATATTAGAACTTACCATTTCTCATCTCATATATACTCTTGCTTTCTTAAAGGAATAGTGTAGTGTAAGATTTTTAAATATTAATCAAGTATTCTTTATTCATATAAAAGTGTTTCTCATGTAGTAACATTACTTGTGGAATTTTTCCTTAGCTTTTAATTTGTTAATGGCTGTCTCTTGAAGGGCTCGAGGCAGGTTTATATTATAATATGACATGAGTAGTAACTCTTAAATGGTTACTACAGCATCTATAACATGACTTAGAGTATTTCTTAACATGTACCCCTTTTATGACATTCTTCTTGCCCTTCAGGAGCTTACTATCTGGTTTTAAATAGGTATCTAGAGGTGTTTAATCCTAAGTAAAGGACCAGAAGTGGGAGTTGAAGGGGAAGGCATCATTTAGAAGGCAGTGCTGTGTATCAAGCACATAACTTCTAAGAGATGACATTTGGAGATTACTGAAATTATCTTCAATAGACTGTGGCTTTTTAAAACCGTGAAATAACTTACTTAGAAGTCCAAATATTAGGGAATGATAACTACTAGCTCTTTTTTTGCTTTGTATTTAAGTTTGAACAGCATGTAGTACAAGTACTGTATTAATTATATATGTATGATATTTATATATATATATTGCATGTAAAACCTCAGTGTCTGTTTATAAGAAATATTACAGTAACATTTTGATTTAAAAATAAATGGATTCTAAAACTTTTTAAAAGTGTAAGGAGATAATCTACTTCCCAAATCTGTAGTGTTTTTATGTCTGTGTGTGATATCTTGTCCTATAGTTGTAGTTGTCATAGATTGTTATAATGCCTTACCTTTGCATATTGCTGTATAGTTTACAAAACTTTATCTCATTTAATCTGCACACTAACCTTGAGAGAGAAGAAATTATTTCCCCATTTTTAGATGAAGAAACTAAAGTTCAAGAAGTTTGCATTTTTTTGAAAAGACTTCAAATCCAGGTTTTTCTTTTCCCTTTCGTCTTTTTCTGGGGTGGGGGTTCGGAGCCTGATTTGTAAGGTTTGTATCCAATGAGAACACAATACAAAAGAAGGAAAAAAAATCTTTTATTCCTAGTTTATTTGTAGTCAGCTGACGTTAACATGTTGATGTACATGTTTTTAGTGTTTTCCTGTGCTTTTTATACACAGTTAAAATTATACTATAGATATAATTTTGCGTTCTGGTTTTCTCATTAGAGCCTAACCATTTTTTTCACTTGAACTCAGATTTTTCTGATGGGACCAAGTGTTCTTTTCCTTATCCTATTACTGACTTTTCATAACCCACTTCCATGTCGATTCTAATGTACTTGGATATGAACTGTTCTTCCTCTAAATCAACTTCTTAATTTTTCACTGTAAGTATCACCCAGCCTTAAAATGTTTGACTCTTAGCTATTTTTGCCTACCACATTAAAATCTCTTCTAAGACTTATCAATTCTTGTCACCTTTTCACATTCCTTACTTTCCTTTTCTGACACCACAGTTGAAGGCCTTATTTTTCTGTGTTTGCATTATTGCATAGCCTCAAGAATCTCTACTTTGTCCATAATTTGTTTTGTAAGGGGTGGGAGAGGGGGAGCCTTTTCCAGATTGCTGTATTGCCTTAATGACTAAATTCAAGCACCTTAGCCTTGCTGTCAAGATCCTCCATAATCTGTTTCTACTGTCTTAACATGATCTGGCCTAAATGACCTATTTCTTTTTTCCCATATTTGATTGGCAGTTTTTCATCCCTGTGTCTGTTCTGTCTTGAAGTACCCTTCAAGGCCCAACTCAGATATTGTTTCTTTTCTGAACACTTTCTTTGTTCTCTTTCATTCCCAACTCATAGTATCCACCCTTGAACTTTTAACACAGGAACGTTTTTAGGGCACTTAGCACAGAATATTTCTTCTCAAAAGGTAGAAGTAATTATGACAAGTCCTAAAATTACTGTAAGTCTTATTTCTACAGCCAGATTATAAACCCGCTGAAAGGCTGACACTCATGTGTGTTTGAAATCTCATAGCAGAGCAGGGGCGATTTCATGATCCTGTGAAATTGGGGGGAAATTACTAGGGAACCAGTATATAACTGGCAACGTACAACCTTTGCTCTTACCATCATTTCTTAAAAAAATGATAACTTGAAGACCAAAAAATTACCATACACAATGTCAGAGTAGAATCCTTAAAAAAATTAAATAACTCTTTATGTTCTTGTTTTTTTCTGTTATTTCACCTGAAATAAATGAAAATTGTCTCCCAACTTTGTTGAAAATTTAATAAAGAACTGTATCTCAGGTTCTAGGGTAGTGTTTATCAAGTGGAAGTTTTGTGAATCACTTATTAAGGATTTAGAAGTCAGTTTATTGAGGGTCAAGATGAATATTTAAAAAAATGAGAGAGACGGAAAGGAAAAAAAAAGATTATAAAATATTCGTGCTTTGCATGATATTGCTTCAAGAAATTCTCAATTTCATATAAATATGTTTGCCTTAGATTGCAGAATAAGATTTATTTTACGGGGGAGTCACAATTCAGATGAAAGATACGTTTTTAATGCCTGTTACTCCCTATCTTTGAAAGACTAGGCGGGATGGCTGACATATATGAAAATGTGGATGAACAATCAAAAAAAAAAAAAACAATCAGAAGTAGGAGTTATAATGAATTGTGCTGTTTTTGAAAAGTTTTTCAATTCAGTCACTCAGTCGCGTCCAACTTTTGACTCTAAATGTAATGATTATACCATAGTTATCATCAGTAGCAGCAGAAGTATATCTGTAGTTCTAGAATCAGTTCAGGCAAACTCCATATGTAGAAATGTGGTTTTATAAAACTGATAAGCTAGGGTATTATACTTACTTTGCAGAAGGATTCACCATATTGGTTTTTTTTTCCAGCTTTCCTGATGGATTTCTTTGTGTCTTGACTATCTCTCCATTTTATTAGCTTTTCAGAATCTATCCAATCTTTAAGGCGTGGCTCAGGTACACTTGTGGAGAAGGAAATGGCAACCCACTCCAGTGTTCTTGCCTGGAGAATCCCATGGACAGAGAAGCCTGGTAGGCTGCAGTCCATGGGGTCGCACAGAGTCGGACACGACTGAAGTGACTGGGCAGGCAGCAGGTACACTTGTCTTTTTCTGGAAGCTGTACCTGATTATTCTAGTCTTGCACTCAAACCATTGCCCTGTAGAGCTCCTAAGGTCAAGGAGACCAAGTGCATATACCTTAGGGATCTAGGAGTATAGCCAGAAATTATCTACTTAAACATTCATGTGATTATTTTGCAACCATTTTAATAAAGATTAGTTGAGACAAGAATCATTGATACATGCTAAATCTATGGGATATTTTTGATGAGGAGCAGAATGTTTCTGTTCAGTTCAGTCCCTCAGTCATGTCTGACTCTTTGTGACCCCATGGACTGCAGCACGCCAGGTTTCCCTGTCCATCACCAACTCCCAGAGCTTACTCAAACTCATGTCCATAGAGTCGGTGATGCCATCCAACCATCTCATCCTCTGTCGGGACGAGCTTCAATCTTTGAAGCTTCCAGCTTCGATCTTTCCCAGCATTAGGGTCTTTTCCAATGAGTCAGTCCTTCGCATCATGTGGCCAAAGTATTGAAGTTTCAGCTTCAGCATCAGCCCTTCCAATGAATATTCAGGACTGATTTCCTTTAGGATGGACTGGTTTGATCTCCTTGCAGTCCAAGGGACTCAAGAGTCTTCTCCAACACCACAGTTCAAAAGCATCAATTCTTCGGCACTTAGCTTTCTTTATAGTCCAACTCTCACATCCATACATGACTACTGGAAAAACCATAGTTTTGACTAGACAGATCTTTGTTGGCAGAGTAGTCTCTGCTTTTTAATGTGCTGTCTAGGCTGGTCATGGCTTTTCTTCCAAGGAGCAAGTGTTTTTTAATTTTGTGGCTGCACTCACCATCTGCAGTGATTTCGGAGCCCCCCAAAATAAAGTCTCTCACTGTTTCCATTGTTTTCACATCTATTTGCCATGAAGTGATGGGACTGGATGCCATGATCTTAGTTTTCTGAATGTTGAGTTTTAAGATTACTTTTTCACTCTCCTTTCACTTTCATCAAGAGGCTTTTTAGTTCTTCTTCACTTTCTGCCATAAGTGTAGTGTCATCTGCATATCTGAGGTTATTGATATTTCTCCCGGCAATCTTGATTCCAGCTTGTGCTTCATCCAGCCCAGCATTTTGCATGATGTACTCTGCATATAAGTTAAATAAACAGGGTGATGTGTACAGCCTTGATGTACTCCTTTCCGTATTTGGAACCAGTCTGTTGTTACATGTCCAGTTCTAACTGTTGCTTTCTGACCTGCATACAGATTTCTCAAGAGGCAGGTCAGGTGGTCTGGTATGCCCATCTCTTGAAGAATTTTCCACAGAATGTTTGCTTGGTCTTAAATATCTCCCCATACATTGCATATTAGTTAGAAGGGGAAAAAACAGTAACTTTATACAGTGATGAAATCAGACAGTGCCTTGAGTGCATGATCAAAATAAATAGCATCAGTGGACGTTGTGTGCCTCTGAATATGATGCCCTGCAAAAAGCACATCACTTAGGTAGTTCTCCAGCGAGGAATGCATAACCTGGATGTAATCATGAGGCACATATTGGACTTCAATTGGGGAACATCCTATTTTATAAAAGGGTAGGGGGGAGACTGTACTCTTTAATGTTAATGTTACAAAGACAAAGAAAGGCTGTGGAAGTGTTTCAGATTAAAGGATACTGAAGAGACATAACATCTCTTCATGATACCTGATCCTAGAATAGATCTTGTATTAGAGGGGAAGATGCGGTAAAGGATATTATTGGGTCACTTGGCAAAATTGGAATATAGATGGTAGATAACATAAAGGTATGGCATCAGTGTTGAACTTTCTAAAGTTGATAACCTAAGGTTATATAAAATAATATTTTTATTCTTAAGAAATACACGCTGAACTTTTTTTTTTAGGAATAAAAGGCCGTGATACATAACTACTCTCAAATAGTTCAGGAAAAATTATGTATATATGTTTTATATATATGTATACACACACACACACATATATACAGCTGTATTTGTGTGTGTATGTCTTTGTGTTTGTACTAGAGAGGAGGAGGGAGGGTGGAAGGATGCTCCTGTGCAATAATGCAGATGAGTAAAATGTTAACAGTAGATGAACTTGGTTAAAACTGTACAGGTGTTTTGTACTGTTCTTGTTCTTACAGCTTTTCTGTAGAAATTGAAATTATTTTTAAATGAAAGTTTTTAAAAAAATCATACGACTTTGCATTAAATTCCATAATGTAGGATTTTAAAAGTAAAGAAATATCTCCTCTCCCAGAAAATTCCAGGCTAACTCTTGGGATAAAACTGTGGCTCCAAGAATGTGTTCATGTATATCATGTGGTTTCCCTTTATCCCTCAGCCTCGGTTTGAGAAGCATGCCTCTGGGCCAGAGGCAGCTGCGGTTCAAATTTAGTCAGCAGACATGTTTTGTTTGGCCTTTTTGAGTGTGTTAAAAATTGGGAAATTTCACATAAAAATCTGCATCTTTGATTTCTCTTGAAAAAATGGGCTGATCTTGCCGCTGTCGACTTGCATTCCAGATGCTCTGTATACTCACGGAGTGGTGTGTCAGGTAACTAGCCTCAGCCCTGCCTTACGCCTAGCTTGTTTCAAGTGTTTGCCTCGTCGCCTGGCCCCTGTAGGCTGTGTTCACAGCCTTTCTCTCAGGGATCCCCAAACTCTGGGCCGCTCACTGGTACCTTCTGTCACATCAGCGACAACATTAGACTAGAAATAAAGTGCAAGGACTTCCCTGGCGGTCCATGGGTAACACTCTGCACTCCCAGTGCAGTGGGAACTAGATCCCATGTGCCGCAGCTGAGACCTGGTGTGGCCAAATAAGTAATTTTAAAAAAAATGCAATAAAGTGCACAGTAAATGTAAGTGTGCTTGAATCATCCCCAAATCATCTCTCGCACCCCAGGTCCATGGAAAAATTGTCTTCAAGAAAATTGGTCCCCCCAGAAAGTTGGGGACTGCTGCAGCTTGCCCAGGAGATGCTGGGGTATCTTCTTTGTGCTTGTAGTAATTTGAGAATTAAGTTGTTAAAATGATGCCCTGAGACTTGCTAACATTCAAGTGTGTGTCTCCTATAAACAAGGACATTGTCCTACATAACCGTACTACAGTGAGGAGAATCAAGAAATGAATATTGATACGTTACTACTGTGTCACCCTCAAACCCATTCATGTTTTGCTAATTATTTTAATAACGTCTTTTTTAGTAAAGAACCAATTCAGAATCAAATGTTGTATTTACCGATAGTTGTCATGTCTCTTTAGTCTTTTTGAATCTGGAGCAGTTAGTCTTTCCTTGGCTTTCATGAACTTGATGCTCTGCAAGATAATAGGCCATTTGTTTTGTAGAATGTCCTTAAATTTGATGTCTCCTCCTGATTGGATTCAAGTTATGTATCGTTGGTACAGAAGTCCCAGAGGTGAGCTGTGTTTCGTCTCATTGCACTCTATCAGATGACACACACTTTTGATTTGTCCCATAACTGATGATGTCCATTTTGACCCTTTGATTAGGGTGGGGTCTGCCAGGCCCTTCCATTGTAAAATTAATTTTTCTAAAAACTTTGTAATTAGTATTCTGTAGGAGGTTCTTTGAAATTTTGTAAATATTCTGTTCCTCGTCAAACCTTCACATTACTGGTATACTTAATATATCTGTATGGAATCAGCTGTCTTATTTTTTTTCCAATGGGTTATAATCCATTATTGTTTATATATTGATAAACGTTCTTTATGGTTCTTGTAATTTTATAACCGTGTAGTAGTATATCTTACACTTAAAATTATGTTGAACACATGGACTAGACCGTTCATATAAGTTAGTGTGAAGGAATTTGCTGTAAGTGGGAAGCCATACAGGGTGTTTGTTACTGTTATGTTTCTGTATTTAAATAATCAGCAATTATTGAGAGCGAGATACTGTTATGTGGTGTGTGTGTTCGGGGTAAAAGAGAATATAGTTAAGCAGCAAAGTCAACCATTTTTTTCCCCTTTAAATATTGTGATCATCTTTCCTTTTCAGAGAGTATAAATATAAACTTTAATGGATCATATTCCATTATTTGGACATCTGATCTGCTTAGGCTGTGTATATAGAACATAATTTAACATATTCTAGATGACTGATTCTGTGCTGTGATACGGTGGTGCTTCTGAGAGCTGTTTGTGTAGAACTGTTTCCTCCATACACTAAATGACGCTGAACAGTTATAACTGCCCTCCTTGCTGTTGTCATTCAGTGTCAGTGTGCTTTACCCTTTCCTCTGTTTTTATATATTATTTAAAGAGTCTCACCCATAATATTTGAGTTTATATATCTTGAAAGATGATTCTTCTCTTACTATTAGACCTACAGTTTGACAGTAATTTCTTCTGGGGATGGGAATTGCACTGTGAGGCATATGGGATCTTAGTTCCCCAACCAGGAATCCAACCTGTGCCCCCTGCATTGGAAGCTCAGAGTCTTAACACCAGGAAAGTCCTAACAATAGTAGCTTAATGTCAAATATCCCTGATGGTCTCTTTAAGTGTCATTTTTCAGTGGTTTGTTTAAATCAGGGTTTAAACAGGATCATACATTGCATTTGGTTGCTATGTCTCTTTTAATCTATAATGTATATTTTCCTTTCCTTTTTCCCCCCCTAGTTTACTAAAGAAAGTAGACCTTTCTTCCTGTAAAGTTAAATTAACATGAGTACTGATTGTATCTTTTGTTTTTTTTTTTAAGCGTGTTTCTTTGTTTTGTCTGTCCTTTAAATAGAAACTTACAGATTTTTATTTATTTGATGTATTTTGATCTGCTGCCATTACTCTTCTAAATTTGGGCGCTTAGATTTTCCTGTTTTGACCTGTCAGAGCATCTTCACATTGCTGCTTGAGTCCTGATCCTGGTGCTTTGTCAGCTTCATTGCTTTCTGATAAGATGTTCAGACCTAACATTTACACTTCCTGCTCCATTTTTACAGTCAACTGTTCTTCTAAGAAGTTGTGGTTCCTTTTGGTAGAAAATGGTACTCTAGGCTCTAGAGGTGCTTGTTGTTACTAGATTGGTTATTGTTTCTAATCCAGCCTTTCTTTTGATTTCCAATTTTAAATTTGCTGTAGACTAGGAAGCCAGATAACAAAGCTGTTTTGACTTATATAAGGGTTGTTTCGGGTCTCAAAAAAGAACCCAGGAATCACGACCTATGCCTTTTGAAATTATATGGTATAGTACTTACAGGGACAGAATCATACCTAATAAATATTACTAATATTGGTAATGTGTGACTAACATAATGTCAGATGTTCCTCAGGATAAATGATAAACTTCATTTTCTCACCCTAAGGATCCATCTTTTATTTTTCCCCTAATAATTTTATTTATTTATTTATTAATTTTTGTTTGTGCTGAATCTTTATTGCTGCACAGGCTTTTCTCTAGTTGCAGTGTGTGGGCTACTCACTGTTGTGGCTTCTCTCGTTGTGGAGCATGGGCTCTAGGCATGTGGGCTTCAGTTGTGGCTTCCCGGCTCTGGAGCACAGGCTTAGTAGTTGCGGCTTGCGAGTTTAGTTGCCCCTCGGCATGTGGGATCTCTGGATCTCAGATCAAACCCGTGTCTCCTGCATTGGCAGGCTGATTCTTTACCACTGAGCCACCAGTGAAGCC
Organism: Bos taurus; assembly: GCF_002263795.3. NCBI lineage: Eukaryota > Metazoa > Chordata > Mammalia > Artiodactyla > Bovidae > Bos > Bos taurus. The sequence continues at coordinate 24,598,970 of NC_037338.1, forward strand.
TTCTGAATGAGGCCTTTAATAAAATACCTGAGCTTTTAGTTTATAAACTTGATGATATGTACATGTTTTAAATTATAGACCACTTATGTTCCCTATATCTTCATTTTTAACGTTATCTTTTGTTTCTTTTGTTTTTCTTTTAGGATAAATCTCTGAATTAATGAGCTGTTAGTATCTTGAGAGTCAAATTATGCTATATTAATATTTGTCATATTCCATAATAAGAATGTATTTCTTTTCCTTTGCAAAAATTTTTTCCAGAGAATGTACCTTTTCTGACTTTTCAAAATGGATGAGTTCCTAAAGTTGAGATGACTTGCTGTTGTAAAACAAAACTGTTTAGTTTTGATACCTGACATTTTTTTCCCTTAAGTCATTTTTCACTCTTGTATGTAACTTCTTAGGCTGATTTTTAAGTGACATGTCAGAGAAAATGACAAAATTTGTTTGTGTTTTTCTTTGAGGCATTTGTTCCAGAAAAGTGCCATAACTGACTTCTGTTGATGAGTGGGAGATTTTTTTTTTTTTTTTAACTTTGGAGGATATCCTGTTTTCAGTTTAGTTGGGGCATAGCCTTTGACTTTCTTTGACTGCTTTGAGTACCTCTTGGCATTCATCTTATTTTTTTAATCCTCTCCAATTATAATTAGTGAGGATTTTTTTTTTTTGGCACAAACAATATTTTCTTGATTTTTAGGATCTATTATTGTGGATCATATAAGATGTAACATATTGGGGAACAAAGTTTAGAATAAAGAGAATGGCCAGGAAAGTAATCAGTTTTTGACTTCTTTTCTTGAAATCTTTGTGAATACTTGTGAGTGAAATTTAATGATTATACACACACTGAAACTTGCGCACTGTGAAACTCCTTATCTTGGCCCATTAGTGCATACTGTAATTGGGCGAAGGTTATAGGTTTGAGTCTCATATAGGCCACTTATTTGCGTATGTTTCCTGGTCATAAACACGGTCATTAAGTAAATAGCTTTTGATTAGCTTCTTTGGATCACACTCTGTGCTAAGTGCAGTGGGAAATTGGTGATTGAGACTCTCGAAATCCCTGCTCTCATGAAGCTTATAATTCTGTGGGGGATTCAGGCAGTATTTATTCAGGAAATATTTATTGAATGCTTGGTATGTGCTCAGCACTCTTCCAGCTATAAACATAGTTCTTATGGAGCTTATGATGTTGGCTTTTAAAATACAGAGTAATAAGAATTGTGATGGTGAAGTATGGGAAGCTTTGGAAACAAAGGAGGGCTACCTTAAACTTCCGCCATCCAGCCTTTTCTGTTTTATTCAAATGCATGTCTTAGTTTTGGGTGTAAGCAGAAAAATAGAGATCAGGTCACAGTAGCCTTCCCAGCTCGTGAAAATGGCTTAAAGGGATGACATTTACTTTTTTCTTCCTCCTCCCATATACCTGAGAAAATGATGAACTACCAGTAGCGCTCACTTTGGTTGCAGTTTTCACCCCATGCAGAGACCGTTGTCAGCTTTGCTCTCCTGGTGTCGTCCTAACTTAAGTCAGTGAATTCAGTAACTTCCATCCTCTCTGTTATCTGTGTAAGTGGTGCTTTTCTGAGATATTTGCTTTTTCCATGTCTTTGTTGGAGTATGAGTCCTGTGATTAAGTCAGTGGTCTTTGATATACTTGCTTTAGGAAATAATCATTGAGGCAGTAGTTTATGGACTACATCTCAAGAAATTTGGTTCACGTGGCTAACTGTTTGAAAGGGAGCAGCAGAGCAGAGGCGCTAGCATTTATTCAGCTGTGAATCCAGGAAGCATGTCAGATGCTTTCCATAAACTGTAATAACTAAATGGCAAAGAAGGTTGTTAAAGTCAGTAAAAAAAAAAAAAAATACCCTCGGGTAACTTGTTAACTAGATTGGGTAAAACTGAACTTGTTATTACAACCCTACATATGAGGGTGATGATTCTAGTAGTATCTGTGTTAGACTTTTGGTCACCGAAATGAACTGTTGCTGCTAGTATGAGAATCTAATAATTGAGCAAATATTTATTCACTAAGTGCCATGTGCCAGGAATTGTTTTCATACTGGGAATATATCAGTCAAGAAAAGAAACAAAAATTCCTACTAAAGCATATACTATAGTGAGGGGAGATAGACAGTGAACAGTTTTCATTTAATTATTCACTCTTAGGATGTGATTCCTGCATTATCTATTATAAACATACTGTCCTTTTTTTCATATAATAGATGGTAATACAGCCTGTGTGGTCTTTGGTTTTGTGAGATAAGCTTAGAGAAAAGTAATCTTGGGGAATGCAAAAACAGATAGGTAAAATATTGACTGTGCTGTGGCTACTATCATTGAGCATCTTAGTCACTGTATCTGATCATATGACAGTTTTGAAATAGTATATGTACTTCTTAGATGTCCACACTCAGACTCTTAAAAGTCTTTTTGTTTCATATTTAAAGTTTTATTGTTTACTATAGTACTTTTATATGTTTGAATATATATTCCCTTGAATTGTAATACTTTTTTCTTGTGGAAAAATTTGATCATATTTCTCTAAAATCTCTTGTTTCCTCTAGGTCAGTTACTGTAGATTTGTCAACCTGGATTCGGGACCCCTATTCAGTTACTAAGGAGAATTCCCAGGATGCTATGGAGCTCTCCAGACAGCTGTCTGTGGGTGGTGGTGAGAGTGGAGGCGAACAGTGGGTTGTGTGACCAGGGTGAGGTCACCTCTTTTACCTTCTGGCCCTCCTTCTTTCCGGACTTTTTTAACACCTGCTTTGGTACTTTAAGCAGTTTGGGTTCTATGCTGTGTTCTGAACAGTTGTTTAGTAGTAGTACCCATAAGATGATGTTAGATGTGTTTTGGATGGAACTCACGGGGGTGTGACTATGTCACAGCAACAACAAAGAAGTTGTTCCAGTAGTTTGAAAACCACTGGTATAGTTTTAAGTGTTCTGACCCACTATAGGCAGTTGTTTTCATGTCTGGAAAGTAGTGACTTCACATTTGATCTTTCCTGCTCTCATTTAACTTGCATGTGGCCACCAGAATGTTTTTTGTCACTTTCTGGCCTGAAAGCTTTTTATCATTTTCAGCTTCTATGAGATGAACTCTTGGCTTGGGCCACCTGGCTCCAGCTTACTTTGCCATTCTTAGCTCTTTTTGGGGGAATCTTAGGTGGATTCATTCTCTCACTATCCCTTTTCTCGCCTCATTTCTTGCTACCTTGTTTCTTATGCCATAATTTATTATATATTACATATATAATATGTTGATGGGGTTGGCATATACCCTTGGGAAAATTAGGGAATTTGAAAAGCAACAGATAATGACACATTCCTAAGAGTTGCATGAGAAAGTGTCTTTAGAGTAAGGTTTTATGAATTGTTTTCTTTTCCTACTTATTAACTTGTTCCTGCTTCTCAGCATTGGTATTTTGTGTAACCCTGGATAAGTCAATCTTCTTTTTTGCCAAACTTCATTGGACTTCTTTAAAACTGAGTGTATTCTGTTCCTTTAGGAATTTGGTATTTTTGCTATCAAATACAATGCATTCTTGATAGCAAATTCTAACTCATTTGTTTTAAAAAATCACCAAACACCTCATTATCATATCTTGATTTTAGTGAAAAAGAGTAGAACTACAGAGTAGTTTTGAGAATTCAAATTTTTAAAATCAGCTTTATTCAGCTGTGTGCGCGCTAAATTGTTTCAGTCATGTCTGAATCTTTGCAGCCCTATGGACTGTGGCTTCCTAGGCTCCTCTGTCCATGGGATTCCCCAGGCAGGAATAATGGAGAGGGTTTCCATGCCCTCCTCCAGGGGATCTTCCTGACCTTGGGATCAAACCTAGTCTCTTACGTCTCCTGCATTGGCAGGCAGGTTCTTTAGCACTAGCGCCACCTGGGAGCTGTGCTTTACCTGTGATAAATTATGCCAATTTCAAGTGTATAGTGGGTCTTCCAAAATTCATATAGTATGCACTACCACGATCAAGGTATAAACCATCTCGATTACACCAAAAAGTTCCCCCCAAAGTTCCTATACCACCTTGCAGTCAGTCCTTTCCCTCCACCCTGTTTCTGGCAACCACTGATCTGCTTTCTTTCCCTATATTCTGCCTTTCCTAAAATGTCATATAACTGGAATCTTAAAATCTGTGGTCTTTTGTGCTTTTCACTTAGTGTACTTTTGAGATTCATTTGTGTTGCATGTTTCAGTAATTTATTCCTTTTTATTGCTGAATAGCATTTCATTGTATGAATATACCACAGTTAGTTTATCCATTCACCAGATGATGGACATTTCAGTTGTTACCAGTTTTTGGCTATTATGAATACAGACAGCTGCTGTGAACATTGGAACTTTGGCTCCTCACAGCCCTGCAGCCACTAATCTGCCTTCTGACTATAAATTTGCCTGTCTGGTGCTCATTTTTTTAAAAAATGGGTTGATTGTCTTATGATTAGATTTTGAGAGTTCTCTGTATACTATGGATGCAAGTCCTTTATCAGTTATGTGTTTTGCAAATGTTTTCTTCCACTTTGTGACTTAACTTTTCATTTTCTTAACAGTGCCTTTTGAAGAGTGGAAGTTTATTTTGATGAAATCCAGTTTATCAATTTACTAGGATAAAGTTTGTCTTTTATAGTACATTTTGTGTCCCATTAAGAAATCTTTACCTAACCCAAGATCACAGGTTCTAAAAGAAAACTTTGTTCTGCTCACAACACACCAAATGTGTGGGTTTTCCACACCACTAACTTCCTGAAATTAGTGCAGATCCTATAGATTAAGGTTTCAGTCCCCCATGACTGCCTTCCTTCTCCAGATATCAACTACAGGTTCAGACCTCAGATACTTCTGACTGACCACTTATAAATGGGAGATTCCTATGCCCCTTCTTGGATCTGATAATATGTTAGAATGCCTTATAGAACTCAGGAAAGCACTTTACTTCCTGTTACTGGTTTATTATAAAGGATACAATGCAGAAGTACCCAGATGGAAGAGATGCATTGGACAAGGTTCTTAGGAAGGAGTGTGGAGCTTCAATGCCCTCTCTGGGCATGTCACTCTCCCAGCAACCACCTTGAAGTGTTCATGTACCTGGAAGCTCTCTGAACCCCATCATTTAGGGTTTTAATGAAGGCTCCGTATATAGGCGTGATTGATTAAATCATTGACCAGTGTGGCTGAGCTCAAATTTTCAGTCCTTCTTACCTCCCCGGAGGTCAGGGGGTGGAGCTGAAAGTTCAAACTGTTTAATCAAGAAGTTGATTCCTCTGGCAACCAGCCTCCATCTTCCAAAAGTTACCTCTTTAACATAAACTCAGATATGGTTGAAAGGGGCTCTTCACATCTCTATTACTCAGAAAATTCCAAGGATTTTAGAAATTCTATGCCAGGAACTGGGGGCAAAAATCAGTTATATATATTGCATGTTATGTCACAATTTCTCTCCTATTTTCTTGAATAAGTTTATAGTTTTTACTTTTATTTTAGGTTTGTGATCCTTTTAGAATTAGTTTTTACATATGGTATGAGGTACGAATCAAGGTTCATTTATTTGCACACTGATACCCCTTTGTTCCAGCAACATTTGTTGAAAAGATTAGGCCTTTTCCTTTGAATTGCCTTGGCACCTTTGCTGAAAATCAATAGACTGCATATGTGTCAGTCTATTTTTGGACTCTCTATTCTGTTCCATAGATGGCTATGTTTATCATTAAGTAAATACCACACTGTCTGATTACTATAGCTGTAAAGGCTTCAATTAAATTTTTTATATTTGAAAAATAATTTAGAGGAAATAAATTTAACTTTAAAACTTTGTAGACTGACATAAAATTACATAATTCAATGATTGTTAACATTTTATATTTATATTTCAGAGTTTACTTTTTAAAATTACTTTTAAGAACACAATCTCTTGATTCACTAATGATTTTAAGAATTAGAGCAGGCATTGATATTCATATTTTATAAATGAGGAAGCTGTACTATTTAAGAGGGATAGTTTAAGATCAAGCTGTAATATTTAAGAGGGATAGTTTGAGTGTGATAAAGGAAGAACTAAAGCCCAAATGTTATGCCTTCAAAAAATCCAGTGTGCTTTCCCCTATAGCACACGGCTTTCATTTGCTACTTCTTTTTATTTTGAATATCGGAGAATGAGTATTTTATGAAAAATTGAATCACTAGATTTTATTTAAAGTATAGAGCTATAGGAGAACAGTTAATCTGTTTTTTTGGTCACCAACATCACAAGACACATTAAGAAGTCAAAATTGCACTTCATTCCCCCACCCCCCCACCCAGTGATGTGTTTTACAACCAGAATAGGTATTTACGGTTTCATTTTAAATTTAGAAGTGCAGGAAAGAAGCAGCAAGATTTGTTAAATGAAAGCTGAAAGATTCCTTCTAAATGAACTGTTTTAAGAAATGAGGATATTCTTGCCATAGTGAGAATAAGAACAATAAAACTTAAACTTTAGACTGTTTGAAGTCTGAAATTATCTATAGTATTCTCTTATGTTGCCATCACATTAAGTCTTTCGTCCCCAAATCCCCACACCCTCAGATCATACTTAAGAGATTCTTGCAGGAATACTGGTAAAAGATGATGACACCTGGGGCTTTGTGTGGTAGAGGTGGAAGAAGTGGTAGCTTTGGGAATGTATTTTGGAGAGGCTGTCAATGTGCCGATGGATGGGTGTAAGGGATAAAGAAGAGGAATAAATCATGATCCCATGCTTATCCACTTAGAGGTTTTTTCCCGTCATCAACTTGATGGTGCTATGCACTTGGTGTGGAGAATACCTAGATGAATTAGAAGAGCTACACAATGGAGGAAAGGAAATCAGGGAAGCTGCTAAAGTTCTTTTTTTAAGTTAATTTTTATTGGCATATAGTTGCTTTACAGTGTTGTTGGTTTCTTCTGTACAGCAAAGTGAATCATTTATACCCCCTCTTTTTTAGATTTCCTTCCCATTTAGGTCCCCAGAGAACATTGAATAGAGTTCCCTGTCCTATACAACAGGCTCTCATTAATCTATTTTATACATAGTAGTGTATATATGTTAGTCCCAATCTCTCAGTTCATCCCATTCTCCCTCTTCCCCCTTATCCATTAGTTTGTTCTCTACATCTTTATCTCTTTTTCTGATTTTCCATTATCTATACCATTTTCCTAGATGCCACATATAAGCAATATTATATACTTGTTTTTCTCTTTCTTTCTTACTTCACTCTGTATGACAATCTCTAGATCTGTCCACATCTCTGCAAATGGCACTGTTTTTTTCCTTTCTATGGCTGAGCAATATTTCATTGTATTTATGTACCACACCTTCTTTATCCATTCCTCGGTTGATGGGCATATTTAGTTTGCTTCCTTGTCCTGGCTTTTGTAGTAGTGCTGCAGTGAACATTAGGGTGCATGTATCTTTTTGTATTGGTCATTTTGTTGGGTTATATGGTAGTTCTGTTCCTAAAATTTTGTTTTTATTGAAAGCAATATCACATCTCAGACTGAGAAGATAGAAACAAGATGAAATTCCTTATGATCTTACCTTCCTAACAGTCATTTAAAGTGTTTTGGTGTATGTGTTTACTGTTTTGTATAGAAATTGGCAAACTTTCTATAAAGGCAACTACTCAATTCTGTTGTGGCATGAAGGCACCCATAGATAGTATAGTTGGGTGTGCTTGTATTCCAATAAAGCTTTATTACAGCCACTGAAACATGAACTTCAGTTAATTTTCTCATATTGCAAAATATTCTGGTATTGATATTTCCCCCCAAACATTTAAAAATGTGAAAATTGTTCTTAGCTCACAGGCCCTACAAAAATCACTGGCAGACCAGATTTGTCGTATGCATTTGCTTTGTGGTTATAGTAATAGCTTACATTGAATTTTGTTACCTGCTTTTTGTATTTAATATATGTATAAATGTGTACAGTTCTAGTTGAAAACCAAAGTGATCACAACTGCTAAATAATCTGAATAAGCTCTGATAAACTTAGAGTTTACGAAGTACCTTTATGTTATTTCTTTTAATTCTTAAAATAACAATGGGAAATATTTACTGAGCTTAAGGTGGCTCAGAATCACTGCAGGTGGTGACTGCAGCCATGAAATTAAAAGATGCTTACTCCTTGGAAGAAAAGTTATGACCAGCTTAGATAAGCATATTGAAAAGCAGAGACATTACTTTGCCAACAAAGGTCCATCTAGTCAAGGCTATGGTTTTTCCAGTGGTCACGTATGGATGTGAGAGTTGGACTGTGAAGAAGGCTGAGTGCCGAAGAATTGATGCTTTTGAACTGTGGTGTTGGAGAAGACTCTTGAGAGTCCTTTGGACTGCAAGGAGATCCAACCAGTCCATTCTAAAGGAGATCAACCCTGGGTGTTCCTTGGAAGGAATGATGCTAAAGCTGAAACTCCAGTACTTTGGCCACCTCATGCAAAGCGTTGACTCATTGGAAAAGACTCTGATGCTGGGAGGGATTGGGGGCAGGCGGAGAAGGGGATGACAGAGGATGAGACGGCTGGATGGCATCACCGACTCGATGGACGTGAGTTTGAGTGAACTTTGGGAGTTGGTGATGGACAGGGCGGCCTGGCGTCCTGCGATTCATGGGGTCGCAAAGAGTCGGACACGACTGAACGACTAAACTGAACTGAAGGTGGCTCAGATGGTAAAGAATCCACCTGCAGTGCAGGAGACATGAGTTTGATGCCTCGGTTGTGAAGATCCCCTGGAGAAGGAAATGGCTACCCACTCCAGTATTCTGGCTTAGAGAATTCCACTGGACAGAGGGGCCATGGGGTCTCAAAGAGTTGGACATGATTGAGCAACTTTTCACTTCACTTCACTTAAAATACATGTTATATACATAGTTGAGGGTAAGGATTGTGCATTATCATTGGAATTATTAGTCTCTTACCTCCACTTCTCCATACATAACTAGTTTTGTTCTTTGAAATAAGTTTTCTTCAGCAGCAGGGCTTATCCCAGTAGCTCTGCAAATGTGTCCTCAAGGTTTCCTTCCCTTAATTCTAATTTGAAAAATCCAAAGACAGGACTTTGGTCTTGCTTACATCAAATTTTTATCCCACTGCTAATCATTATGTTTACGAAGGGCAAATTCATCATTTAGGAAGATACAATTCTCTTTTGGAACCAAAGTCTAGAATAATAGGAGAAAAGATTGAGTAGTCTCTCAAATGAAGGTCTAAAGGGTAGCGCACAGCCACTTGGGGGAATTATGAATTGGATAGCCCTACCAAATCATGTCTATTTATAATCCTTGGTTAATTCACTGATTTAATTTTGTGTTCTTTTCTTTTACTTGTTTGTATCACACTGAGTTCTCTTTCCTTCACTCTAGTTTTCATTGCTACTTAATTATTTTAACACCATCTCAAATTTAATTTTAAAAATCTCTAGTTTTGAAAGTCTCTTTCTCAAGAGTCTAGGTCTTACGCCTCAGTGAAAATTACTGTCTCCTTTTAGAAAGTCTGTATTTTTTCTGTTGTTTCCTGACCACTCCAGTCCCTTAAATACTAATATGCTTTTAGAGCAAAATCTTGGTCCAGTCTCTTGTCTCTTCTATAACAACATAAAAGGTTGGATGAGAAATAAGTGAGGCTCATTTGGAAACCCAGACACTAAGATATGAGTATATTTTGCTAGAATAATTGGCTTCCACTAGGGCTGCAGTCCATGGGGTCGCTAAGAGTTGGGCACGACTGAGCGACTTCACTTTGACTTTTCACTTTCATGCATTGGAGAAGGAAATGGCAACCCACTCCAGTGTTGCCTGGAGAATCCCAGGGACGGGGGAGCCTGGTGGGCTGCCGTCTCTGGGGTCGCACAGAGTTGGACATGACTGAAGCGACTTAGCAGCAGCAGCAGAATTCAAAAGCCCCTGAAGCAGTTGCTGCTGTCTCAGGGTTTTTAGGGTAGTTGATTCCACTGTCATTTTCAGTTTTCTCCATACCTTATCTAGAGAATGTGAGATTCTTGGTTCACCTGTACAGGGTGTCCAGGTTTTTGCTAATGAGAGAAATGATAGGTGAAACCCAACAGTAGTAAGATTGTTTTGCAGGTTCTGAGATGATAGAGAGTATGGTGGAGAGGCCATGAAATAGACGTTTCAGTTGATTGGATCCATCAGCCAAGCATTGGTCTTCAGCTGCATCACAGCATGCTTCATAGTGCAGTACTACATAACGTGCAGACAGTTCATCCTGCTGAAGAAGAAATTAATAAAAGGTCGTTTGGGGATGAAGAATTAGAAGAAAAGCATTTAGAATTTTGTCTGTTGTGTAATTGTTTAGAATGATGGTAGAAAATTTTCTCAGGATAGAAATTACTGTGGATATTTTATTTCTTAGGGCCAAACCCAATCTAATGCTGTAACGAGGACTAAAATGACTTCAATTCTTTTAAGTTTGGGCCATTTGTCATCTCAGATTTCTTAATATCCCCATCTCAAATTCTTTTAACTTAATCACACTATAAAGTTTTGGGTTTTCTTTTTTTTTCTTGCCATATAAAGTGACGTTCACGGGTTCCGGGGATTAGGACATACATAAAGGGCCATTCTTACATAGCTTTTCATTTGTTATTTATTGAGAGTAATATGCATTCTTATTTTTAAATGTGTTGATCTTACTTTATTGTCAGCTGGTTTTAAGATTTCCCTTTTAGCATTTTTAGGGCCATTCATGTTTTGCTTATTTTAATTCATATTTGCAATATATTATTTTTATAGCCTGTAAATAAAAATGTATACAAAGAGATGGTTACTGTAAACTCTTCACTTCTAATGTTAAGTGTTAATTAGAATAAGCTACAGTATGTGGTTAAGAAAATCATCTTTTAAAATGAGATTAGATAAAATATATTCGTATTTCATTTACTTTTCACTTCACATGTTTTCTATTCAATTGTTTAAATTTTTATTCTGGATTTGTTGTAGTTATGTACTCTGAATACAAATCCTTTGTCAACTATATGTGCTGTTAATATTTCTCTTCACAACTGTGAAGTTATTTCCTTAACGGTGTCCTTTGATGGATAGGAATTTTAAAACTTTAGGTGAAATCTAATTTGTCATTTGTTCTCTGTGACTCATGCTTTTACTTTAGGTCAATGATTAATTATACTTCAGATTGATTTCTGTATGTGGTATGAGATAAGGAATAAAGATCATTTTTTCCTTATGCTCCGTAATAAACAGCACTTTTTGTTAAAGACCTTGCTTTACTTTCCTATTAGGTTTGAATATTACCTTATTAAAATAATTCTTCAAGTAGTTACATAGTTAGATAGATAGCTCATTGGTTATAGAAACTGTGCTTCTAAGTTCAGTATTACAGGTTCATTCTTTCAGGATCAGTTAACTTGGTCTAGTTTTGTGGCCATAGATATATTTCTAATCTGCTTTTAGCCAATTGGTAGACCTGTATAGCCTAACTCCATTGTGCTACCAGATAAAACATTAGAGCATATCCCCTCCATGATAATTCACTAATTTAATTTAGTGTGAAAGACAGTACATTATTACATTTTTTAAGGATACAGTATGCATAGTAATACAGTGCTTATTGTGGCATACTCAGTTTTTGTGCCTTACTAAAATAATCAGAAGTACATTAATTCTTCTAAACATTAGGAAATAATTTTCCAGAATTTTGTATAGAGTGGAAAATGGAGACATGACACTATAAAGTCTATTTGTTGTTAGGTTTTGTGGGTAAATGATAATTATAAAAAATTTAGGACAGGAAAATTTAAATGCAGTTCTTCATATACTTGTGTCAATATATAGATATATTACATAGACCCATTCATTGGCTTACATTTCTGAGAAATCCGCATTAAACACAAGTCATCTTTTAAGAGGCTGAATTTCAGTTATATTACTGTGGTAGGATTTGTGCCAACCTTTGGTTAATCATTATCTTGTTGATTATGTTTGGTTCAAGATGACTCATTTTTCAAGGAGCTTTATTGCAACATTGCATATTTACTACAGGAAGCCTGGACGGAAGTGGAGCATCAGGTCAATGGAGATTTTTTTTCTCTAAACTTGATTGTACCAAGTGTTATTAAAGTTAATTATTTTTCAGTAATTGAATTCTCTGTAGAGCCTAGTATTTCATTAACCAGATGTTATAGGATCAGTTATTCCTTTTTCATGACAGACAGGTATATATACACAGTTTGATGATTGTTTAAATATTGATCATACTTCATATCATACTTTCGGTTGCATTTGGATAAAATACTGTATCTTCATTAGGTTGAGTATTATAATTAACTGAGAATTTTGGAAACATAGAGATTTCAGTTGATGAAGATTTGAATGTATTTATATGCTGAGGGCAAATGACCAGTAGATAGATCAGAGGTGAGGGGAGGGGGCCATGCATGATGGACATAACTTTTCTACAGATAGTATTTAATATTAGGAATGCTCTGTAGTACATTTGGTTTTTAACCAGAGACAGACTGTTTCATTGCTGAGAGAAAAGGAGGTAAGGATACTGATTTGGGGAGGGTTATTTCTACCTGAAGTCTGCTATTTTCTCTTTAAAAGAAGAGGCGAGGATACTCAGTAAGTATGAGGTAGAAATGGGAGTTGAAAGCTGAAACTGACTTCTGAGAATTTGAAGTACTGAGGCTAACGCGATTGGCGTTTCCTTCAGAAGTGTAGACTCAGATGAGTTTGATGGCCTTGGACTTTCTGGTCACGTCGGCGGTGTGCATCATTTCCCCCATCCTGCCCCCACAGTACTCTGGTAAATGTGGAGGACAAAATTTGAGAAAGAGGGAGAATGGCATAAGAAGAGCCATTCTAAGAGTGGTTGAAAGGATATATCTTCGATGTCTGGACTGGATAGGGAAAGAAAGAAGTGAAGCCAAAACAAGACTGATGGGAGAAAATGGAGGAACGTAGCACCAAAAGTTTCCCTGAAGCTGAAGTGTGATGATGGGTGGGTTGGCTGGGAGCAGGGGTAGGGGGTGGGGGCGGGTGGCAGTGCACAGTGTGAAAGAGCCAAAGGATAAAAGGTGTTAGTTATAGGTCAAAACTATGAATTTTAAGGTTTCAGATGAATAATTGTTCTGGGTTATAAGGTCCAGAGTGATCATAGAGGTAAATTGTTCAGTTGAGTGTTTGATGTATAAAGATCATTGTAGTTGGATATCTCCTTACTCCTTAAGGAGGAGAGCAGCTAGGATGTTCACAAGGATTTGGAAGTTACCTGGTTGATGGTGCCTAAAAAGGCAAGTGAGGCAGTAAGACAGGCATTAAAACTTCTCTGTTAAGTTGAGGAGTAATGGGGAAGTTGATTGATGACAGTGATGAAAATTAAGTAGTGCCTGATTACAATTAAGGAAGAAAAGTTGTAACAGTAGACTTTCGGAGTAGTCATATGGTCATCTGTGTGCCACAATAGGAAAATGAGAAGAAAATGCTGGTATCTCCCAGTCTGTTGTTGGAGAGGGGTACAGAGAAAGATAGGTGGAATGAGGTTCTGTTAAGGGTCTAGGAAAAGTTTATTCATATAAGAAGCAGCATTGCAAATAATGTAGTAAAAAGCTTTGGAAAGGAGGGCAACCTATCAGGAGAGAGGATGGGTAGGAAAGAGCAGGAGCCAAGCCTTACAGAAATCAGAGGTCTGTCATTTACTGGTCAGATGGTAAGTATTTTAGGGAAACAAAAATGGTTTGTATTATTATGGTAGCATGGACGGAGGAGGCCATTTGTTATGAGATGGTAATTCATGGTACATCATTTATGCCAGTTTCAAAAAACAATTTTGTGTGGTACCATTCCTTAATGAGATGAACAGTGGTTGGGTAAGTAAAGTTGTGAAGATTTAGAATAGAAATACCAGTACTGTGTACACGAGTAAAGAAGAATTTCAGCGGTAATTACTTATGACCTTTGCTATACAAACAGCTACAGACAGCAATTTTTTGTGAATTCTTTGTAAATGCTTATGTGGGTAAGTGTTAATTTGTGGTCGTCAAGCAAATTAATCAGTTCATTTAACAAATATGTATTGAGTTCTTATTTTGGTCATTGGGATCAAAAGCTGTCTTTTTTGCTTTAGCACACTTTAGTTGAGAAGATAGTTTCAGAAATTATGGCACTAATTCAGAGTCATAAGCCTTCTTTGTAAAGACAGTAATTCTCAAGTTTAGCAGTTTGGCTCCAAACATCGTAACAATTCTAAATTCATACATAGAGGAATGTTTTAAATCTTTTTTAGAGTTTTTACAGATACTAGTCTGATAATGTTGGCATGCCTTTTATTGAATCTTTGGTGGGAAAAATAGTACATGAAGCATAGCACAGTGCTTTGCCAGGGGAGAATAGAGGAAGCCATGGGAAAGAAGGGCACACCCACAAGCAGCAGCAGCACGGTTTATTCCACGTCTTTGCCACTTCTTCCCCTAGTCTCCATGGATTGCCTACTCTATTCTCCTAGGGATGACCAAGGTAAGTGAAGTGAATTGCACCCTCTAATTGTTCACTACAGCAGCAACCTGGCAGAGTACAGTACTTGGCAAAGTTCCCAAGTTTGGAAAATGACAAACTTTAGCTTTATGACTTAATTTTAAGTTTGAAATCCATATAAGTAAAATTTAAGTGAAGGGTCAGTTCAGTTCAGTCGCCTATATTCTAATTCCCATCAATAGAATTGAATTTCTGAAGGTTTTGTGACCTGTGCTGATGTTCAGAATGTTTTTTTTGGCTGCATGCCAACTTCCTAGTTAAAACTGTGAAAGCATTCCTGTCAAAATCTAGCTACTTAATTAAATTAATATGTAATTATAATAACTTTTATTGAGCACCACTCTGTAGCAGGTTGTGTTCCAAGTTCTTTACATGTATTGACTCATTTAATCCTCACAATAACCTTGTGAAAGAGTATTATTATCTCTGTTTTATAGATGAGGAAACTAAGGCTTGGGTTAAATAAGTTACTCAAGGTCACACAGCTAGACTCAGTGTATGTCAATTTTAAATTTGGTTTATGAAATTAAACTTAAGACTATTAAACTTTTAAAAACTTAAAATGCAAGTTGTAAATATAACACTTTCCATAAATATGTAAGGATGTCAGTGTTTTTTTTTTTTCAGTGTTTAATGGACATAGTTTATCTTTCCATCTGTGGTAACCCTTTTTTGTTTATCATAGAATCTGAGATAAAAATATTTTGAATCCGTATTATGTACGGTATAGTTTTTCTGAATTTGAATAAATTTGGTTTGTCATTATTAAGCATACTAAATGACTTGACATAGCTGTAATTAAAGTTAATATAACAAAGTTCACTTGATTGTTACATAGATTTTATTTGTAGTACAATGGATGGTACCATTGCCCATGGAAGCAATTGTACAGGGTGGCTATAAAGTCTGGTTTCACTGATTAATGTTACAAACCCTTTTTCTGTATACTTACCTGTGTTTCCAAATTTTATAACCACCCTGTATTTTATAAAGGCCTTTTCTGCATGTTTTGGTGTGGGTTTTAGTTGCCTGGAAGTAAAGAGGAAAAAAATCAGAAAAGAGAGAGGTACTATACTTTTGTGGCATATATATCATAAGAAGAAGGCCTGGACTCCCAACAGTTTGATTCCCTGTAACTGTATGATGATGGTACTAATAATTAAAATATAGTAACACTGCATGCGTGCTCAGTTGCTCAGTCATGTCCAATTCTTTGCGACCCCGTGGACTGTGGCCCACCAGGCTCCTTTGTCCCTGGGATTCTCCAGGCAAGAATACTGGAGTGGGTTGCCATTTCCTCCTATGGGGATCTTCCCGACCATCCTAGGGATCAAACCTGAGTCTCCTGCTTGGCAGGAGGATTCTTCACCCTGAGCCACTTTATTTAGTGCTTACTGTGTATTAGGTATAGTGCTAAACACTTTATATTTATTTATCTTTTTAATCCCGTCAACAGTCCTATTAGGTACTATTTTCTGTCCTTAAAAAAAATTTAGAATTCTGAGTTTTAGAGTATTAAACAGTGAGACAGGCTTCATAACTAGTGGCATAGACAGATTTTGAAGCTGGGTTGATCTGATTTCAGTGCCTAAAGCATAATCTCTTGTCTGTTCTGCTATATGATACGGGTTGGCTTTTCCCTTAAGTGGTCATATGGTAAATATTTTAGGCTTTGTGGGACACATGGTCTCGCAGAATTACTCAACTCTGCCGTTTTTTAAAACAGCCATAGACAGTACTTAAAAGAATGGGTGAGACTGTAATAAAACTTTACTTACAGTCACTGAATTGCATATCATTTTGTGGGTCCTTTAATATTGTTCTCTTTTGAATTCAGTTTTCAGGTGTTCAAAAAGTGAAAAATCATTCTTAGTTAGCTGGCCCTATGAAAGTGGGTGGTGGAATCAGATTTGTCTTGTGGGTAGTAGTTTGTTGACCCCTGCAGAATGATGTAATTGTTCTTTCCCTCACCAAGGATAACAGAAATGGAGAATTATAAACATTTCTTTAGAATAAACTGGTATTTTTAGGTACAGTTACAATTTAGAAATGAATCTAGGTAAATATTCTTTTGGGCAGATATTCATGAAATGCTAAGATGATGAGACTCTTTAATATTATAATTCTTACTACCCTACCATATACTTTTAGAAATCATAAATATGCAACTTAGTTATTTCTGTTAAATTGCCAGTTTGTTTTATAACTATCAAAATTTTCTTATTTGAGGCCTTTTTGTATGTTAGATGCTGAGGTAATTTGATTCTTCTGTTAAGAAAAAAGAGTGTTGGAAATATAATGAAGAGTTCTCAAAAAAGATGATTCATGCAGAGTTTACAAAACTGGTGTCTTAGATTACAATTTGTCACTTATAAACTTGACCTTTTAGAATGGATTTACTGTAAGTTTGGCTTGTATGCAACAAAAATACTTCCAGATGTGATCACTGATATATGATTCTGATTTAAAATGCTTAATGAAAACTTTTAGTGTTGACACATCGATACTAATAAAAATCTGTCCCTACAGGTAGTGAGGTTTATCAGCAACTGTTTACTTTTTTATATTTGGTAAGGAAAAGAGATACACAAAGACTAAATTAATCTCAGTTTGATCAATAACGATTAGGTATTGATGGAATTAAACGGCCATTTATAGGGATTATATGATTCGTGCTGAGTCACCTTCCTTGACTTGCCTAATCCACAATAAGCAGTCAATATAAGTGTGATATTAAATTCTCTGTCAGCAGGTACACAAATGGAAGAATCAAAACATATGTTAGTACAAAAGGAAATATTCTTTTTAGGAATTGTCAAGTTGAGTAAATCAGATTCTAGACGGAAATGGGGGAAATTACTTGTATTAATAATGCTATGTCAGAATCATTTAGTGGTTGGCTATTACCTGTAGGACAGTGTCCAGTTTTCTTGGGTAGGATTCAGAGTGCTCCATAATTTGGCCCTAGCCTTTCTTTCCAGCCTTGATTTTCATTCCCCAGTGTTAACAGACTGTGTAGTCAATCTTTGTTACTCAGTTGTCCACAAATACTCTCTCACTGTGGAATTTTCTTTTTTTTGCCTAGCCAGATCTTTCTTAGAGCTCAAGACCTGAGTCCAATCTCTCTTCTTTCAGTTGAACCACTTTATTCATCATGATCTTTTTTTCCCTCTAAATTTCTAGCACTCATTACTTCTGTCACACATTTGACAGTTACTGCTTTGTAATATTCCTTATAAAAATGTTACATATTTGTTTTGTCGGCCCAGCCAGATGGAAAACTCCTTGAGAACAGAGAACATATCTTGTACTTGTTTTGAAGTATTGTAGAACTTAGGAAGAAAGTAAAAATCTCATAAATTCCATGTTTATGTGTGATTTTTTTCCCTAATGTGCATTATTTCTCCTTTTTCTTCAACTGTTATTTTGAAGTAGCTTCAAATATAAGGAAAAGTTATAAGAATAATTCAAAGAACTTCATGTTCTTCACTCAGATTCACAGTTACTAACATTTTGCTGTATATGCTTTATTGTTATTTCTCTAAACCTTTTTTTTCCTACTGAGCCATTTGAGAGTAAGTTGTAAATATTACTGCCCTTTGTGCCTAAATACCACAGTGTACATTTTCTAAGAATAAGGGCATTATACAACCATAGTATAGTGGTCAAAATCAGGAAATAAACATTCGTACAATACTTGTTTTAAATCTGTAGACATAATTTATATTTCACTGATTGGTTCCATGTAGCATTACCTGCCCCGCCCCCCACCCAGCACACCCAGTTCTAGTCCAGGATCATGCATTGCATTTAGTTTTTTTGTTTCTTTAGTCTTCTTGCTTGCTTTAATCTGGGACTGAACCATTCCTGAGTCTTTTTTTTAAATGACATTAACATTTTGAAGATTACCAGCCATTTATTTTGTAGGATGCCTGCCAGTTTGAGTTTGTCTTATGTTTCATCATGACTAGATACAGGATATGAATTTTAGCACATGAATAGTCTATAAGTGATGTTGTATCTTTAGAGTGCATCATATAAGGGACACATGATAGTTGTTTGTCCGGTTATTTTTGATGTTTTGTTTGATCACTTGGTTAAAGTGGTTCTTTTTCTTCTTAAGAGGACCACCTCCTGCGGTGGAGCTAATAAATGTAAGAAATAGTTGAGGGCATTACCTGCATTAACTTAAGGGATATCAACTTACGTTAATTTGGTAAATAATAAAATTTGAATCATCGCAGAGTTGTAATAGTCACTAGTGAATTTGGATAGCACAGTGATCAAGACAGACCTGGACATTTATCCAGACGCATAGTAAGTAAGGTTGCTCAGTCGTGCCCGACTCTTTGTGACCCCGTAGACTGTAACCCACCAGGCTCCTCTGTCCATGGGATTCTTCAGGCAAGAATACTGGAGTGGGTTGCCATTTCCTTCTCCAGGGGAACTTCCCGACCCAGGGCTAGGGATCGAACCCAGGTCTCCCGAATTGCAGGCAGACACTTTAACCTCTGAGCCACCGCCATAGTAATCAAAAAATGTGGTGTTGGTAGTTGCATAAACAGGAAAAATATTTTAAAAGCAGACTCATAAAGCATTAAACATATGATAAAGGTTACATTTCAAATTAGTGAGGAAGAGAATGGGTTCATCAATGAATTATAGTTGGGAAAAATAGAACTATTACACAACTATCAGTTGTAAAAACTCAAGAGATAAAGTATCATTCCCATCGTATCAAGATGCATAGCAGCAACATGATTTATGACTCTTGGCTGAGATGTTTTTCAGACTTCTCCACTGTAAAGTTACTACCCCACTTTTCTATAACTACTCTTTCGAAGGTACAACCCATACTTAAGGAATAAGGAGTTAATGCTCTTATCTCCTTGAAGGCCGTCTACTTTCATGTAATAGTTTATTTGGAATTCTTCTACATGGGATATTTCTCTCTTCTCCCCCATTAGTTAAGTCATTCAGTTATTCCTATCAGTTTGGACTCATGGATATTTACTTTATACTTTGGGTTATAATCCAATACTACTTCATTTGATACTTAGATTGTTCAACTTTTTTTTATTTTGAGAACTTACTTTCTACTACTATAAAAGGACTTAGTTTTTAGATGAGTTTATTTAAAAATAAAATTTGAGGCAATTCTCTTACGGTCCAGTGGTTAGGACTCTGCTTTCACCAAGGGCCTGGGTTGAATCTCTGGTTGGAAAACTAAGATCCCTCAAACCTCACAGCCCATCTAAAATAAAATAAAATTTTATATCACTCAAAATTATATCTGTAAAATTATAGAATATTCTTATGCTTATCTTAGAAATCAGTTGTGTTTAAATATTAGGAATGTGTTATAGTTATTAAAAACAGACTTTCTTGAAGAAATCTGGAAGAAGCTTGTGTAAACTTCTGTCTCTCATGCTCTAGCGTATACTTCATTGGAGAGGCCTTTCTTTGCAGTTACAACTTTTTTTTTTTTTAGTATTTTCCTCAACATTTATTGAAATGCCTATAATGTCACGAGTATTGTGGGAGGTATATGAAAGACGGTCTTCTATTGTGAAGGGGCTTGCAGTTGAATCTGGTTAACAGTCTATAAGCACAGTTGAGAAAAATCAGTCACATACTGCTCAGTTCAGTTCAGTCGCTCAGTCGTGTCCGACTCTTTGCGACCCCATGGACAGGCCTCCCTGTCCATCACCAACTCCCGTTGTTCACTCAGACTCACGTCCATCGAGTCAGTGATGCCATCCAGCCATCTCATCCTCTGTCGTCCCCTTCTCCTCCTGCCCCAATCCCTCCCAACATCAGAGTCTTTTCCAGTGAGTCAACTCTTCGCATGAGGTGGCCAAAGTACTGGAGTTTCAGTAGAAAGTACTAAATGATAGAGGTGAGGTTTATGAGAGTTTAGGAAAGAAAAGATTCAGTGTTGAATAGAATGAAAGAAATAACTTCTTGGGGATGAGAAAGGAGTGAGTGAGTCCTGAAGGTAAATAGAATATGGGAGATGGGCAAAGTTGTTTTAGACCAGAAAGTGAATTGAGTGAATGTTGTTATCTGTAGAACAATGAGGAAATTCTCTTGGGTGGATATATGTAAAACTGAAAGGGTTAGTTGCTCAGTCATGCCCAACCCTTTGTGACCCAATGGACTGTACTCACCAGGCTTCTCTGTCCATGGAATTCTCCAGGCAAGAATACTGGAGTGGGTTGCCATGCCCTCCTCCAGGGGATCTTCTCAACCCAGGAATCAAACCCAGGTCTCCTGCAAATATATACTTGGGATATATATTGGAGTAGTTTAAAAGTATCTGAACCAATGGATTCCCTCTATCTTTTGTAATGAAGTTTAAAATCATGGCTTTAAAGTATGACCATGCCTGAAGGGGGTCTAAGAAATGCTGGTCTGGATGAAGGACAAGCTGGAATCAGAATTGCTGGGAGAAATATCAATAACCTCAAATATGCAGATGATACCACCCTTATGGCAGAAAGTGAAGAAAAACTAAAGAGCCTCTTGATGAAAGTGGAAGAGGAAAGTGAAAAAGTTAGCTTAAAACTCAACATTCAGAAAACTAAGATCATGGAATCTGGTTGCATCACTTCATGGCAAATAAATGGGGAAACAGTGGAAATAGTGACAGACTTTATTTTGGGGGGCTCCAGAATCACTGCAGATGGTGACTGCAGCCATGAAATTAAAAGATGCTTGCTCTGTGGAAGAAAAGCTATGACCAACCTAGACAGCATATTAAAAAGCAGAGACATTACTCTGCCAGCAAAGGTCTGTCTCGTCAAGGCTACGGTTTTTCCAGTATACATGTATGAATGTGAGAGTTGGACAATTAAAGAAAGCTGAA